>NC_057863.1:652945403-653287675 GCF_019393635.1 Dromiciops gliroides | reverse complement strand
ATTGGCCTTCTGAGTGAAAGCCTTTCCACACTGATGACATTTATAAGGTTTCTCTCCAGTATGGATTCTGTGATGTACAGCAAGACTAGAGTTGTGTCGGAAATCCTTTCCACATTGATTACATTTAAAAGGTTTCTCTCCAGTGTGGATTCTCAGGTGGTTAACAAGATGGGCTTTATCTGCTAAAGCCTTTCCACATTGATTACACTTATAAGGTTTCTCTCCAGAGTGGATTCGCTGATGTATAGCAAGAGTGGACTTTTTTGTGAAAGTCTTTCCACATTGACTGCATTCATAAATTTTCTCTCCAGTGTGGATTCTCTGATGTACAGCAAGATTGGAGTTTTCTCGGAATGCTCTTCCACATTGATGACATTCATAAGGTTTCTCTCCTGTGTGGATTCTCTGATGTTTAAAAAGATTGGCATTCTGTGTGAAAGCCTTTCCACACTGATTACACTTATAAGGTTTTTCTCCAGTGTGGATTCTCTGATGTATAGCAAGACTAGAGTTTTCTCGGAAAGCCTTTCCACACCTATTACATTCATAAGGTTTCTCTCCAGTGTGGATTTTCTGATGTTGAGCTAGTTTGGAATTCTGTGTGAATGCCTTTCCACATTGATTACATTTATAAGGTTTTTCTCCAGTGTGGATTCTCTGATGGACAGCAAGACTGGAGTTGTCTCGGAAGGCCTTTCCACATCTATTACATTCATAAGGTTTCTTTCCAGTGTGGATTTTCTGATGTTGAGCTAGTTTGGAATTCTGTGTGAATGCCTTTCCACCTTCATTACATATATAAAGCATTTCTCTAGTACAACTTTTCTGATGTCTAATGAGGTCACAGGTCATTTCCTGTTGAAAACCTTGATACATATGCACTTGAGAGGGCTTCTCATAAGACTGAATAAACCCAGCCTTTTGAATGAGGCTTTCCCTATCATCACTATGCTGGAAACAATCATTCTCTGAAGTCATTTTCTTACACTGAATTGGGACTGAATATTGTCTGAAACCCTTTGTACTTTTATCAAATTCACAGTTACTATTTTGATTTTTCTCTATCTTGATATTTGAGTCAGAAATTTTTCTCAAATTGAAGTCACTCATGAATCTTTGCTGGTAAGATTCTTCCACAGAGATGGTCAGTTTTGTAGTTATCTCCTTCATGTCAAACCTGGTCTCTGCATCTGAAGAAAACAAACATAGTTTTACACACACATGCACACACGCGCGCGCGTGCGCACACTCTTCCCAACACTGGAAGGAAACTGAGATTCTATCTCCCCAATCAAAAAGAAGAGTTTTCAAACTTAATGGGCAAAGTCAATCAATTGAATATGACATTAGCTAAGACCTGCAGGATATTTTAATTTAAGAACAACTTCACAAACAACAAGACTGGATGCTCCCAGCAAACCTATGACACAAACAAGGGAGGATTCTCATTACACTTTACAACTCAAACCAAGAACTCAGAATAGCAAAGTCACATGACTAACTCCCTGAAGGTGAGAATCAAAGCCCAAGACTCAGTGTTTTCTCTAGCACTAAATGTCGTTTCCCCATTTCATTTTGAATTCTTCATTCAAATGCTTTATGTTGATTATTCTCTTTAGTTTGTTGTGCTAAGTTAAACTTTATGCTTTTCTATACTGACCAGTTTTGATGCACTAAAACTGGGTCATCCTTTGTTAATTTACAGTGCTGAGCTGTCATATATTAATTTTTAGTGTTACGTTCAACTTTTCTTATGGACTACTTGGATCCATAAATATTATGCCATTTGCTACATATATACTAACAACTGATATTATTTTATTATCAACCATATCTTTGAGCATAATGAAATTTCCCTGCCAATCCTATTTCTTTTTATTCATTGGAGGCACAAGAGTGTTACTGCACAACTTTGTAACAAAGACAATAAAAAGAAATCCATCCATTTCCCACATTCAAAAATATTATTTGTCTCATTCTATATCTTCAGACATCACCCTTCTTTCACAAAGTACGCAGCATGATTGATGGTCTTTTTTTTTTGGCAAGGCAACTGGGGTTAAGTGACTTGCCCAGGGTCACACAGCTAGTAAGTATCAAGTGTCTGAGGCCAGATTTGAACTCAGGTCCTCCTGAATCCAGGGTCAGTGCTCTATCCACTGTACCACCTAGCTGCCCCAATTGACAGTCTTTTAGCAGCATTTCTTCACATTGGGAGTTCTAAGAGATTTAGGCTAAAAATTCTTTAATGGCACCATAAGCAGTAATAACACAACTTTGTTACAAATACATTTTTACTTTGGGACAATAAGGATGTGCATGTTTCAAACATAATAGGGTTTGGTTTTTTTAAAAATTGGTTTCTTAAAAGGAATAGTCTACCTATCAGATCTTTGGAAAGGAAAACAGTTTATGACCAAACAAGAGATAGAGTATATTATAAAATGCAAAATGGATGATTTTGATTACATTAAATTAAAAATTTTTTGTACAAACAGAAGCAATGCATCCAAAATTAGAAGGGAGGCAGAAAGCTGGGAAACAATTTTTGTGGCCAGTACTTCTGATAAAGGCCTCATCTCTAAAATATATAGGGAACTACCCATCAATTGGGGAATGGCTGGACAAGTTGTGGTATATGAATACAATGGAATACTATTGTGCTGTAAGAAACGATTAGCAGGAGGAGTTCAGAGAAACCTGGAGGGTCTTACGTGAGCTGATGATGAGTGAGATGAGCAGAACCAGAAGAACATTGTACACAGTATCATCAACATTGTGTGTTGATCTACTGTGATGGACTATATTCTTCTCACCAATGCAATGGTACAGAAGAGTTCCAGGGAACTCATGATAGAAGAGGATCTCCAAATCCAAGAAAAAAAAAAAAAGAACTGTGGAGTATAGATGCTGAATGAACCATACTATTTCTTTTGTTTTTGGTGCTGTTGTTTTTTCTATTTTGAGGTTTTTCATCATTGCTCTGATTTTTCTCTTATGACATGACTAATGCAGAAATAGGATTAATGTTATTATGTGTATATATATATATACATCCTTCACATATGTTATATATATATATATATATATATATATATATATATATGTATATAAAAAACATATCAGATTACCTGCTGTCTAGGGGAGGGAGAAAAATCTGAAATTGTAAAGATTGTATAAACAAAAGTTGAGAACTATCTTTACATGTAAAAAAACAAAATACTTTATTAATTAAAAAATAATAAAAATAAAATAAAAATAAAATAAATAGGTTTCTTAAAATGCAGTGATTCCAAATCATCATGGTCAGGCATACGATGATTACATCAAACCCTGACTTCTTCTGACCAAGTAAAACATGTTCTGTCCTTTCACCCTTTATCAAATTGTTCCCAAACTGCCAGAAAGGTTTGACATTAATATGCATAGCAATTCTCAGTGGATAGTCATAGCTATATAGACACCCACATTTGCTTTCTATAATACCTTGCACCAGAGTAGTTCAAAGTAGTTCCCTCATTCCAGGGTTACCTTGTAATTGCATGTCATCAAAGCTATGATCAAGGTATTACAAAATCTTTGTGTTACCACACTCAAAATGACAGGTTCTTTGAAATACATGCTCACTAGGCATGGACATTATAAGACATCTTAAAACCATCAGGGACTACTGCAATCATTCTACCCCAAAAACCCCCCAAAACCCAAACCAACCTTATATTGCCTCTTATTCCAGTATTAAGGCTATTTTAAAATTTGAACTTTTCTTCTGCTAATGTTGCCATTCTTCTACTGGGCAGATTTTCAAAGGATCTGGTTGGCACCATAAACTAGATCTTCTGCAGAGTTTCTGTGAGGATGTAGACAATGTGCCAATGGTAGAAAGAAAAAACTTATGTATAAAGATTTTATCCCTTACAAATGTTGTTTTATATAAAAGTATTTTTTAAAATGCAAAGCATAATAGTCAATTCAACTTCCAAATGTTCACATGGACTATTTGTGCCCGACCTGTGGAAGAGCCTTCTGAGCTCATATTGGTCTGATCGGTCAGTGGGACACACTGCACCTTGACCTTAACATACTGATGTCATTTGGGTCCTTTTTGAGAATGAGGAACAACCAGCCTAGAGATGGCCAATCTATAATTGGTGTCTTCGGTTCCTGTCTTTAGTCCCTTTGAAACTCTGCAGTCTGGCCTCTGATTTCCTTGTTCCAGTTTAAAAACAAACAAACAAACAAACCAAAAAACAGTTCTCTGCAAAGTTCCAAGTAATGCCCAAATGGCTAAATCCAATGGCATGCTCCCAATCCTCATTCTTGCCCTCTCTGCCACCTTGGACACTGTCAATCAACCCCTTTTCTTGGATCCTCTCTTCTCTCTATATTCTAGAGACACAACTCTCTTCTGGCCCTCCTCCTCCCATGTTTAAAAGTAAACTCCTTATATTAGACCAATCCTCCCATGTCCTTGATTTTCTTTTCTGTGGGGCAATGAGGATTAAGTGACTTGACCAGGGTCACACAGCTAGGAAGCATCAAGTGTCTGAGGCCGAATTTGAACTCAGGTCCTCCTGAATCCAGGGCCAGTGCTTTATCTACTGCGCCCCCTAGCTGCCCTGTCTTTACTTTTCTACTGCTATCCAGGACACCACCACGCCAATCACCCAGGCTCACAACCTAGGTGTTATCTCATCATCTGTCATACTCACAAACCCCATTTCAATCTTTTGGAAAGTCCTAGATTCTACTATTGGACCCTTTCTTCCATACACTCACTTCTCTCTCAACACGGCCACTTTGGGGGGACACACCTATATAACCTCAAACTGAAGCATGCTGGTTGGTCTCACTGCCTCAATTCTCTCTCCAGTCTATTCAATCCTCCACCCAGCATTCAATTCACTTTCCTAAATAAATCACACTTCTGATCATGTCACTATCTTCACTAAACTCCAGTGGCTCCTTCCCCCAAGATCAAAGACAAAATCCTCTGGTGGCTAAAACCTTTCATTGTCTTCCCTTTTTCTTCCTTTCCAGTCTTCTTTCACTTTACCTCCTTTGCACATGTCATAATCCATAATCTTTTCTGTTCCTTACACAGGCTCCTCAATCTCCTGACTCCATGTGTTTTCCTTGGCCATCCTTCACAGTTATAATGTCCATCCTGGCTTCCTTGAAGTCCTATCTACAACCTCACTTACCTACAATAAGTCTTTTCCAGCCTTTCTTATTTTCCTGCCTTCGCTCTCTTGATTTGCTGTTTAGTCATATCTGACTCTTTCCATTTGGGGTTTCCTTGGCAGAGATACTGGAGTGGTTTGCCATTTCCTTCTCCAGCTCATTTTACATATGAGGAAACTGAGGCAAACAGGGTTAAATGACTTGTCCAGGGTCACACAGCTAGTCAGTGTCTGAAGTCAAATTTACTCTTAGGAAGATCAGTCTTTCTTTCTCTACACCTGGCACTCTATACATGGCAAAACCTAGCTGCCCTCCCTCTCTTACTTAGCTCCAATTTATCCTTGTTATATCAAGACTCCACAGAACAATTTGCATGTTGTCTCCCCTCGGGAATTGTGAATTCCCCGAGAACAAGCACTTGTCCCTTGCCTTTTTTTTCTTTTCTTTTTTTTGGCGAGGCAATTGGGGTTAAGTGACTTGCCCAGGGTCACACAGCTAGTAAGTGTTAAGTGTCTGAGGCCAGATTTGAACTCAGGTCCTCCTGACTCCAGGGCCGGTGCTCTATCCACTGCGCCACCTAGCTGCCCCACCTTTCTTTCTATCTATGGCACTTAGCAAAGTGTCTAGCACACACTAGGTACTTAATGCTTGCTGACTTGAAGAGGGTCTAGGAAAGTGCAGAGATGGGACAGCCTTAGCCCATTTTGGTTTTTTTGTTTGTTTTTGTTTTGTGGGGCAATGAGGGTTAAGTGACTTGCCCAGGATCACACAGCTAGTAAGTGTCAAGTGTCTAAGGCCAGATTTGAACTCAGGTCCTCCTGAATCCAGGGCCGGTGCTTTATTCACTGCGCCACCTTGCTGCCCCCCTCAGCCCATTTTGAATGGATGCTCCAAAATTCTAAACAATGATATCTTATATGATCATAGATTTATCACTAGAAGGGAAGTGAAAGGCCATGGGGTCCAACCTCCTAATTTCACAGATGGGGAAACAGGGTCAGAGGTTCTGTGACTTTCCCTGGGTTATATTGCTAAACAACATCTAAAACAGAATTCCAAGTCAGGCCTTCCTGCCCCCAAACCCAGCATTCCTTTTACTACAATAAAGATGCTTCTTCGGGTGACTAAGTTCATATTCTTGCTTTCATCTCACTCACCGAGAGAGAAGTTCCTTGAGCCTTTTTGATCCAGGATCCACGATGCTTCGTTTTCCTCAAAGTGGGAGAGCAAATCTTCTCTGAGAACTGGAATTCCTTGGTGTGGGGAATAAGGAAGGGATGAGGAGAGAAACTTGTACTTCACTCCTCTGTAGGGAAAGGGGAATGTAAGCAAGGACAACAGGATGGTTCTCCTAGGACTCCTCAAGTGTGGTTGACATGGTATTTATTATTATTTTTTTTTTGGTGAGGCAATTGGGGTTAAGTGACTTGCCCAGGGTCACACAGCTAGCAAGTATCAAGTGCCTGAGGCCAGATTTGAACTCAGGTCCTCCTGACTCCAAGGCTAGTGCTCTATCTACTGCGCCACCTAGCTGCCTCTGACATAGTATTTATTATTGGGAGCTTGGAGGAGTTCATGTAGCCAATTTGGAACAAGAAAATTCTGTCTTTGTCTACCTCCTTCCTAGAAAGATAGTTCTATTCCATAGCTTCCACCATCTAGATGTGGTAAAAATTATTTGTAATAAAATTATTATTGCAGTTTTTAGCTGATTCATTTGGGAGGGGCCATACCTGGCCCACCCTGAAGTTACATATACTACTGAGGTCAGAAGGAGAGCTCTCCATAGGCAGTTTTTGAAGGACCTCCCCTTTTGGGGAAGGAAGATTGAATGTTCCATGAGGGGAGGCAGAGGTTCTTCTGGAATGCTCTCTCTCTCTGGTGACTGTTGTTCTGGTGGTGCAAGCAACTGCAGACTGTCCAGGTTTTGGTGAGTTAATTGCGGAAAAACCTAAATTCCTTTGAATTAGCTTATTTGGAAACGATCTGGGGATTGCATAAGCTAAGTTTAGAGTTAAGAGTATTTATCTGTATTTCTTTTTTCCTATTTCCTTATCTTTGATTTTATTAGTTTCACCTTTGTTGTTTAATTAATTCCCAAGTAATAAAATCTGAGCTTTCTGTGAATTAAAGCTGTAAAGTTCCTTTCTTATTGGCCTGGGAGAAATATCTAAAAAGGGCAGTTCAGAGGGGAAGGTGAACCTAAAAGGTCCCTCATATTTCCAGGACCCCAATATTCTGGCAAGTCACCCAATTAACGCTCTGTATATCAAATTTTGGCCCACACATAGAAGTTACAGCCAGCTAGTGGTTTAGTGGTGAGAACCCTGGGCCTGGAGTCAGAAAGACTCGAATTCAAATCCAGCCTTGGACAATTAGAAGCCACATCCCCCTGGGAGCATCACTTTACCTCTTTTGGCCTCAGTTTTCTCAACTATAAAATGGGAATGAGAAGAGGACCAAACTCACTGGATGTTGTGAGGATCACATTGTAGATCTATATAAATTCCTTTCCCCTTCCCTTTTCCCACCATCTCTGCTGGAATCTGAAGAAAGAATGGACTAAGAAGAAAGATAACCCTGCTATACATGAACTACAAATTGATGCTTATTAGCAAGAAGGGCTTTTCAAAGACTTTTGTTTCCAGTCATGTCCAACTCTTCATGGCCTCATTTTGGGTTTTCTCGGCAAAGATACTGGAGGGGGTTTGCCATTTCCTTCTCCATCTCATTTTACAGATGAGGAAATTAAGGCAAATAGGGTTAAGTGACATGCCCAGGGTCCCACAGCTAGTAAGTGCGTGAGGCCAGATCTGAACTCACAAAGATGAGCCTTGCTGATGCAAGACCCACCACTCTAACCACTCTGCCACCTAGCTGCCATTTCAGAGACTATATGCATCCCACATAGGAAACAGTCACTGACCTTTTTGGGCAGGAGGTTCCCTTCACTGCCCATCTTGAAGGAAAACCTGTATGAACACTTTTTTTTTGGGGGGGGGCAGGGCAATGAGGGTTAAGTGACTTGCCCAGTGTTACACAGCTGGTAAGTGTCAAGTGTCTGAGGCCAGATTTGAACTCAGGTCTTCCTGAATCCAGGGCTGGTGCTTTATCCAACTGCACCACCTAGCTGCCCCCATGTATGAACACTTTTCAGAGATTTTGCAGATAAAAATTCATGTCCAGGTAAAGGCTAATCTAGATAACCTCTAAGATTAGTTCCAAGTCTGAGAATCTATAGCCCTTTTTCTCATTTTGTAACCTGAAGATACCTAAAATAGGAGAGATCCAGCTACAGGAGTAACAAAGGAAAGTCCCAGCTTCCTATCATAAAATGCACACTTTTTATTGGGAAAACCACAGAGCAGGAGAACCCTGTGGAGAGACCACCCCTTTTGTGTTTCTAAAAAACCTGTACACTTGGGAAGGAAGACACTCCTTTGACGGCAGATTCAGTGACCAGGGAAGTTGTGCTTACCCACAGAGAGCAGGTTCCTGGAGTTTTCCACCATCACTTCCTTGTACAGCTCTTTCTGACAATGGCTCAAGAGGCACCACTCCTCCTGTGTGAAATCCACAGCCACGTCCTTGAATGTCATTGAGTCCTGACCATCAGAATTCACAAGACTTAGAGCTGAAAGAGACTTCAGAATTCATCTAGCCCAACCCTCATCAATATACAGGGGGAAACAAGCACAGAGAAGGGATTTCTTAAAGGTCGCATGACTTATGAGTGTCAAAACCAACATTTAAAGCCACAGTCATTAAAAGCCCAGTGGAATACTGAGGCAAAACATTTTCTATTTGCAGTTGGAATAAAATTGACAAATATTTTCAGCTTCCTATGAAGTGTTTCTCCCTGTGGAATCAGGGAGAAGGTATGTGTTCTATTGCTGAGGTGTGAAGTTCTGTAGAGGGAGAAAGAGAGAAGGTGATGTGAAATTTCTTCCTCATCAGAACTCTAATAATTATATGTTAAGAAAATCTTGTGAAGAGTTTGTGAGAAGCTGGCAAGTACTGTGTATTCTGGGGGGTAAAGACATTACCTGTGATCACTGAAGAGAAGAAAGCAAAGAAAAGAGGAATAATCTAGTTAATTTCCTAACAATCTGAAATAAGTTCTCATCTACATGAAAACATGAAGAGGATTCTTTAGACAAAGAGAGGAGAGAAAAGAGACCATACTGTACTGAGTAGTATGAGATAGTAACAAGTCAAGTGAAGAGTTATTTATATATTTATATATTGAGGGTTTGAGGTGACCATGACTAAAACTTGTCAAACCGAAACATCTCACGTCTTTGCTTTATGATCGCTTTCACGTCTTAATGGCATATATTCATTAATTTTCAAATTTCATTATACAGAAATAAGAGTATAATGAGGAAAGAGGGTTTCATTGTTTTATTAAAATATAATAATATATTTCATTACCTGGGATTGGAAACTGGGATAATTCATGAGAAAGAAATGATCAGTTAATGAGAAATAAGTCAACTGAACATACCACTAAAAGTCTAGGACATTGGGGAGTAAGTGGCAGACAAATAGATGAAATACAAGACATTGACCAGATATGAAAATGTGAGAGGGGTCAACTATTTTCCCAACCTGCTACATGTAGAACATGTCTTTGGATGATGCTCTCTCATTTTGTAATCTGTCTTTTCTATTAGCATTATGACTTCCTTTTTTGGAGGTTCTATTACTTAGAAACAGTTCTCGATACAGTGGATAATACTTGTCTTTTCACTTTCATAATTTTGATTTCTTCTTTAACACATCTGATGTCCACTCTTTTGAAATCTATATTTCTCTTTTAACTTACTTTACTTCCAAATTATTTAACTTCTGAAAAACTAAGGTGTTTATTGGTCTATTTCCACTTTTTGAGATGCTCAAGAATCCCTTTTCACTAGGGAATCTTGAGTCACAATTCTTCATTGCACACCATTTATTCATGGTATGGGCTCTCACTATAGGAAGGCAGTGCTTTTAATGATTGATAATTTGTGCCCAATTGATTCTCTCCCAACAGAAACTGTTGCAAACTTCTTTTTCAAACCTCCCACATACATCCTTCACCACTGTAGGGCAAGGTTACAAACACCCAGTCTCCATTTAAGGAGAAAGCTCAGTGCACACATCTCAATTCTCACTTGATGCCACTACCTCAGGACTTCTCAGAAGTCCTTCTCCTCCTACCCAGGAAGCTTATTATTGGGACAGCATCATCCTGTAACAGCTTTTCAATTGTAGTTCTCCATGCCATCACGACCTTCTGCCTCCCTGATCAGAGTGGGGCCATGAATTCCAAACCTACATTTAAAGAGATGGCTGAATTCAGACCTCACCTGGCTGCACTACTTTGGGACTTCGGACTGACTTCTCCACCATGCCCCAGTGTCCCGTGTGTTTTCTCCTTCATGGGCTTCATTTTGTGTGTAGTTTTCCCCCTTGAAACTGTAAGTTTCATGAGGTCAGAGACTCTTTTTTTTTTTTTTTTTGGTATCTGAATCCTGTACAATGCCTGGCATATAGTAAATACTTAGTAAATTTTACTGGCTACTGACCCAATCATTCTGAGTTTCTTGCCTCTTACTTTAACAATCGAGTCCATTCAACCTGAGCTACCTTTGATCCCATGATCCCAACTTCCATTTAGACATCTCAAACTCATTATCTTTTCCCTTGAAGCTCTCCCTCTCTCCACCCTTCCCTATTGCTGTTAAGAGCAATATCATCCTCCCAGTCCCTGGAGCTCACAACCTAGGTGGCATCTGTCTCCTATCTCTCATTTCCCCTATCCAATCTGTTGCCAATACCTCCTCATTTCCCTTTTACAGCATCTTTCAATTAAAGCTCTTCCTCTTATCTGATGCTGTAACCACCCTGGTGAAGACGCTCATCCTTGGACTACAGCAATAACTCTCTGGTGGGTTGGCCAGCCTCAAGACTCCAGTGCATCCTTCTTTTGACCAACAAAGTGATTTTTTCTTTATCTCAGGTCCAAACATGTCATTCCCCTACTCAATAAACTCTAGTGGCTCTCTATCATCTCTGCGATCGAATACAAAATCTTCTTACATTCAAAGACCTTTAAGACGTAGAAACCACCAGCTTTTAGAGTCTTCTTATACCTTACATCCCGCCATCTTCTCTATGATCCAATGATACGGCTTCCTTGGCAATCCAGAAACACTACACTCAGTCTCTAGGCTCCATGAATTTTCTCTTCCTGTCCAAAATTGCTGGAATCCTCTTCCTCCTGGCTTCCTTTAAGCCTCAATTAACATCCCACTCTCTATATAAAGCCTTTCCCAAACCTTTTTTTTTTTTAGTGAGGCAGTGAGGGTTAAGTGACTTGCCCAGGGTCACACAGCTATTAAGTGTCAAGTGTCTGAGGCCGGATTTGAACTCAGGCCCTCCTGAATCCAGGGCTGGTGCTTTATCCACTGTGCCACCTAGCTGCCCCCTTTCCCAAACCTTCTTAATTCTAGTGACATTTCTTTTCATTTTGGACTACTTATCCTGCCTGTCGCTTGCTTGTATATATTTGTTTGCTTGCTGTCTCCCCCATTAGACTGAGTTCTTTGAGGACAGAAACCACTGTTTGATTCTTTTTGTACCCGCATCACTAAGCTCAGCCTGGTACACAGTGGGCATTTTTCTTGGTAGCCTTTTCTCAGTGATAATAGTCATTGATCTCCCTGCTTTATTCAACAGAGTTGGCCACCCCCTCCTCTAGAATTCTCATCCATATGGGTGGTTTTCTCTCCAGCTTTCTCTTATACCTGTCTGCCCACACCTTTTCAGCCTCCTTAGATGGCCCATGAATCACATGACAGTCCTTAACTCTGCCTATTACCCTATAATTGGTCCTGGGCCCTGGGTTCTCCTCACTCTCTTGGGATTCACTGGGTTCTCATCTCCATGCACATGACTCCCAGATCTCTACAGACAGCCCTAATACCTCTGCTGTGCTTCTGTACCATCACCAATCCCCTTTTGGAAAGTTCTAACTTAAAGTCTCAAAAACAACTTAAATTTAATGTGTCTAAGGACTCCTAATTTTCCAACTCTATACCTTCCCCCTCTAGTAAATTTCCCTCTTTCTATGGAAGCCAACACCATTTTCCCAGTCTCTTAGGTTCAGAAAGCTGCCATGATCATGGGATCCTCTCCGTCCCCTACCCACATTTACAATCAGTTGCCAAGTCTTGACTTTTCTACTTTCCAAGCATCTCTCAAATCTGAGCCCTCCCCTCTACTCACACAGCAACCACCTTCATCCAGACCCTCCTTACCTCTCCCCAGACTGGAAGCCCTTGTTCTGGGATGGGCCTGACTCAAGGGGCACCTTAGGAGTTTAGATTCTGGATGAGAACATCAGACCCTCCCAAGTCAATCAACAGTTAACAGCAGGTCTGCTTGGCCAGAGCAGGAACAGGATATTCAACAAGAACCAACACTGAGGAAGAAGATAATTGGTTTGACTCAGTGAAGCCCCCATCAGGCTCTAACATATTGGCCAAGCATCTGGGCACAGCTGGAGCTCACTGTGGCTGTGGGTCCTCAGAACACCAGGAAGTAAAAGCAACAGCCTGAGCCTTTTGTCCCCTTAGCCAACCCTGACTGGAGGATGATGTCAGTAGCTTTTTCATATTCTTCTAAAAGCTGAGGCTGAGGGGTTGATACTTAATCCTAAAGTCAAAAGGGAGCTATTGAAATTGGTTGAATAGAGTGGTCAAGTAGTTAAATCTCTAATTAAGGAAAATTACTTTGAATAGGGATGCACTCCAGTGGCGAGTGACAAGAGACTGGGCAGTCAATTATGAGGGAGAGATGCAAAGGAATGGGCATCTATAGAGCACCTGTTGCATTGTGGTCACTGTGATAAGTGTTTTACAAATAACATTTCACTTAGTCCTCACAGCAATCCTATGAGGCCCATACTCTAATTATCTGGAGGGAAATAACTGACTGAATTTTTTCTGTTATTATAATCCTTAAATTTAGAGCCTGCCTCTTGGACATGGATAGATATGGAATTTCTCCAGAACCTCTCTTCCCCCACCACAAATGGGCAGAATTTCAGGAATTCAGTCTCTTCTTTTAATCAGGTCAAAGAAGGCCAGTAGTAGTTTAAGAAATGCTAATTGACTGAGAAAGAAAACTGTTTTCTTGGGTCTGATTCTAATAGTTATGCTAAAAGTCTTAACAGTTTAAGAATCCTTTTTTCTTTTTAAAATAGTTCTTTTCCTCCACCTTTCCCCACCTAAGTGACCTACTAGATCTTACCCAGACCTACTTATTGTAGTAGGTTTCTGGGTCAAGTAGGTATGTGTGTGCAGATAACCACAGGAAAAGGAGGAAGGACCATCACCTACATCCCCCCTCAAGGTGTGTCCCGGTCCTGGCTCTGGGCCTTCCTGCTGGTTGTCTCTCTTTTTTTTTTTTTTTTTTGGTAGGGCAATTGGGGTTAAGTGACTTGCCCAAGGTCACACAGCTAGTAAGTGTTAAGTGTCTGAGGCCGGATTTGAACTCAGGTCCTCCTGAATCCAGGGCCGGTGCTTTATCCACTGCGCCACCTAGCTGCCCCGGTTGTCTCTCAAGCTTGGAATTTTTTCCCTCCTCTCCTCCACTTCCTGGCTTCCTGCCAGTCTCACCATCTAAAAGAAAGGTTTTCCTGGTCCCTGAAACTGCTGGATCCTTCCCCTCCCACCTACACTGTATACAGCTTTTATGGGCACAGCTGCTTACATGTTGTCTCTCCCACATTAGACTGGCAGCTCCCTGAAGGGAGGGAGGGATTGTTCTTTCCAGTGTATCATCCACACGAGGTTTGATCACTGTCTGGCACAGAGAAGCCACTTTCTAAATGCTGATTGACTTAACCTAAAAAATGGCAAATGGAGAGGGCCCCGGGAAGACTCCTGTGAACTGAGGCAGAGTAAAACGGACCAGATTTTTGCTCTGACTACAACACTGCCAAGGAACCCATCTGGGGAAGACCAGGGCTGTGCTCTGTCCAGACGGGAGGCAGTGTTTTTTCTTGACCTCCAGTTGCTACAAGGGAGAGCTTTGCAAAAAGAAACATAGAAGAAGGGAAAGAGGGAGGAAGAGGTGTGTGTTTGAGTGTGAGAAGCAAAAAGAGAACAAAGAATTTATCTGATACGGAGATTAATGAATGAGGTGGTTTTCTTGGACGCTCAGTTGTGTTAAAGAACTTTAAAAATTAAAACCATGAGGACCGCAAGGGGTGGGGGGAGGGATGTTACTGATACTTAAGGAAGAACTAATCAAACAGTTCAAAACACAGAAGGGGGCGGGGCAATGTTGTCACTACTCTTTTCCATTCATTTTTTTTTAAAGGAATGATAGATAAGGGAGATAGGCAGCTTCACAATCTTCTAGATCCACGGAAACGACCACGTTTGCTGACGTCGGTCAAGTCTGTGGTTGCGCTGCACTCACCTGCCGTGGGGGTCTTCGGGGTCCAGGGGCCATTCCCTCAGGCTCCCGCTTGGGCCGGGTCTTGGTCCTCTTCAGGCTGAGCAGGGGAGGGAGCAGGATGCCAGAGGGGGAGGCGTCTTTCCCTTCACTCCCCAGGTTGGGGGGAGGGGGCTGCCCTACAAGGATTTAGAGGGTGAGGTCCCAAAGGGGTTACAAGGACCCTGCCCTCGGGGCAGAATCCAGCCACAAGGGGAGGGCGGCAGGCCGGACACAGTAAAGATACACTTTCCACCCTCTGATTCCTCCTCGTCCGTCCCACTCCCCTCACCCACGGTCCCAGAGACCCAAGGGGCAGGGAGGGGGTTCGCACCCCACATATGGCTCTCCCCCCGACTGAGGCTCTGGGCGACGCTGAGGGTCGGGCTGCGGGACCCAGTGGAAAAGCCGGGGATGGAGCCCCAGGACACCTGGGACGTGATGGGGAGCCCGGACAAGCAGCAGGGGCCGGAGCCGGCCCAGGGGCCGGAGGGCAGGGTGCTCCTGGTGCCCCTGCAGGGCACTCACCCAGAGCTCGGACGGGGAGGTGAGGCCCGGTGGGAAGGGCAGCCAAGCAGAAGCAGGGCGCTGGCCAGGGTCCGGGCTCGGACCTCCGGGGGCCTTTCACGTGCACTGCAGGTTTGCTTCCGGGAGGAAGGCTGATCGCAGCTCCCTGGGCTCCGGCTTCCAGCCCCCCGGCTCTGGGCGGCTCCTCCCAGGCCCGAGAGCCCCGCCCTGCTCCGCCCCTTAGCGCTCGGGGGCTGCGCTTTCCTCCTACGGCCCGGGGGGCCACAAGCTAAGGACCCTGCCCGCTTCTTACCCGGCAGCCCCGCCCTCCATCCCTGGCCTTCTCCCAGGCATCCAAACTCCACCCCAGGGCTCAGATCCCACCCCACAGCCTGCCCACCCCAGAGCCCCACCTCCCCTCTTCACCATCTCACCATCTCTTCCTCCCTCCTTACTCCAGCTCTGGGACCTCCTCCTTCAGAGCAGAATCTCCTGCAATGCTCTCCTTGATTAGACAGGATGGTTTTCCTTTCTTGCTCAGATTGAGGTAGCTTGGAATTTTTGCTGATCAAAAACAATTTTTCTAAATAATTAGAATTTAACTCAGGTACTCTTTACAACTATAACCAGGAGAATTCATAATCCAAGATACAGATTTTTAAAAGATTATTCTAACTACAGAAAATTTAAATGTTTTAATAAAATGAATGAAGCTCTAATGAGGAGAGAAATTATAGAGTGGAAACTTTATTAAATGTTACTTGAAAAATGCCCAATTAAAGTCACTTATATCCAAGAGATGGAGAGAACTGAGACCAATGTAAATCAGGAGTCATTTTCAATAGTTGAGGATTGAAAGGATCTGAATGAAGTGTTCAAATGTTCCAAATCACTAAGAGTTCAGAGTGGGGGAAATAAACGTTCATTTTAAAAGAAAAAAAAAATCCTAAGAAAAAAATGCTCCAAATCACTAATAATTAGACAATAATCAGGTTTTCCCTTGCATCCATGCAATTGGCAAAGATGAGAAGAAAAGGAAATGACCAGTGTTGGAAGAGCTCTGGGAAAACAGGCACATTAACTGTTGGTGATGCTGTGGCACCCCAAAAGTTACTAAACCTTTTGACTCAGTGATACCCCAGAGGACATATTCCCTTAAATCAAAGAAACAGGAAAAGGATCCAAGTATACAAAAATATTTGTAACCACTCCTTTTGTTATGACAAAGAAACTAGGATAGGATGCCTTACAATTGGGCAGTGGCTGAGCCAAATTTGGTATATGAATCAAATGGAACATAAATACACCATGAAACAGAAAATTTCAGTGAAACCTGAAATGAGCTGGGTTAAAGCCGGATATATTTAACAAAGCTCATTGGAAATAAGTTTGCCTTCACCAATAAGCAAAAAAATTTAAGAGAGAGAATCTGGCTGATCTATGAGCTAGCTGTAAAATAGTGAAGATGTTTGGGAAAAAGCGAGAACAAATACTGTTGCAAAATACTGTTGTTTAGTGAGTCTCCATTGGAACCAAAGGTTTGTCATGCCGGGGTGGGAGTGGGGATAAGCTCCCACTCTCTCTCAAATGCTCGAATAGCGTGCATCTCAAATAGCCTCTGACAACCAAAGCCCAGCTCCTGGCCTTCTCGTGGCAGAACTGTTTCCACTAACAGGAGAAGGGGCGACGGCGAGTCACTGGCGCCTTAAAAACCAGTCGCAGGGGCGGCTAGGTGGCGCAGTGGATTAAGCACCGGCCTTGGATTCAGGAGGACCTGAGTTCAAATTCGGCCTCAGACACTTGACACTTACTAGCTGTGTGACCCTGGGCAAATCACTTAACCCCCATTGCCCCGCAAAAAAAAAAAAAACAAACCAAAACAACAACAACAAAAAACAGTCGCTTCAGGCAGGTGGGGCTTGTTAGCCTTGGCAGGCAAGCTGCATGGGGAAGGAAACCCTGATTTGAAAGCTCCGATGCCTTGCGGCTATACCCATATATGGGAAAGGCTTTGGGAGTTAACCCCGAGGAAAAATCAGGAGTCGGAGTCCCTTAGGCAGTTGGATGTTGGACATCACATCCCTCTGGCAACTCCTGCGGCGGCACTGGTGCCAAACTGGATTGGCTCTGCCTCTCCTTTGGATCCACCAATGTCGCGGAGACGGAAAACCTGCTGCATGGGCAACAGCTTGTTTTCCATATTGATCGGCCCAGGCCAGCACCCTGGAGAGGACACTTTAGCTACTCCTCATGGGGTAGATACAACACGAGATGCAGCAGTTACCGGTTATAAGTCACTCAGGAGCTGCAGCTCCCCTATCGGACTGCACAGCCACACTGTGGCCTGTGGCCTGTGGCTCTTCAAGGCGCTGATCCATGGTCGTCCGAGACTGGTGGAGGCCTACTACTAATGAATCTCCACCTGTCATAATCATTTGCTGACAACTGCTGTTATCAGATTTTCTGAATGGTAAAGAATAAAGAGTGGGGAAAAAAATTAAAATTCAAGTGCTCATTTTATTTCATGTTTGTGAATTTCAAAATTAAAGAGAACAAAATATCGATAGTTTCCTTTTTGCCATTTTCACGGATTTGAAGGCAGGTGAAGAAATGCAAGATCATTTTAATGTGACTTTCTCTTATTATTGATGTTTTAGACCATGTTTTCATGTGTCACTTATGATTGTCAAGACTTCTGAACCCTTCCTAGCCTTTCAGCCCTCATATATTGAGTCCCAGAACAGGGAGGCAGGAAGAGATGGTGAAGAACAGGAGAGGTGGAGTTCTTACTGTTCTCTGCAAGGACCATGATATGGGAAGGTGATATCGTGACTTGCAGTGAATCGGGTTTAAGTGAGGGAGGGTGGTGCAAGGTCACCAACCTCACACTCTCCTCTAGAGCCATCTGGGTCCAGTGGCAAGATATACATCAGGATGGCTCCAGATGTTTAGGCAATTGGGATTAAGTGACTTACCTAGGGTCATGTAGCTAGTGTCTAGGGTGAGATTTGAACTCAGGTCCTCCCAACTTCAGGGCCAGTGCTCTATCTACCGTACCACCTACTCTTAGCTGTAACCAGCCTGAGGGGGTAGAATTTGAGCCCCAGGATGGAGTTTGGATGCTTGTGGGGAGGCTAAGGTGGAAGACCACGCATTCTGGCATTCTCGGTGATGAAAAGCAGGGTTTCTGGCCAAGAAGCAGGCAAAGTCCCCAGGTTGTGTGCCTGAATGCCACTGAAAGCTTTTAAGGCTTCTGGGGCCTAAAAGGCAGGCAAAGGCAAGGCAGGGTGGGGTGCTTGGACCTTGCCCAGAGCAGATTAGCTGGAAACGAGCCCTGGTAGCCAAGATCATTCTTCTTCCTAGAAGCAAATTTGCTATGCATGTGAAAAGCCCCAGGAGGTCTGAGCCAGGACCCTGCCCAGTGCCCTGTTTCTGCTTGGCTGCCCTTTTCATCAGGCCCGACCTCTGGCTGAGTGACATGCTTCCCTGCCAGGCCTGGCTCCTGAGCTGACGCCAGACCCCTGCTTCTTGTCCAGGCTTCCATCTCATCCAAATGTCCTGGGGTGCCATTCTCTGCTTTACCAATGAGTCACAACTCCCTAACCTTCAAACTTTCCCCAGAGCCTCAGTGGGAGGGAGAGAGCTCTGATTCAGGAGTCACTGAGACTCTGACGGGTGAGCCATCAAAGGAAACTGAAAGTGTGGGTGCACAGGTGGGAAGTAAAGTAGGAAAGAAAATTCCCCAGGTGAATGAGAATCTAACGAAGGAGGAGAAGGGTAGGTGGCAGTGTTGAATAAAGCAGATAGGTCAATAAGGATTAGAACTGGGAAAAGGCCATTACATTTTTTTTTTTTTTAGTGAGGCAATGGGGGCAAAGTGACTTGCCCAGGGTCACACAGCTAGTAAGTATTAAGTGTCTGAGGCCGGATTTGAACTCAGGTACTCCTGACTCCAGGGCCGGTGCTCTATCCACTGCGCCACCTAGCTGCCCTGGGCCATTACATTTTTTAAAAAATAAAAGTATTTTATTATTTTCCAGTTACATGTAGAAATAGTTTTCAACATTTGTTTATATAAGATTTCCAATTTCAAATTTTTCTCCCTCCCTCTCCTCCCTCTCCCCTCCCCTAGACAGCAGGCAATCTGATATAGGTTATATATACATAATAACATTAAACATATTTCTGCATTAGTCATGTTATAAGAGAAGAATCAGAGCAAAAAGGAAAAACCTCAAAACAGAAAACCAACAGCACCAAGAACAAAAGAAATAGTATGGTCCAATCAGCATCCATATTCCACAGTTCCTTTTTTTTTTTTTTCTAGATTTGGAGAGCCTTTTCCATTATGAGTCCTTTGGAACTTTCTTGTACTATTGGATTGGTGAGAAGAATCTAGTCTATCACAGTTGATCAACACATAATGTTGATGATACTGTGTATAAAGTTCTTCTGGTTCTGCTCACCTCACTCATCATCAGTTCATGCAAGTCCTTCCAGGTTTCTCTGAACTCCTCCTGCTCATCGTTTCTTACAGCACAATAGAATTCCATTACATTCATATACCACAACTTGTTCAGCCATTCCCCAATTGATGGACAGCCCCTCAATTTCCAATTCCTTGCCACCACAAAAAGAGCAGCTATAAATATTTTTGTACATGTGGGTCCTTTTCCCTTTTTTATGATCTTCTGCCATACTATCTTCCAGCTTTCCCAGCAGTTTTTGTCAAATACTGAATTCCTATCCCAGAAACTGGGGTCTTTGGGTTTATCAAACAGTACATTACTAATGTCATTTACTACTGTGTCTCCTGTGCCTAGCCTATTCCATTGGTTCTCCACTCCATTTCTTAGTCAGTACTAGATAGTCTTGATGACTGCTGCTTTATAGTAGAATTCCAGATTTGGTATAGCTAACCCACCTTCCTGTGCATTTATTTATTTTTTTTTTTTTGGTGAGGCAATTGGGGTCAATTGACTTGCCCAGGGTCACACAGCCAGTAAGTGTTAAGTGTCTGAGGCCGCATTTGAACTCAGGTCCTCCTGAATCCGGGGCTGGTGCTCTATCCACTGCGCCACCTAGCTGCCCCAAATGGCCTCAATTTTTAAAGTAAAATAAGAGGCAAGATAATCAGATGTAAATGTTTGGGTTGTCAGTAATCAAAAACCATTTAACAAGCGACTTCTGTATGCCAGGCCTTGTTCTAAGGGCTGAGGATTCAAATACAAAAAGAAAAGAAAGAAGATTCCTATCCTCAGGGAGCTTACAATCTCAAGGGAGAAGCTAATACACAAAAAGAAGCTGAAAAGGGTCTAGGAAAAAGGCACCAGACACTAGGGCATAGCATGGCGGAGAAATCAGAAGTGACAAAGGAGTGCAGCCAGGTGAGAAATGAAGAGATATTTCGAGCTGAACCCTTTCCTTGAGTGGATGTTTGGAGTTCATGGCTGCGCCCTCCAATCCGAGGCTGAAAGTAGTGATGAGGTGGCCTACTGAGGCTGATGAAAGATTACAGGCTGATGGTATTCCAATAATAAGTTTCTTGGGACATTATATAGATGGTATTCAGAGAAGTCCCAAGATAGCGGCATCAGGTCAGAATTGAGAAGATGTGTGAGCTGAGCTCTCTCCTTAAATGGTGGTTTGGAGTTCATGACCAGGGGCAGCTAGGTGGTGCAGTGGATAGAGCACTGGCCCTGGAGTCAGGAGGACCTGAGTTCAAATCCGACCTCGGACATTTAACACTTACTAGCTGTGTGACCCTGGACAAGTCACTTAACCCCAATTGCCTCACTTAAAAAAAAAAAAAAGAGTGGGAGTTCATGACCACACCCCATGCTGGTGAAGGGTATATATGGGAGAACTGAGAAGGAAGAGGTGTGGAATAACTTCTTGTGAGTTAGAGAATCCATTACAGATCAATAATCAATCAAGAAAAGGACAGTATAGTGAGAGCCCACACTATGAATACCATGTAAAAATCATGACTAAAGAGATCTAAGTGTAAAGGAAATATTTGTAGATTTTTGAGAAAGACCAATAAATGTCTTAATTGCTCAGAAGCTAACAAATTTTTTAAAAGTGTGGAAATTTATTTTCATTTGGGGACCCTACCTTTAGGCTGAGATTAGAAAGCCTTAGGCCCTTAGGGTCAGACAGCTGGGGGGGGGGAAAGCCCCCAGCTCCCTCCGACCTGAGCGGAGCTATCTGAAGGATAGCCTGTGCTGAGGCATGAGGCTCAAGAGTACCCCCCCCCCAGCTGCAGCTCTGGCTGGCGGATTAGCTTGGTCTGTGGGGGCGAAGGAAGCCCCGAGATTTGAGTGGAGAGCAGAAAAGTTTTATATATAGACCTGGGAGTTAGACAGGGAAAAAAAAAAGGAGCCAGGATGGACTAGATGGAGAGACAAGATTAAGGAGAGGGACTGACTAGAGGAGGACGGACTAGATAGACAAGATTAAAGGAGCAAGGGGGGGCTGACTAGAGGGGAGCTGGGACAAGGACGGAGGAGAGTTCGGTTTGGAAAAGGAGAGAAGGGGCTGACAAGGTTACAGGCCTTAATACAAACCAGGGAAAGTGTAACGTGCCCTGAGGCCGGAGGCAGCTAAGGCCCTTATTGTGTTCAAGAAGTTCAAGGCGCAGCAGGTGGGAAAGAGACCACAGGAAAGCAGTCAGGTTGTACTTTATTTCCCTGTATTCCTAATTTGAAATAGTATCTCATAAATAAACTCTGCTTTGATTATTTGGTTAAGAGGCTTCTTAATCTTTAGTCTATCAGTTTGGGAGCAGTGTGGTAGAACTTTATAAACGTCCCACATTAAATTAACGAAGTCAGATAGCCAAATAGTCAAAAGTCCCCAGATTAGTCCTCCATAGTTTAGCCCCCCAAAATTAAGCTAGTCACCAAAAATATTCTAACAAAAGGAAGCTGAAAGGGGCAGCTAGGTGGCAAGGGGCGGCTAGGTGGCACAGTGGATAGAGCACCGGCCCTGGATTCAGGAGGACCTGAGTTCAAATCCGGCCTCAGACACTTAACACTTACTAGCTGTGTGCTGTGTGACCCTGGGCAAGTCACTTAACCCCAATTGCCCTGCCCCCAAAAAAAATTTAAAAAAGGAAGTTGAAGGTGAAATAAGGATTTCAGATAAAGCATAAATAATGTTTTAAAGAGGAAATAAAGTGATGAAAAAGGAAAAATACTATATTCACATGATAGAGAATTGCTCCCAAAAAACAGAGCTCTTGAAAAAGTATATCATAAGACTAACTGATATGGCAGAAAATAAAATGGAATATCATCAAATAATAAGTACTTTGACTAAATGCATATTCTACATGTAGTGGATTGGAAAAATAAATGACTCTTCCCAAGTATAAAGGCATTTCACATCAGGCCAGTCTCTTGTATATAATCCATCAGTCTGCCTCAACTCATTCTCTTGACTCTTCTTCAAAGTCCTAGAACTCTAGGGTTATGTTTAGATGATTTATTTTGCATAAAGAAATGGCCAGTGTCTTTCTCGTGAATTACTTCAATCTCTAACCTCAGGTAATGAAATTTTACATTTAAATAAATTAATAAATATTTAAAATGTATATATTCTAGTATATTAATATATTTTAAAATAGAAATGTTCTGCTATATTAATCTATTTTAAAATATTAATAATTTAAACATTACATTTTCATAAATAAAGGAACTATACTTTCCCTATCATGGTTAACCTTTTAATAAATAGTTGATATTTTCTATGTAGGCTTATTATAGCTAAATATGAAAAGACAAAGCAACAACAAAGCAAAGATATAAGATGTTTTGACTGTGAGAAATCTTATCCATTGTCACTTAAAGCCTACAATATAACAATAGTTAACATTTTTGTTTTATTTATTTATTTTTTTTAGTGAGGCAATTGGGGTTAAGTGACTTGCCCAGGGTCACACAGCTAGTAAGTGTTAAGTGTCTGAGGCCAGATTTGAACTCAGGTCCTCCTGAATCCGGGGCCGGTGCTCTATCCACTGCGCCACCTAGCTGCCCCCAGTTAACACTTCTTCACGTGGCTGAAAACAGCCACATAATAGTTTAGTCCAGATTGTGATCACTAATTCTTAAGAACCCTCAATGTTTTCATTTAGAAAAGACTTTATTTCAGACTTCTAGGAAATTAACTAGATTATTCCTTTTTCATTTCTCTCTCTTCAGTGATCAAAGGTCTTTCCCACCAGCATACACAGTACTTGCCAGATTCTCACAAACTCTTTATAGAATTTTTAAAATGTCACTCTGAGAGCTCTGATGAAGAAAAACTTTCACCTCACCTGCTCTCTTTCTCCACATATCCTCACACTTCATTGATAGAACACATACTTTCTCCCTGATTCCATAGGGAGAGACATTCCATAGGAAGATATTTGTCAGCTTTCTTTCAACTGTAAATATTAATTTTTTTTTCTTATCCTTCCAATAGGCTCTTTATGACCATGGCTTTAAGTGTTTGCTCTGACACTCATAAATGAGATAACCTTTAGGAAATCCCTTCTTTGTGCTTCAGTTTCCTCCTATATATTGATGAGGGTTGGACGAGATGAATTCTGAAGTGTCTTTCACCACTAAGTCTTGTGACTTTTGATGGTTAGGGGTCACTGACATTCAAGGATGTGGCTGTGGACTTCACCCAGGAGGAGTGGTGTCTTTTGAACCATTCTCAGAAAGAGCTGTACAAGGAAGTGATGGTGGAAAACTCCCAGAACCTGCTGCTCTCTGTGGGTCAGCACAACTTCCCTGGTCACTGTGAATTTGCCATCAAAGGAGCGTTTTCCTTCCCTTCCATTGTGCAGGATTTATCAATTATTAGAAAGGCAAAGATGCTAGTCTTTCTACAACATCCTCCTGCTGCCTGGTTTTCCCAATAAAAGGTCTTTTAAATTTTGTGACAGGAAGCTGGAACTTTCCTTTGTTGCTCATAAAACTCTTTTCTATTTTACATAGCTTCAGGTCATATAATGAACCAATATTACAGAATCCCAGACTTGGAACTAATCTCAGAGGTTATCTCATCTAGCCTTTACCTGGACATGAATTTTTGCCTGCAAAATCTCTGAAAGGTGCTCACAAAGCTTTTTTTTAATCATAAAAATATTTTATTATTTTCTAGTTACATGTAAAGATAGTTTTCAACATTTGTGTTTTTTTAATAACATTTTGAGTTCCAAATTTTTGTCCCTACCCCCTCTCCAAGACAGAAAGCAATCTGATATAGGTTATACATGTACAGTCACATTAAACATCTTTCTGCATTAGTCATGTTGTGGAAGAAGAATCAGAACACGAGGGAAAAACCTCAAAAAAGAAAAAAACAACAACAACAAAGTAGAAACAGTATGATTCAACCTGAATTCAGATTCCACAGTTCTTTTTTCTGGATGTGGAGAACATTTTCTGCTCATGAAACCTTTCCTTGAAGATGAGCAGCAAAGGGAACCTCCTACCTTTCAAAGCACCCCTTCTTTTTTGAGATGAGTCTCATCTTTAGAAAGTTCTCATTAACCAGTGTAAATTTTTAGCTCGTTACTCCTAGTTTTGCCTAGTACAGCATGTTAATCCTTGATCTTTCTTTATTCTTTTCCCAAGTTCCAGCACAGATGGCAGGAAGAGAAAGGGAGAGAATAAGCATTTATTCATGGCACTATGATTAGTAATTTATAAATACCATCTCATTTGATCTTCACAACAACCTGGAGTGTCTGTGTTATTATTATCCCATTTTTATTTGGTGGGGTTTTTTTGTTGTTGTTTTTGTGTGTGTGTGGGAGCAATGAGGGTTAAGTGACTTGCCCAGGGTCACACAGCTAGTGTCAAGTGTCTGAGGCTGGATTTGAACTCAGGTCCTCCTGAATCCAGGGCCAGTGCTTTATCCACTGTACCACCTAGCTGCCCCCATCCCATTTTTATAGTTGAGGAAAGTAAGACAAACAGAGGTTAGATGAATTGCCCAGCTGCACACAACTAGGAAGTGTCTGAGGCTGGATTAGAACTCAAGTTTTCCTGATTCCAGGTCCAGGGTTCTCACCACTGTAGTAACTGACTCTAATTTTTAGATAATGGCAGGTGTGGAATGTGCCTATCTTTCTATTAAGGAAGCAGACAAAGACAGAATTTTCTGATTCCAAATTCCCTGCATGATTTCTCCTCCTCTCTCCCATATACAGCCCCCAACTTTAAATTCCATCCTTGTCAACCAGCCTTGAGGAGTCCTTGGAACCATTCTGTCATCCTTGCTTACATGTCACCTTTTCCCTATGGAGGACTTAAATTGTAAGTTTCTCTCTCTGATCATCTCTTCCTTATTCTCCATGCTCAGGAATTCCAGTTGCCAGAGAAGATTATATCTCTTATTTTGAAGAAAGGGAATTGTCATGGATCCTGGAGCAAAAAGGGTCAGGGAACTCCTTTCTAGGTTAGTGAGATGAAAGCATCTATGTGTGGTAGTGAAGGGAGTGCTAGACTTGGGGATGAGGAAACCTGAGTTGGAATGCTCTTTTAGGCACTTTTTAGCAGTGCAATCCTAAGCAACTCACTGAACCTCTTAGCCTCAATCTCCCCGTGTGGGAAATGAGGGGTTCGAATTCCATGGCTTTTCATTTGTCTTCCAGTGATAAACCTATGATCCTAAAAGAAATCATTGTTTAGAACCTAGGGTATAGGACTCTCCCGAAAGCCTCCAAAAAGGGCTGAGGCTGTCCCGTGTGAGCTCTTTCCTAGACTCTCAAGTCAACAAGCATTTCTTAAGTGCTTAGAATGCCACAGATACAAAGAAGGGCAAGGGATAACCCTTGCTCTCAGTGAATTCACAATCTAGTGGGAAAGCCAACATTCAAACAGCTATGTAGAAACCTGCTAAATCCAGGATAAATTAGAGCTAATCAAGGGAGGGAAGGCATGAAGATTAAGGAGGACTAGAAAAGGCTTATTATAGTAGGTAGGGTTTTAGCTGGGGTTTCAGGAAAGCCAGGGTGACCATTCTAGGAATGTCAGGGAAAACACATGGAATTGGAACATAGAGGGTCCTATTTAAGGAACAGAAAGTAGTATATGTGGAGGGGGTATAAGTTGAAAGAAGACTGGAGAGGCAGGGGAGGGGAAGATGATGAAGGATCTTAGTAAGCAAACAGAGAATTTTGTATTTGATTCTGGTAGGGAACCACTGGCATTTATTGAGTCGATAGTGGCATGGTCAGCTGCATGGAGGAAGACTTGAGGCAATAAGACAAAACAGCAGGCTCCTGCAACACCTCAGGGGGTGAGGTGATAGGGGTCTGAAGCAAGAAAATAGCAGTGTTGGGAGAGAAGGGGATATCTATGAGAGAGGTTACAAAAGTAGCATCAACAGGACTGTCCACAAGATTGAAATGGGATTTTGTGAGTGTATGAGAGACGATGAGGACTGGCTAACACCCAAATTATGAGCCTGGATGATCGGGAGGACAGTTCCCTGGATAGTAACAGGCAAGTAAGAAGATGGTAAGGTTGGGGAAAGAGAAGGAGTTTTTGTTTTGGACGTGAGAGCGGAACCATGAGAGAGATTACTCACTGAAGCCTAGAGAGGAACAGTGTCAAAGGCTTCAGAGAAGTCAAGGATGAGGATTGAGAAGAAGCTATTGGATTTAGCAGTTAGGAGAATATTTGGTAACTTTGCAAAGAGCAATTTTAATTGAATATTGAATTTGGAAACCCAACAGCAGAGAGTTTCAAAAAGAGTAAAAGAAAGGTGTTGGAGACATCAATGTGGATGGCCGTCCCTCTCTAGGTATTTAGCAGTGAAAGGGGAGAAAGATATAGGGCAATATCTAGTGGAGATGAATGGACCACGTAAGACTCCTTTGGGTCACAGGGGAGACCTGGTTTTATTTGTTTGTTTTTTTGTTTTTTTTGAAGGGCAATGAGGGTTAAGTGACTTGCCCAGGGTCACACAGCTAGTTAAGTGTCAAGTGTCTGAGGCTGGATTTGAACTCAGGTCCTCCTGAATCCAAGGCCAGTGCTTTATCCACTGTGCCACCTAGCTGCCCGACCTGGTTTTATTTGTGACAGTAGAGGAGATAGTAGACCAAGAGATTTTTTTTTTAAATGAAAATGATAAATGAGGGAATATTCTGGGACAGAAGATCCAATCTACTAAACATTTATTAAACACCTACTATGTGTTGGGCATTGTGCTGAGTGCTGGGAATACAATGAATAAAAAGTATAGTCCTTGCCCTTGAGGACGGAGGGAGGGGAGGCAAAACACAAAAGGAGGCAAGAAAGTCCTTTTCTGTGTTTTTATGGCCCAGACTTTATCTCTATTTTCAAAAAGTCCTTGGCCAAATTCATTTAGGTGATCACTAACATAACGTTAGATGGTAAGTGGGACTCCCAGTCATCCCACAGCACCAGACTTCCCAGACATCTAGAAGCCTTTGGGATGCCTAGTATTTTGTCTGGGCAAGTCCCACCAAGGTCAGATCTGAACAAAGGTAGCTTCCTGTAGGTGGTCAGGTAGGGCTGAAGCCAGAACCTGCATTTGAGAACCAGGAGAGAAACTAGAATCCCAGGAATGAAGGAGAGGTTGGGGACTGGCATCAACAACCCTGGACCTAGTCAGTCAATAAACATTGATTAAGCACTGTACTAAATTCTGGGGACCAAAAGAAAGGCAAATGATAACCCCTGTTTTCAAGGAGCTCACAGTCTAGTATATAGATGTGGAGATGGTTTGAGAAGAAGAGATCATGAATTTCACTCTTAGCTTATAGAAGCAAAAGAGGGTTTTTTGGTAAGGAAAGACATTAAGTTATTGGGAAATAAGTGAACAGGAGAGAGGACAATAGCAGTTTAAGAAGGAGAGTAAAGTTGATGAAGAAATAGCCAAAATCAAAATAATGATGCTAATAATAATAGGTAATATACAGTACCTACTATGTGTCAAGTAATTTTACAGATATTATCTCATTAGACTTTTAAAACAACCCTGAGAGGTAGGTTCTATTCATATCCTATTTTTACAGAAAAGGAAACTGAAGCAAACAGGTATTGTGACTTGCCCAGTGTTACATAGGCATTAAATGTCTGAGTCTGGATTTGAACTTAAGTCTTACTGACTCCAGGCCCAGTGCTCTATCCATTGTACCACCCAGCTGCCTAAAGGTGGAAATAAATTTCCACCAAAGAAGATGCTTAAAATAGGGGAGATTCAAAAGGTAGGAGACTTTAAAGATAGTGTTACTTGGGTCATCTGGGACTGAGATGAAAGAAAGATGAAGTCAAATGGCCATTTCAGTTATGGATTACTAGTGTTGCTCCCATTCCTCTTCCTCACCTACTTTCTGTTTCTAAAGACTGAGAGTGGAGCAAAGGAAAAAGAGGACGAGAGGATATGATGGAGAAAATGTAATTAACTGTTATAACTAAATGTTCATGGGATGAATTAATCTATAAAAACAGAGGATATATACAAAAATATTTATAGCAGCTCTCTTTGTGGTGGCAAAGAATTGGAAATTGAGGGAATGCCTATCAATTAGAGAATGGCTAAACAAGTTGTGGTATGTGAATATAATGGAATACTATTGGGCTGTAAGAAAGGATGAGCAGGAGTTCAGAGAAACCTGGAAGGACTTACATGAACTGATGCTGACTGAGAGCAGAACCAGGAGAACATTGTACACAGTAACAGCAGCATTGTGTGATGAACATTGGTGATAGATTTGGCTCTTCTCAGCAGTGCAATGATCCAAAAGAATTTCAAAGAACTCATGATAGAAAATGTTCTCAACATCCAGAAAAAAGAACTGTGGATTCTGAATGCAGATTGAACCATACTGTTTCTACTTTGGGGCTGTTTTATTTTCCTTCTTTTTTGAGGTTTTTCCCTTGTGCTTTGATTCTTCTTTCACAATATGACTAATATAGAAATATGTTTAATGTAATTACACATATATAACCTATATCAGATTGCTTTACATCTTGAAGAGGAAGGAGGGAAGAAAAATTTGGAACTAAAAATCCTATGAAAACAAATGTTGAAAACTATCCTTACATGTAACTGGAAAATAATAAAATACTTTTATATAAAAAATTACATGTAATTGGCAAAAATTGAACGAAATAAACATTAAAAAAGCAAAAACAAGGGGGCAGCTAGGTGGCGCAGTGGATAAAGCACCGGCCCTGGATTCAGGAGGACCTGAGTTCAAATCCGGCCTCAGACACTTGACACTTATTAGCTGTGTGACCCCGGGCAAGTCACTTAACCCCCATTGCCCCACCCCCCCCAAAATTAAAAAACAAAAACACTCCTCCCCCACCACCTCTTTGGCAGTGGTCATGCCCTTTCCCCATAAGACCAAAGAATCTGCCCCTTCCCCAAAGTCTGCAGCCTTCCCCTCGGCCCCTCCTGCTTCAACCCCCTTCCCATCTTTCACTCACAACCACCAAGGAGCCCACACTGCGGGGAGCGGAGGGAGTTGGGGGGAGCTGTCATACTCCCTCTCCAATTCTATCACACCTGTCCCCCTCTGTCCCTCCCCAACTACCCTCCTACGGTAACTGGGCTACTCCCCCGGCCCTGTCACAACCTCCAGTCTCCCCGACCAGATCACGCGGGGGTGTAGGCGGCACCGCAGGAATATGCGGGGATTCTAGGGCTCAGGTAGGTGCACCCCTCCTCTAGGCCGAGAAATCACGCATGCGCCCAGACCTACATTTCCCAGAATTCTCATCCAGCCTCCTCACCCCCTCCTCCCCTTATACCCCGCTTTAGCACAGGTTCGGGGGAATGTGGATTTCCCCAGAGCTCTTGATTGGCCACAGGCTGGTTGCACGCAGGGCCCGAGTCCCTGGGCTCTCGCTGCCCAGACGGCGCACAACTGCTACACTAAACCTTTCTAGCAACTAGTTTAGGGAGGGTAGAGAGGAAGCCTTGTACGAGTTCACCACCGCCAATCAGAGGCCACGCTTTCCCCCATCAATCAGAGGACATCTTTTCCACCGCCAATCAGAGTGCTCGTTTCCCCCGCCAAGCAGAATCCTCTATTCTCCCCCCTCCCGGTCCTCTATTTCCAGATGTGTCTCTATGGAAACCCCTTTAGCGTCTTCTCGGAGCCTTTAGACCCAGAACATCTTTGACCTTGTCGCCCTGAACCTAGTCACTGAAATGCACGATGAGCTTCCATCTCAGCTGTGAAACGGTGCTATAAGACACATTGGCAAGCCCCTCCTCCGATTGCTGTCGTGAAGACAGCACTTAAAAGACAAGCAAATAGGAAAGTGAGCTGACCAATACAGAAATAAGCGAATCATCGCGGGAAAGCCTGGAGATCTTTCAAGAGATTCATAGAAGCTCACGTCTATCAAGTCCCCAAACTTACGAAAACTATTACTAAAGAAAAAAGAATAAAAGTGCTGCCTGCTCAGATCACAAATCAAACAAGTTGTTGTAGGGGAAACGGTCTATCAGACATTCAAAATTCCAAGTGAGGAGATAACAATAATGGCGATTGCGCTGCCCTTCGAAGATTTGCAAACACTTTTCGCTTGTGATCTCATTCTCATAAAAACTGAGAAATAAATACTATTATTATCCCCATTATACACCGAAGAAATTGAGGTGGAGGTTAAGTGACTTGCACAGGGTCACACAGCTAGTAAATGTCTGATGTCAGATTTGAACTCAAATTAGAAGTTGGCATGCCCCCCCCCCAACAAAGCACAGGGCTTCCAAAAGCAACAGGGATACTTTTTCAACTTCTATCAAAAAAGGAATGACACTGAAACCTCAAAGGGTCCATGAGAATATATATCAAAAGTACAAGATTGGAGAGTAGGGGGAAATGACACCGCCATTTATCTGGGCGGGGGGAGCTAGAATTTTAGTGGACTGCAAGCTCAATATGATGAATAATAATTGGGAAGTGATGGTCTCACTATATACTCTGCCATTGTCAGACTTCATCTGGAGGACTGGGTTGATTTCCAGCCAACGTGTTTTAAATGAGGTCATTTATAAGCTTGAGAGCAACCAGGGTGGTGAAGACATTTCCGTCCACATCCTGTGAGGACAGCCTGATGGAACTGGAGTTGTTTAGCCTGCAGAAGAGAAGACTTAGGGAGGAGGGAAGAGTTATATTCAAGTGTATGAAAGTCCATCATGTGAAAGAAGCATTAGACTTGTCTCTTTAAGGGTGGGGGGGGGGGGAGGTACAGAATCAGGAGCAGCAGTTGGCTCAATTCTCAATTCTTTGTCTCCACAACAGAGCTCCTACTAATATTTTTGTACATATAAGTGCTTTTCCTTTTATCTTTTTGTGATATGGACCTAGTTGTGACATTGCTGTGTCAGTTCCTTGTATATTTCCAGAGTACTTTCCAGTTTTCTCAACACTTTTTTTGTCGGATAGTGAATTCTTGACCTAGTAGCTGGAATCTTTGGGTTTATCAAATGCTCAGTTACTCTGGCCATTTGCTTCTGTATATTGTTTGCCTAATCTGTTCCACTGATCAACCTCTCTATTTCTTGCCCAATACTAAATTGTTTTGGTCATTATAACTTTGTAGAATAGTATTAGATCTGGTACTGCCAAGCCCCCTTTCTTTCCATTTTTATTCATTTCCTTGATATTCTTGGACTTCTGTTGCTCTTGATGAATTTTGTTATTTTTTTCTAATTACATACTTTATGTAGTTTGATTGGTATGGCATTGAATGAGTAAATTTAGATAGTATTGTCATTATTATGTTGGTCTGGTTTGCCCATGAACAATGAATATTTCTCTAATTGTTTAGATCTTTCTATGAATTGTTTCGTAATTTGGTTAATATAGTTCCTTTATGTGTCTTGGCAAGTGGACTCCAAACTATTTTATACTCTCTGTAGTTATTTTTTTTTTTGAGGCAGCTGGGGTTAAGTGACTTGCCCAGGGTCACACAGCTAGTAAGTGTTAAGTGTCTGAGGCCAGATTTGAACTCAGGTCCTCCTGAATCCAGGGCAGGTGCTCTATCCACTGCGCTGCCTAGCTGCCCCTTCTGTAGTTATTTTATTTTATTTCATTTTGTTTTGTTTGTTTTTGCAGGCAATGGGGATTAAGTGACTTGCCCAGGGTCACATAGCTAGTAATTGTCAAGTGTCTGAGGTCGGATTTGAACTCTGGTCCTCCTGAATCCAGGGCCAGTGCTTTAACCACTGCGCCATCTAGCTGCCCCTCTGTAGTTATCTTAAATGGAATTTTCCCTTGTATCTCTTCCAGCTGGTTTTTGTTAATTACATACAGAAATTCTGGTGATTTATGTGGGTTTATTTGACATCCTGCAAATTTGCTGACATTGTTAATTATTTTGACTTTTTAAGCTGACTCGCTAGGATTTTCTAAATAAATCATTATATCATCTTTTGCAAACCTACCCTGCAAACCATCTAAACTTCTAGTTCCTCAACTTATTTATTTCTTATGACTCGACTCACCTCTCCACTTCATGTCATACATACACAAAGATGATCATAACATTGATCTTTCCATCACCAATGTACTTCTTGCATTTTTATGATATCCTTTTATTCTCCTTTAAACTAAAAGTCAATCTAGTGGATAAAGCACCGGCCCTGGATTCAGGAGGACCTGAGTTCAAATCCGACCTCAGACACTTGACGCATACTAGCTGTGTGACCTTGGGCAAGTCACTTAACCCCCATTGCCCCACAAAAAAACAAACAAAAATTAATCTAAAGTTCCCTAAATCCCTAAACTATTGTGATTAATGCCTGGTGGATTTAGATAGTTTGGTTCTGTGTAGAGTAATATGAGATATCCCCAATTCCAAGAGGCTAAATCATGAGTAAAAGAAGAGCAGACATTCCTAGTTATATACAAGAAATCTAAACTGAAACCTCTTGGAAGGAGAGAGCCCTGAGCTCTCTGGGGCTGTCAAAAAATAGTGTGAGCTAAAAATGAGGAATGCTTACTAGTGGGAGTCATTAACTAAAATAAAGCTAGCTATATTACCATTTACTGTGCTTTACATGAAAGTAATGCTTTGATAGCCCTGTGAATAATTTATAATTTATCCTATTTTATACACAAGGAGGTTAAGACACAGAGGAGGCAAATAATTCTCCCAAGGCTTGCAAAGGTGACAAAAGGGAGAAATCCAAGTCTGATCTTCTTTCCAATATGGTGTAAACCTTTTCTAAGGAAAGAGGAAAAGGATAGAATCTTATTCCAGTACTTCTCATAGGCAGAACATAGACTCAGAATTTTGAAAACTGAATCTTTAGGAGTTAGACAAAAGTGTGAGCTTGGAGGGCCTCAGGGCTACTGCAAATTAAAAGTGCTAATTGGCCTCAGGGCCTAAATTCAAATCAATCTGAATCCACACTGAAATTCACTTTTAAGGAGTAAATAAAGGGGTGGGGCTACTTTGTATAAAAGGACCAGATAATTCAGATCTGACAGATTTCCCATGGGTGACTGAAAGTCAACAGATCACTGCTAGGGAAGGAAAGAGGCTACAGAAAAAGTAGGTGCCTTTTAAGGGCAGGTTACCTTAATTTTTAAGGGATTAAGAATTGCTTGCCAGGGCCCTAGCGGAAAGGGAAAGTCAAACAGTGTTAAGAGAGGGAAGTAAGCATTGCTCACCTTTCAAGAGAGGAAAATGGGTGCCTAGGGATGGGAGAAATGGCTAGATTTTATGGAGGGCAAGAGGAATACAGCCAAGGAATAGGGCATTCTTCATCTAATGAGGTTTTTACACCAATGCCTCAGCTGCTCAAGTAATTAGAAAGTGTAGGCAGTCACCTGTTCTTCCCTGGTGTGTGATATATCCAACACTTTGGACATTTCTGAGCCGGTTTGGTGTGGACACTACAGAAATGATGGGAATGGCAGGCAAAACCCCTCATATTCATAGAGGTAAGCTGGCTACCTTGGTAATGAGCCGGTCAGTGGAGAATTGAAAGGTTACCAATGAAGTCATAAGTATGGGATTTCAGCATTCTTAGCAAAAAGTCAGATTCTCTTTTTTCATAGTAGCATATTGTGTTTAACATTGAATTAGCATGGTATATTTAACATTATATTTAAAAAACAAGGAAATTTATGAAGCAATACACCATGGAGATTACATTCAGGGATATCCTGTTAACTGGATGTGTGTATATATATATATATATGTGTGTATGTGTATGTATGTGTGTATGTGTATGTGTAAATATGTGTATATGTATGTGTAAATATGTATATGAGTTTTAAATAGTGTATATACAATACATATATACATATATATATCCCCACATCCTCCCACCCCACAATACACCCACATGTATGCATGTGTATGCATACACACGAGTCACAGCAAGAATGGTTTCTATATGAAGGAATCTCCTCTCTAACCCACTTGCACTCCATGAAGAGAGTTTGTCACTGGGACAAAATAATGGGATTTGTCAGATGCCCAAAGCCTCACCTGGAGATTAATTTAGAACTGATTGAATTAAGTGAGACTGACTGAGAGTGATTGACTTTGCTGATTAACCTACTTAAAGTTAATTCAATTAAAGCCACACTTGGCTGACTCCCAAGAAGGAGTGTTCTCAGAGCCTGTGGACTATGACATCAACACAAGACCACCCTCAAGTCCAATGAACCAATGGATTTGGGTGACACTAACCAACCAGCTTGAAGCAGTGTGTAAAGACCGCCTCTCCTCCCAACCTATAAAAAGCTTCCACATTCAATTTGTGGTTGAAGCAGGCTCATGGTGGAGGACTTGAGGATGAGCCAAACCAGGCTGGAGATCTAGGCTAGATAGGCCTTTTCTTAACTTTCTGAACTCCATGTGAATACCTGGTATGCTTTAATAAATGTGTAATGCCCAAAGACTGGTGCTAAAGCTTCTATTTTTTTTTTTTTGCAGGGCAATGAGGGTTAAGTGACTTGCCTAGGGTCACACAGCTAGTACATGTCAAGTATCTGAGGCCTGATTTGAACTCAGGTTCTCCTGAATCCAGGGCCAGTGCTCTATCCACTGCGCCACCTAGCTGCCCCCTAAAGCTTCTAATTTAAGGTGACCACACATTTAGATTTTAAGCATCACATCACTGAGCCCAACCAGAAAAATCTCATGTCATGACTCTTTCTGTCCAAGGCTCTCATCCTATGCTTTCTCTCTCCACAGCAATATGGCAGCCAAACTGATCCAGGAACTGCAGAATGAAATTGTTTGTGGCATCTGTAGGCACTACTACAACAAGCCAGTAACCATCAACTGTGGGCATAGTTTTTGCCAAGAATGTTTCATTCAAAACTGGGAAAGTGATGCCATGTCTTTTTCTTGCCCTAAATGCAAGCATGTCTACAGGTTCAGAAACTTCCCTGGAATTAATGTACGCCTTGGTGCTATGACTGACAATATCAAGATGCTCGGATGGCACTATTTATGTTATCTTGAAGGGCAGGGCCAATGTCCCATTCACCACAAGTTTTTCAAGCTTTTCTGTGAAGATGACCAAATTCCACTCTGTGTGGTCTGTTCCCAAGCCCAGGAACACCAGGCTCACAAACTCTGTCCTATAGAAAAGGCTACCCAAAATAACATGGTGAGTAATTTGGGTCAGGAAAGGGCTCAAATAACATGACCCAGTTACTACCACAGACCATCTTTCAAAATCATCCTGTCCCTGATTTAGCCTATCCCCCTGAACATGTGGCAAGGAGGGTGGTAGACTGAAATAGAGGACATATCAATGACCTGAGAGTCAGAAAACTTGTGTCTTCAGGAGCTAATCTGGCCTATTTATGGTTATCTTTGACATCTAAGTAGAAAGCTAGGTAGATGCAAACAGATATAAATTAAAGAACTCAACTGAATCAGGAATACTAGGTGCCTGGCTTGTAGCTCTATCCTCCCTACCTCAAGCCCTTTGTCTCCTCTCTAGAGGAATGATAGTAGGAAGGTATGGTAAAGACAAACCAAGTTTTAAATTCAAGTTTTGCAAGGAGACAAGGCAGTCCTGAGATTTTACTAGGAAATCATTAGAGATTTTTTTTTTTCTGGACTGTAAGTTTCCTAACTTTGATTGGTATCTGAATTCTCCATGACTTTTTTTTTTTAAGCGGGACAATGGGGGTTAAGTGACTTGCCCAGGGTCACACAGCTAGTAAGTGTCAAGTGTCTGAGGCCGGATTTGAACTAAGGTACACCTGCATCCAGGGCCGGTGCTTTATCCACTGTGCCACCTAGCTGCCCCCCCCTCCATGACTTTTTAAAATGCTCTCTTTTTTGTGTGAAAATTTTTACATTTTTTAACATTCTTTTTTAAAATGTTGAGTCCCAAATTTTCTCTCTGTCCTTCCCCCTCCTTTAGAAGGCAAGCAATTTGATATAGATTATACATGCACAGTCATGCAAAACATATTTCTATATTAGCAATGTTGTGAAAGAAAACACAGACCAAAAGACAAAGCCCCAAGAAAAATAAAGTTAAAAAAAAAACTTGCTTCAATCTTCATTCAGATTCTATCAGTTCTTTTTCTGGAGGTAGAAAGCATTTTTCATCATAAGTCCTTTGGAAATTGTCTTAGATCACTGTATTGCTGAGAAAAGCTGTCAGCCACAGGTAATGACTGTATAATATTGCTGTCACTGTGTACAATGTTCTTCTGGTTCTGCTCACTTCACTTTGCAGCAGTTGATGGAAGTCTTTCTGGGTTTTTCTGAAAGCATCCTGTTCATTTCTTATAACACAATAGTATTCCATTACAATCATATCCTAACTTGTTCAGTCATTCCCCAGTTCATAGACATCCCCTCAGTTTCCAATTTTTTGCCACTACAAAAAGAGCTGCTATAAATATTTTTGTAATATAGGTCCTTTTCCTTTTCCTTTTTGTGTGTGATCTCTTTAGAATAGTGGTATTCTGTATAAAATACAGACCTAGTAGTGGTATTGCTGTATAAAAAGGGTGTTCAGTCTTATAGCCCTTTGGGCATAATTCCAAATTGCTCTCCAAAATGGTTAGATAATATCGCTTTCTTTAGAGTACTAAGATGCAACATTCAATTGTTTCTTGTAATGCCTCCCTTCCCTCCCTCTACTCCCTTCCCTCCTGAACCTCTATTAGTCATTTACTGACTGAGGTTGGAAAAAGTCCCAAAATGTCCTAAAACATTTTATAGGGGCAGCTAGGTGGTGCAGTGGATAGAGCATTGGCCCTGGAGTCAGGAGGACGTGAGTTCAAATCTGGCCTCAGACACTTGACACTTACTAGCTGTGTGACCCTGGGCAAGTCACTTAACCCCAATTGCCTCAAAAAATTTTTTTAATAAAATAATTTAGTAAAGGTCAATTCAAATTTGTCCAAACGACAATGTTTTTGTAGGGAGGAGACAAAACAGGCCCAAATTGGATAGGATTGATGAGAATAGTATCCTTTATGGGGAAAAGAGTTGAGGTATTGTATCATATCAGAGAGAAAATGGCAGAAAAGGCCATAGTAACTCAAAATGGTTGCTCTGAAAGAAGCCATGACTCCTTCCCAAGGACTCTTCATGATAAAATTCTGAACAGCAGAATCACTGCTTTTGTCACTGTATTTTCAGGCTAACCTAAAAGAGGAGGAAGACAAGGCCAAGGCCCCAAAGGAGGAAGAGGACAAGGCCAAGGCCCCGGAGGGGGAAGAGACAGACAAGGCCCTGGAGGAAGAGGGAAGGAGTCAGTGTTCACAAGTTTCAGACCTTGTCTCCAATACTGCAACCTGAAGGGGGATCATCTCCAGATTTCTTGTTTCCTCTTGTTTTTACAATAAATTAAATTGCATTCAAAAACCTGATTTGTCTCTTTCAATGACCATGTACTTAGTGTAGGATATGGCATGGTCCTTAGGACTTATCATGGAATTTTTAGTCTAGTTGTTTGATTCCTAGTAAATCCATTTGCGTGTTTTCTTGGCAAAGGTACTAGAATGGTTGGCCATTTTCTTCTCTAGTAAATAACGTTTTTTGGGTTTTTTTTGGTCAAGGTAGTGATCTAGTTTAGGCAGGCAGTTAAGAGACTTGCCCATGGTAAGTATTGTAAGTGTTAAAATTAGCCTCGGGTTCCCCAGTGGAGCTGCCCCTCTCCCTCCATTTCAGCTGCAGGGTCCTCTGAGCCTGGCCAAGCAGCACAGACGAAAACCCTGGGCCCAGGCGTGGCACGGTGAGGCACACAGGAGGTCTGAGGGATCCTAGGGCTTCCTTCGCCCAGCGCCCAGCGCCCAGCGCCCAGCGCCCAGCGCCCAGCGCCCAGCGCCCAGCGCCCAGCGCCCAGCGCCCAGCGCCCAGGAGCATGAAGCATGGGGCTCTGTCAGCCTTGGCTATACCAGGGAATGAGCTTGGTGTGCGTTGGCCCAGCCTGAGGGTCCAGTGATAAAGAAGGGTTTATATTCAGGAGCAGAGGTAGTGAAAGGGGGCTTTCAGTTAGAAAGAGGGAGACACTACAGAGAAAGGAGATGCAGGGGGATGCTAAGAAAGTTGCAGGTGTGGCTGACAGTGAAAGGGCCAGACCAGGGAAGGAGACATGGCTCAGGTTGTAAGCACAGATGGCAGACAGGGGCCAGACCCATAGGCGAGAGATATGCAAGCTGCAGGATAGAAATTTGAAAGAGAGAATGTTTCAGGTCATATACTTTGCATTTCTCTATCCTTATCTCTTACATTTATTCTCACAAATAAACCTTTGTTGTTAAATGGAAAGAGGCTGTTTGCTTATCAGTCTGGGAAAAGCAGTGTGGGAGAATTTTTAAATGGCCCTTGCAGACTAGCTTAGGCAGCTAATAGCCAGCTATAGCTTTACAAGCTAAAAACAGTCTGATAGCCAGCTAGGAGTTCATCAGATTAGGCATCAGTTAAAATAATTTTAACATTGAATGGCAACCGCGAAGGGACTCATGAGCCAGATATAATTTTTCTTATAGATATAATTTTTCAGCTAGATATAATTTTTCATATAGCCTATAGTTATAATTTTTCCTATAGCTTCCAGATATAATTTTTCATATAAGTCCAGTTATAAGGTTTACAGATTAGCAGTTAAGTTTAGAAATTTTTTTTACAATATCTGAAACCAGATTTGAACTTGGATGTTTCTAACACAAACTCAATGCTCTAGCCACTGAGTCACCAGTCGTCTTTAAGTAGGAAAGCCTAAAAAGAGCCCAAATTAGCCAAATATGAAATCTCTTGCACTCCAACAAACAGAATACAAAATAGTGTTAGGATGGGAGTGATAGAAATGTTGTATTAATTGAAAAATGTCCAGTGGTAATTTCTGGATATCCAGATTAAACAAAAGAAGGACCATTTGAACTGCATATTCAAGGATGTCTCAGAATTTAACTGACAGAAACCATCTTGACAGAAGCCCATAGGATTGTCATGTTATTTTATTAAAATTATGCTTTTTTTTTTTTAGTGAGGCAATTAGGGTTAAGTGACTTGCCCAGGGTCACACAGCTGGTAAGTGTTAAGTGTCTGAGGCCAGATTTGAACTCAGGTACTCCTGACTCCAGGGCCGGTGCTCTATCCACTCTGCCACCTAGCTGCCCCAACTATGCTTTTTAATGTTAATTTTAAAGTTTATTGATTCAAATTATTTCATTAATTCAGAAAAGTGTTTTTGTTTTTGTTTTTAAATTAGCTACAAGATCAAGGAATCACAAAACTACAAATAGAATGGAGTTGGCCTATGTAACCATTTGGTCCAAACTCTCAGCCAAAAGTATCTTTACAATCTTCCTAAAAGGTACCATAGACAATGAAGTAATATCGATACTAAACATGTATGCACCAAGTAGTACAGCACACAAATTCTTAGAGAAGGTAAGTGAGTTACAGGAAGAAATAGATAACTATATTAGTGGGGGACCTCAACCTCCCCCCTTTCAGAACTAGATAAATCTAACCATAAAATTAATAAGAAATAAATTAAGGAGGTGAATAGAATCTTAGAAAAGTTAGATATGATAGACCTCTGGAGAAAATTAAATGGGGGCAGAAAGAAAGATATCTTTTTCTCAGTAGTACATGGCACATACACAAAAATTGACCATGTATTAGGACATAAAAACCTCAGTCAGATGCAGAAAAGCAGAAATAGTAAATGTATCCTTTTCAGATCATGATGCAATAAGAATTATGTGTAATAAAGGGCAATGGAAAGATAGAACAAAAATAAATTGGAAACAAAATAATCTTATCCTAAAGAATGAGTGGGTCAAACAACAAAATCATAGACATAATCAGTAACTTCATCCAAGAGAAAGACAATAATGAGAAAACATACCAAAACTTATGGAATATAACTAAAGCTGTTCTTAGGGAAAATTTCATATCTCTAATTGCATACATGAATAAAATAGAGAAAGATCAATGAATTGGGCATGCAATTAAAAAATCTAGAAAAAGAACAAGTTAAAAATCCCCAAACACCAAATTGGAAATTCTGAAAATTAAAGGTGAGATTAATAAAAAAGAAAGTAAGAAAACTATAGAATTAATAAATAAAACTAAGAGCTGGTTCTATGAAAAACAATAACAATAAAATAGACAAATCTTTGGTTATTCTGATTTAAAAAAAGAAAGTAGAAAGCCAAATTACCAGCATCAAAAATGAAAAGGGTGAACTCACTACCAATGAAGAGGAAATTAAAACAATAATTAGGACCTATTTTGCCCAACTATATGGCAATAAATTTGACAATCTAAATGAAATAGATGAATATTTACAAAAATATAAACTGCCCACATTCACAGAAGAGGAAATAAAATCCTTAAATAAGCCCGTTTTCAGAAAAAGAAATTGAACAAGCCATCAATGAACTCCCTAAGAAAAAATTGCCAGGGCCAGATGGGTTTACAAGTGAATTCTGCCAAACATTTAAAGAACAATTAATTCCAATTCTACATAAACTATTTGGAAAAATAGGTGAAGAAGGAGTTCTACCAAATTCCTTTTATGACACAAATATGGTGTTCATACCTAAACTAGGCAGAGCCAAAACAGAGAAAGAAAATTACAGACCAATTTCCCTAATGAATATCGATGGAAAAATCTTAAATAAAATATTAGCAAGGAGATTACACTATGACCAGGTGGGATTTATACCAGGAATGCAAGGCTGTTTCAACATTAGAAAAACTATTAACATAATCAACCATGTCAATAACAAAACAGCTTTTGACAAAATACAGCACTTATTCCTATTAAAAACACTAGAGAGCATAGGAATAAGTGGAGCTTTCCTTAAAATAATAAGCAGTACCTACCTAAAACCATCAGAAACACTATATGTAATGGGGATAAGTTGGAGGCATTCCTAATAAGATCAGGGGTGAAACAGGGATGTTCATTATCACCACTGTTATTTAATATTGTACTAGAAATGATAGATTTAGCAATGAGAAGAAAAAGGAATTAAAGGAATTAGAATAGGCAAGGAAGAAACAAAACTATCACTCTTTGCAGATGATATGATGGTATACTTAGAGAATCCTAGAGAATCAACTCAAAAACTCCTTGAAACAATTAACAACTTTAGAAAAGTTGCAGGATATAAAATAAATCCACATAAATCTTCAGCATTTCTATACATGACCAACAAAGCTCAGCAGCAAGAGATAGAAAGAGAAATTCCATTTAAAGTAACTGTAGACAATACAAAATACTTGGGAGTCTACCTGCCAAGACAAACCCAGGAACTCTATGAACACAGTTACAAAATACTTTTCAAACAAATAAAATCAGATCTAAATAATTGGAAAAATATCAATTGCTCATGCATAGGCCTAGCTAATATAATAAAAATGACAATTCTACCTAAATTAATTTACTTATTCAGTGCCATACCAATCAGACTACCTAAAATTATTTTATAGAGCTAGAAAAAATAATAACAAAATTCATCTGGAAGAACAAAAGGTCAAGAGTATCAAGGGAACTAATGAAAAAAAAATGCACAGGAAGGTGGGCTAGCCATATCAAATCTGAAGCTATAGTATAAAGTGACAGTCATCAAAACTATTTGGTACTGGCTAAGAAATAGAGTGGTGGATAAGTAGAAGAGGTTAGGCACAGGAAACATGGTAGTAAATGACTATAGTAATCTATTGTTTCTTTCTTTTTTTTTTTTTAGTGAGGCAATTGGGGGCAAGTGACTTGCTCAGGGTCACACAGCTAGTAAGTGTTAAGTGTCTGAGGCCAGATTTGAACTTAGGTCCTCCTGACTCCAGGGCTGGTGCTCTATCCACTGCACCACCTAGGTGCCCCTAATCTATTGTTTCTTAAACCCATAGATCAACATCTTACCCTGTATACTAAAATAAGGTCAAAATGGGTATATGATTTAGACATAAAGGATGATACTATAGGCAAAATAGAAGAGGAAGGAATAGTTTACTTCTCAGATCTATGGAGAGGAGAATAATTTATGACTGAATAAGAGCTAGAGAATATTATGAAATGCAAAATGGCATTTTGATTTTGATTACATTAAATTTAAAAAGTTTTGTACAAACAGAAGCAATGTAGCCAAAATTAGAAGGGAAACAGAAATATGGGAAATAATTTTTACAGATAGTGTTTCTGATAAAGGCCTCTTTTCTAAAAAATATAAGGAACTAAATCAAATTTATAAGAATTCAAGTCATTCCCCAATTGAGAAATGGTCAAAGAATATGAAAAGGCAGGTTTCAGATGAAGAAATTCAAGCTATCTACTGACATACAAAAAAATGCTCTAAATCACTATTGATTAGAGAGATGCAAATTAAAACAACTTTGAGGTACCACCTCACACCTATCAGATTGGCTAATATTACAAAAATGGAAAATAATAAATGTTGGAGAAGCTGTGGAAAAATTGGAACACTAATAATGCATTGTTGGTGGAGTTGTAAACTGATCCAACCATTCTCGAGAGCAATTTGGAACTATACCCAAAGGGCCATGGGACTGCATACTCTTTGTCCCAGTAATACCATTACTAGGTCTGTATCCCAAAGAGATCATAGAAAAGGGAAAAGGACCCACATGCATGAAAATATTTATAGCAGTTCTCTTTGTGGTAGCAAAGAATTAGAAATCCAGGGAATGCCCATCAACTGGGGAATGGCTGAATAAGTTGTGGCATATGAATGTAATGGAATACTATTGTGTTGTAAGAAATGATGAGCAGACAGATTTCAGAAAACCCTGGAAAGACTTAAGTGGACTGATGCTGAGTGAAGTGAGCAGAACCAGGAGAACATTGTACATAGTAACAGCAACAATGTGTGATGATCAACTATGATAGACTTGGCTCTTCTCAGCAGTGCAATGACCCGAGACAATTCCACAGAACTCATGATGGAAAATGTTCTCCACATTCAGAAAAAAAGAACTGTGGATTCTGAATGGAAATCGAACCATACTGTTTCTACTTTTTTGTTGTTTTCCCCCCTCTTTTTTGAGGTTTTTCCTTTTTGTTCTGATTCTTCTTTCACAACATGACTAATGTAGAAATGTGTTCAATGTGATTGTACATATATAGCCTATATTAGATGGCTTTATGTCTTGGGGAAGCAGGAGGGAACAAAGGGTGGGAGAAAAATTTGGAACTAAAAATCTTATGAAAACAAATGTTGAAAACTATTTTTACATGTAAATGGAAAATAATAAAATACTTTTATGGTTTAAAAACAACAACAATATACCTTACAGGGGGTGAACCACCTTATTAAAAACTAGCAGTGATAAAAACCCCACCTCATCTCAAAACAATCTATAACACTTCTGTATACCTTTAAATGATTAGCATAAATTAAATCCAAACGTGCCTTTTATTGCAAGCCTACTCATTAAAAATCCTAATTGTTAGATCTAAAAAGTTATGGTGTATTCATCATTGTTTCCCAGAAGGGTAAGTATCACTCAACCAGGAAAATTTCAGATTACTTTCAATCAAGTAATTAAAAAGTATTTTTGAAGTTCCAACTATATGCCCGATGCCATACTAGATTTATTTTTCAGTTGTGTCAGTCAAATCCAACTCTTCAAGATCTTATTTGGGGTTTTCTTTCCTTTTTCCCCTATTGATTACAGAGACCTTTTTTTTCTTCCATTTTACCAGACCTCTATTTTTTTTTCAAATTACATATAGTTTTCAACATTCACTTTTGTAAGATTTTGAGTTCCAAATTTTTCTCTCACCCTCCCTTCTGTGATGTTTAAAATCTAAATTGTGGTCACCTTAAATCAGAAGCTTCAGCTCCAGTCTAGCCTAGAGTTCCAGCCTGGTTGGGTTCTTCCTGAAGTCCTCCTCCACGAGCCTGCTTTAATCAGGAACACCCTTAGCAAGCTGTTTGTGGAAGCTTTTTTATACATCTGGAACAGAGGCGGTCCTTACACACTGCTTCAAGGTGATTGGTGGCACCATCCAAATCCATTGGCTTTGAAGGTGTTCTCAAGTTGAGTTCACAGTCTAGTTTCTGAGAACAATACCTTCTTAAGGGATAGCCAGGTGTGATTACAATCCAATTAACTTGAAGTAGGCTTAATTAGCAGTCAATCACTCTCACTTGATTCAATCAGTATAGATTAATCTCCAGGTGGGTCTTTGAGTATCTGCTAAATCCCATTATTTCATCACACTTCCCTTCCCAGCTCCCAAGGCCAGTTAGCAATCTGAGAGGTTATATATTACAATCATGTTAAACATTTCCCCACATTAGTCATGTTATAAGAGAAGAGTCAGAACAAAAGGAAAAAAAAAACGCAAGAAAGAAACAACAACAATGAAAAGAAACAACAAAAGCGAAAATATTATGCTTCAATCTACATTCAGACTCAATAGTTCATTTTTCTGTATGTGGAGAGCATTTTCCTTCATGAGTCTTTGGCATTATCTTGCATCATTGTATTGCTAAGAAGAGCTAAGTCTATCACAGTTGATCATCACACAACGTTGTTGATACTGTGTACAATGTTCTCTTGGTTCTGCTCATTTCACTCAGTATCAATTCATGTAATTCTTTTTAGGTTTGGAAAAATTCTATACTGAAATTCACCTGCTTATTGTTTCTTACAGCACAATAATATTCTATTACATTCATATGCCACAACTTTTTTAGCCATTCCCCAATTGATGAGCATCCCCTCAACTTCCAATTCTTTGCCACCACAAAAAGAGCAAATGTAAATATTTTTGTACATGTGGGTCCTTTCCCCTTTTTTATGATCTCTTTGGGATACAGACCTAGTAATGGTATTTCTGGGTCAAAGGGTATATTCAAAGTTTTATAGCCTTTTGGGCATGGTTCCAGATTGCTTTCCAGAATGATTAGATCAGTTCACAGCTCCACCAACAGTGCATTAGTTTTCCAATTTTCCCACATCTTCTCCAACATTTATTATTTTCCTTTTTTGTTATATTAGCCAGTTGGATAGGTAGGTGTGAGGTGGGTACCTCAAAGTAGTTTTAATTTGAATTTTTCTAATCAGTAGTGATTGAGAACATTTTTTCATAAGGCCATAGAAAACTTTAATTTTTTCATCTGAAAACTGCCTGTTCATATCCTTTGACCATTTCTCATATAGAACATTTTTTCATAAGGCCATAGAAAACTTTAATTTTTTCATCTGAAAACTGCCTGTTCATATCCTTTGACCATTTCTCATATATATATATATATATATATATATATATATATATATATATATATATATATATATATATATATATATATATATATATAGTGGGACAATGAGGGTTAAGTGATTTGCCCAGGGTATTCTTATATATTTGATTCAATTCTCTATATATTTTAGATATGAGGCCTTTATCAGAAACACTGGCTGTGAAAATTGTTTCCCAGCTTTCCGCTCTTCTTCTTCTTCTTCTTTTTGCAGGGCAATGAGAGTTAAGTAACAACTAATAAGTGTCAAGTATCTGAGGCTGGATTTGAACTCAGGTCCTCTTGAATCCGGGGCCAGTGCTTTATCCACTGTGCCACCTAGCTGCCCCCTTCTGCTTTTCTTCTAATCTTGTTTGCATTGGTTTTATTTGTGCAAAACCTTTTTAATTTAACATAATCAAATGATCCATTTTGCATTTCATTATGTTCTCTAGCTCATCTTTGGTCATAAAATTTTCTCCTCTCCATAGATCTGACGAGTAAACTAATTTTTTCCTTTTCTAATTTGCCTATGGTATCATCCTTTATGTCTGGATCATGTACCCATTTTGACTTTATTTTGGTATATGGTGTAAGATGTTGGTCTATGCCTAGTTTCTGCCATACTATTTTCCAGTTTTTCCCGCAATTTTTGTCAAAAAGTGAGTTCTTATCCCAGAGGCTAGAGTCTTTGGGTTTATCAAACAGGATATTGCTATATTCATTTGCTGCTGTGTTTTGTGTGCCTAACCAATCCCACTAATCCACCACACTATTTCTTAGCCAGTACCAAGTAGGTTTGATGGTTGCTGCTTCATAATATAGTTTAAAAAATAATAAAAATAAAAAACAAAAAACCCCTCAAAATCAAAAATCATAATAGTTACCTTCTTTTGTATTCTTCATTAATTCCCTTGATATTCTTGACCTTTTGTTCTTCCAGATGAATTTTGTTAATTTTTCTAGAGATATAATTTTTTGGTAGTTTGATTGGTATGGCACTTAATAAGTAAATTAATTTAGGTAGAATTGTAATTTTTATTATATTAGTACGACCTACCCATGAGCAATGGATATTTTCCCATTTGTTTAGCTCAGATTTTTTTTGGGGGGGGCGGGCAATGAGGGTTAAGTCACTTGCCTAGGGTCACACAGCTAGTGTCAAGTGTCTGAGGCTGGATTTGAACTCAGGTCCTCCTGAATTCAGGGCCAGTGCTTTATCCACTGTGCCACCTAGTTGCCCCCTAGCTCAGATTTTAATTGTATGAAAAATGTTTTGTAATTGTGTTCATATAGTTTTAGGGTTTGCCTTGGCAGGTAGACTTCCCAATATTTTATATTGTCTACAGTTATTTTAAATGGAATTTCTTTTTCTATCTCTCTTGCTGCTGCATTTTGTTGTTCATATATAGAAATGTTGATGATTTATGTGGGTTTATTTTATATCCTGCAACTTTGTTAAAGTTTTGTTAATTGTTTCAAGTAGTTTTTTGGTCGATACTTTAGGAAAATATACTAAAATATCATCTTCAAAGAGCGATCATTTTGTTTCCTCCTTGCCTATTCTAATTCTTTCAATTTCTTTTTCTTCTCTTATTGCTAAGGCTAACATTTCTAGTACGATATTGAACAATAGTGTTAATAATGAACATCCTTGTTTCAACTTATTTGGGATTTTCTTGGCAAAGATACTGTAGTGGTTTGCCATTCCCTTCTCCAGTTCATTTTACAGATGAGGAAATTGAAGCAAACAAGGTTAAATGACTTGTCCAGGTTCACAGAGCTAGTAAATATCTGATGCCTGATTTGAACTCAGCAGAAGATGAAATTTACTTTTCTTTTCATCTTAAAGAAACTAGATTAGGTCCTGTGATTCATTTCAGTGCTAATTTTGAGTGTGTACTTGGAAGCTAAATTAAGCCAATTACCTGCCTCCCCTTCCCTAGTTATACCTTCAACAAGCATTTAAGTATATGCTTAATATGTCCCAGATCTACCTCTGACCACAGGATAAAAAGAAAGGCAAAACTAGTCCCTGCTTTCAAGGAGTTTCTCATTGTAAATTAACTAGATTCATACAAAATATGGAGGCTCTATGTGAATGGAAATCTGAGATGGGAATACAATAGCATTTGCTGGAGGGAACATGGAAGTCCTGAGGAAGAAGGTGGGATTTTAGTTGAGGGAAGTGAGAGGACTTGAAAAGATAAAAATCTCTGGCTTGAGTTATTACTTTTGGCTTTTGTGAGAAAAAGATGTGTGAGTGGGGCAGGTTTGGTAGTCCCAATGGGGCTTTAAAATATGTTTTGAAGAGGCAACATTCATAGAGAATTTCATTTGCCTTCTTACTGAGTGAAGAATCCTGCATCTTTCTAAACCTTGCTTGCACTTTTTTTTTTTTGTGGAGCAATGAGGGTTAAGTGACTTGCCCAGGGTCACACAGCTAGTAAGTTGCACTTTGCTTTTTATGGAGTTAAATTTTGCCTTCTTAGAGACAGATGAACTATCCTGCTAGTAAACCCTGTCAGGGGACTCATCTTTCATTTAGCAGCTTCTGAATTTCCCCATTATTTTCATCAAAGCAGTCTTGATGTTTGTGAATGTTCTAACCTAGATGAATAAATGGGGTACTGTACACCAAATCTCTGAAAGCTGGCCACTCTTTTTCTGCTCCACTGTTGCCAACTATGACTCAGCTTTCTTTTCAAGTTAGCAACAAACTGTTCCCTCTTGGAGAAGTGCTCTAATTTGTTGACATTGTCTTCTCATACTTGCCTTGTCTTGGAGCTGCTGCTTTTGGTAAAAGGGAATATTTAGTTTGGAGAGGAGAAGTCTATGACCAGTCTAGCATTCTGCACCACACATTGCCTTCGTCACTCTTACATCCTGTCTCTTTTCCTTATAATGACATAGTCTATTAAATGCCAGTGTTTGCAGTGAGGGTGCATCCATAAAGTTTTGTTGCATTTAGGTAAATGGAAGACAGTGTTGGTGATGAGAAGGTCATGAGAGGCACAAGTCTTCAGTAGTAACTGGCCAATGATATTGCTGTTTCTGACTGCATTCCTCCCAAGGACTCCCTGCATGTCTGGTAGTTGGTGCCTACTCTAGCATTAAAGTCACCCAGAATTATAAGCTTGTCCTCTTTTAGCACATTGATGATGAGGGTCTCCAGATGTTCATAAAATTTTTCTTTGACCTAATCAGTATTCATCATGGTGGGAGCATAGGCACTGGTGTAGGTGGCATGGTGCTTTCTTGCAAGGGACAATCGAATTGACACAATCCTGTCATTTACTCCTTTTTGGTGGCAAACAAGCTTGTTTTATTAGCTTCGATTAGTTTTAATTGTCAAACCTACACCATCTTCATAGCACTCCCCTTCACTTGAAGCCACTCCAGAAAAATGTGTATCCACCCCCAACTTTAGTAAGCTGGCCTTCATTTGCCAGCCATGTTTCGCTCAGGGCTATTTCTCTTGCAACAAGAGCTGTTCATCTTTCCAGAGTACTGGATTTCTTTTTGTTCATAAGAGTGCACACATTCCATGGACTGATGGTGAGTGGAATCATCTTTGCAGAACTTTTTGTACTTTTTTTGTGTTCTGACTGCAGGTTGGAATACAGCTTGCTGCAGTAAACGGTCACAGCTGGGTGGAGCAGACAATTTTTAGGGTACCTCTTCTAGTCCCTTCCTCACACCAGAACAACGCAGTCCTTACAAGCCTGCTCAGATACCCAGGAGACTGCTGAATGCTTCTGCTACTTCTTGTCAGAAGATGACCCTATGGCCTGGGCCACTTCTGTTTAGTATTGTGAGTACAGCTTCTAGTGTATCCACATGGACTGCTTTGTCACTTGCCTATCACTTACCTATCACCATTGAGATAGGTAAAAATGGTAAAACGGTATGGGTGATACATTTTAATTTGTGCATAAATTGGATTGCATGAAGTTGTGGGTCTCATTCTCTCTTCCAAAGTCATTATTGTCCAGTGGCAGGACAGAGTCGAGATGACTAGTGATGGCTTGCGATGCAGTGAATGGCCTTGGCGTCTTTGATGTCTAACCAAACTCTGAGGGTTTCATAGCTGTGAGATCTGGGGCAAGTTACTTAATTTCTGTTTGTCTCAGTTTCCTCATCTGTAAAATGGAAATGATAATAACGCCTACCTCCCAGGATGGTTGCAAAAATCAAATTAGATAATGATAGTGTAATGCTTAGCACAGTGTCTGGTGTGAAGTAAGCACTATTATAAATGTTGACTATTATTAGTAATGAAACCAACTTCTCATGGTTAAGGATCTAATGAGATAACCCAAGTAAAGCATCTTGCAGATCTTGAAAGTGTTGCTAAAGTAAACTAGCTGTTAGCACTTAACATGAAATCCCGAGTGGGTGATGTTTCCCATTAACAGTCTGTTTGATTTTCGGGCTGACCAGATAGGGATTTTATTCCTTTCTTCTTTGGTATTAGTTTCTGTAGGTTTGGGTACCTTCTTGCTTTTATGGATCTTTTGAATGGTCTTCAGGCTTTCCCATGATGTTGGTATGGTGCTTGGATTTCAAGTTCTTTCTTCACAATAGCCACCAGAATAGGAGCTTGCTCGCGTGTCTTATCGTCCCATTTCTCAGATGAAGAGATTGAAGCCATGGTCCGTTTCAGTCAGCTCGGTTAGGAGTGGCAAGGTTAATAATCTTCTGGGTATATGGTGAGTACTTTATGCTGCTAGGCACGGGGAGAGCAAAGTTGTTAAGGGGTTTCCATGGAGACTCGCTCCGGAAAGAGGATGGGGTGGAAAGGAGGGAGGAGGAAGGATTCTGATTGGCTGAGCGAAGTGAGCCCTCTGATTGGCGGTGGGGAAGTATACTTCGATTGATAGACAGAAGTGGGCTCTCAGAGTGACGAAAGAGTAGCACGTCCTCTGATTGGTGGGAGGATAGGATTCCTCTGATTGGCCGTGGTGATATTGCACTGCCCTCCCTGGCCTAGTGCTAGAAAGGAGTTTGACTCTGGGACCCAAGCCCTGCTCCTGACCAGTCAGGAACTTTGGGAGAAGCCACATTTCCCGGAACCTGTGAGAAATGGAAGCTCCATGAGAATTCTGGGAAACGTTGTTCTGGAGCTGCTGGCGCGCATGCGTACTTTCTCTCTTTGGGTGCGCTCGTGCGCAGGGTCTTGGTCTTGGAAACCGGAAGAGGTCTCTGAGCAAGCGAGTTGCTACTTGTGCATGCGGTGCTGCCTACCGTCCAGTCCGGCGTGCTCGGGTCCAGGAGGCCGGAGGTTGTCCCTGGGACTAGGGAGTCCCTGCTGTCACCACCCCGAGGGTAGACTGGTGGAATGGGGCCAGGGCGATGTGACAGGTGGAGCGAGGGGAGGGGCAGGTGCGCCCCGCGGGATGGGGGAGGGGGGAGGACGGCCCTCCAGGGAGCCTGTGCTCCCTGCTGTGTGGGTGGAAGAGAAAGAAGGGTACGTGGCCCAAGCAGGAGGGGCTGGGCTGGGGAGTATGTTTCAGTTTCACAGGGAGGGGCAGATTCCGTCGTGAGACCAACCTAGAAGTGGGGAGGGGTCTTGACCTCCGAAGTCTTCTCAGCGCTTCTCTGCCCCCACCCCCAAATCGTCTTCTCCCTTATTATCTTCCTTAACATTCATATACTATCTTACCGATTGCCATGCCCTTTAAAAGTATCTTATTTCTCATTTTAATTACAGATTATCTCATAAAGACAAATAGGGTGGAAGGAAGGGGTATTCATTGCCACATTGACATTTCCATGGGAGTTTAATGTTTACAAAGTGAGGGACAATCTTTTTTTTTTGTTTTTTCCTGGGCAGTGGGGGTTAAGTGACTTGCCCAGGGTCACACAGCTAGTAAGTGTCAAGTGTCTGAGTCCAGATTTGAACTCAGGTACTCCTGAATCCAGGGCCGGTGCTTTATCCACTGCACCACCTAGCTGCCCCGTGAGGGACAATCTTGCAAGGTGGGTAATTCTATTATTATTATCCCCTTTGCAGATGAGGAACTTGCCACTCAAAGGAGGTAAAGTATCTTGTCCAAGGTCGAGTAACTGATGAATGTCCGCAGCATCATTCACATCCACTGCTCTGCTGCTATAAGGCCAACACTGCCTCCACCAGAAGAGAGAAGATGAAGGGGAAAGGACTGAAGATTTTTTTCTTCTGCTGGACTTTGTAATCTGCTTTGGGAGAAATGGCTTGGGGCGATAGGGTTTGTTGGCTGAGGGCTGGAAGTGACTGGCAAAGGTGACTAGGCCATTCCTGGTGTTTTTAATTACTGGCCTGGGGATTCAAACATGAAACTTGGGCCTTTTAAAAATATTTTAATTTTGATGTCTAGCCAGGCTGCTATCTCACCAATATGGATAGCTTCTCAGTGCGCTCAGATATATACCATTTTTAATATGCAGAACAAATAGATATTTTGCTTATTTCACACATGAAAATATAACACTCACTTTTTTTTGTGTGTGTGCGGCAATTGGGGTTAAGTGACTTGTCCAGGGTCACACAGCTAGTAAGTGTTAAGTGTCTGAGGCTGGATTTGAACTCAGGTCCTCCTGACTCCAGGGCCAGTGCTCTATCCACTGTGCCATCTAGCTGCCCCTCACTTTGTTTTTAATACTAATATTAGACACTACAGTTTTTAATGGAAGCTTTAAAAAAAGTTTTAGCTCACTATTCAATGAATTTGGGCAATAACTTCTGGTTCTTTGATTCAGGGCCCTGTTCTCCGCCTGCAGCTTTTCATGTGTGCTTGTCTTTGGGCCCATATGTAGTTTTCCTGCTCTACAGTGAGAGGATGGGGACTAAGGGTCTTTATGTTCTTGGTGCCTGCATTTGTTTTTTTAATATATATATCACCATATGTATCTGAGCCATTTCTAAGGGCTCTTTTTACAGTTTACTCAAGAAGACATCTCCCTAATGCTCAGTCGTGGGCCATTTGTATATTCAAGAAATTGCCACAGTTTTTCCAAGGTCCATGGCTCAAGCTATGTGATTGAGGCTGCTGGGCCCATTTTCCTAATTCTAATCTTTTTTTTTTTCCCCACAATTTCCCTTAGTTGTGTATAAGTGCCCATTTGGGGTCTGAAAAAGTTCATTCCCTGGTGGGATAGTTTTGAGCATCTCAGTGAAGGTCTCAGCTGGAGAAATGATGCCTCTGAAGGAAGTGATGGTTGTGTATCCAGACCCTCAAATTCTCACTACACATGATCAGGATAGCATCCTGGGAATGGATGTCTCTTGGGTTCAGGAAACCATCGGAGGAGAATGGGAGTCTGACCTTGAGGCTTCTCGACAGCGCTTCAGGTGTTTTCGATACCCAGAAGGGGCTGATCCTCTTGAGGCCCTGAGCCAACTTCGAGCACTTTGTCTTCGATGGCTGAGGCCAGAAATTCATACAAAGGAGCAAATTCTGGAGCTGCTGGTACTGGAACAATTTCTGGCCATCCTGCCTGGGGAAATCAGAACTTTGGTGAAATCACAAAATCCAAAGAAGACTGAGGAGGTGGTGGCCTTGGTAGAGGATTTGGCCCAAATGCTAGAGGAAGGAGGTGAGAATTATTATACAGTGGACTAAGTAGGAGAAAAAAATAAGCACATTATAATGGCCCTTCCAGAGGGAACATGTTAGGTAAATACTGCCTAGTGTGGGCAATGAATGACAATATTTAAGTTTTTTTTTTTAAATGTTTTCCTCGGTTTTTGTTTGTTTGTTTTTTTTATTTTTGAAGCAATTGGGGTTAAGTGACTTGCCCAGGGTCACACAGCTAGTTAAGTGTTAAGTGTCTGAGGCCGGATTTGAACTCGGGTCCTCCTGAATCCAGGGCCGGTGCCCTATCCACTGCGCCACCTAGCTGCCCCAATATTTAAGTTTTCATAGTGCTTCCTACAGGAGGGTAGAGCCCAATTATCCCACCTTCATCAAAACATTTGAGAAGCTCCCCCACCAAGGTTTTATGCCTTCCCGTGCATATTCTTCTGGGATGGTCATTTAAGCTGAACTAGAGTTTCATGGATTACCAAATGCTATATTTAATTTTCTTCTTTCCAAGATCCTTATGGAATACTGCAAATATGCTTATAACTATTTTGCAATGAGAACTGAGGAATAGAGTGTTCATAGCCCCTGTCCTTCCAGGTGTAGTTTCAGGGTAAAGTCCTCTCAGGGCCTTTGTCAGTTCAGGGCAGGTGACAGATCCTGGGTCTTGAAGGAGTGTTACTCCCCTTGCCCCAAGGAAGGAAACGTGTAGGAGGAAGAGGAGTTACCTGGTGGCTGTCAGAGAAGTCATCTTCATTTTCCTTCTCAGCTCTGCCTTCTGAAGACTCTGCACTTGCCCAAGAGGGGGACACTGAGGAGGGACATGGCTCTATATTCTTGACCAGCAGGGCTCAGGTGAGTTGGAATTTCTGTATCCTAGCATTTATGCTAGATGAGTTCTTAGAGCTGATAGATCTAATTTTCTTATGGGATGTATTGCCCCAGTGTAACCTCTTTTAGAGACCTGAGCTCTGGTTGTGGTCACTCCAGTGACTAAGCCCACCTTCCTGGGAGATGTGCTGTATGTGGAATGGTCTCCTCTTCATCAATATCCCTTCCTTTATTACCTTCCACTCCTCTACCCAACAGTCATTCGTCCAGCAGCGCCTTCAGGCCTAATCAGTGATCATTGTACTGTACCAGATACTATGATATTTATAAAGGTCCTATCAGAAGAGAGCCTTTGTTTTCATTGAGCTCCACATCATTGGGTGAGACATCTGAAGTGGAGACTGAACCAGTGCAGAGCAGCACGTGTGAAATCTTTTTTGAAAGGACATGAGGAAATGCATGAGGAAGAGCCAAACTGAGCTAGAAGCAATAAATGCTCTCTCTCATTTAGCAAAGACAGATCAACTCAGGGTAGAATGGGTAGGGGAGGGTTCATCTGGAAGATATCAGCTGGGTGGGGAGAAGGTTCAGGGTTGGCAAAAACCAGTGCAAACAGTAGTGTGAGTGTATCAGGTGTCTTACGTTAAGGAGTGTTACTACATTTGGCTGGAGTAAGAGTGTAAGAATCCTTCAGTTCCATCCATTGTAAGGAGTTTGGACTGCTTGATTTTTGTCTTTATTTCCCCAGCAATGGGAGACATTGCTGAGAGGTGAGACCCTCTGATATGGAAAAAAGTTGTTGACAGATATCTGAAAGTAGAATAGGCTGCTTTGGGAAGTAATGGTTCTCCCATTTTGGGAGGTCTTCAGTCAAAGGCTGGAGGACATTTGTCAGGCCATTCGTTCAGGCATGGCTACGTTTTAGGTGACTTCCAGATTCTAAGATCTAAACTCCAGTCTCTCAGTAATCTTATTAATTAATAGTAATCTTATTAATTAATTAATCATTAATCTCATCAATCTTAAATTATTTTTCTGCCTCAGTTTGCCCTCTGCCTTCTTTGAATTCCTACATTTTCATACTTTCTGGTTGTGGTCACTCCAGTGACTAAGCCCACCTTCCTGGGAGATGTAATAAAGGAAGGGATATTGATCAAGAGGAGACCATTCTACATCCAATCTCAATGATATGAGAGTTCCCGCCATTGTTACAGATCACAACCCAGCCACACCGCAGTCCTCACTACTCTTGTCCAGGTCTTTTTAGAAATCTTTCATAGAGGGTGCGCCCAACATGCACAAAGCCTTCCTCTATGCCAGTGGAGTGTGTGGGCTGTCCATTGGTTAGCCCTTGCTCTCAATGCATGAAAGACCCACTTCCTTTTCCAGCCATAGATGTCTTTCATCATCCTTTGCACTTGGTAATACATTACTGCCTGACTGGGCTCTCTCCATTGCTTTGTGGGTGACACAGAAACAGTTCTTTGGAGACTGATTTTCTATGACTCATAGACATATAGTATCACCTGAAGAATATTCATATTATAAAGATGCAACTTCATTTAAGGGAGAACATTGGTTCATGAGAAGCACTACCCAGTTTCCCTCATGCAAGCCATCCTTTTATACGTTTTCCTCCCCCTGTTTTAGGCCCTGCTCATTATCCAGCTGTAATGTCTATCCAAGACATATACACTGATGGAAATGTTTTATATGGACTATCCTTAAAGTTGTATATCATAATCTGGACACTAGGCATTCTTCTGCTTGGATTTTCCAGTGTGGGTAGTTAGGTCAAACTCTTGTGAGATTATGGATCTCATTTAGGAGGCCCTGTAGTATTCAGGGGTTTAATGCAATCAGGATGATGTTATCCACAAAGAAGATCATCTGAAGTACGTCTCCATCTATCAGGAAATCTTTTTTTTATTCAGAGTCATCGCCAGACATTCTCGATGTCAGTGGCATACATCTTTGGCAAATCTATGTTTTTTTATTGATTGAGTGATAATAATAACCAGAGGGTGGAGGAGTATAGTTATCCCTTATCTTTCACAGGAATTTTGATGTAGGCACGGTAAGGCTTGTTGGAGGAATTCCCTTAAAGTGGCGTATTTTGTTCTGCTGAATGAAATGCATTATTGTAGTCAACCAGCAAGAAGCAAAGTGGGATCTTGTATTCTTTGCACTTTTTAGGCACTTGAACAACTATAAAGATGTGGCCTGCTATAGAGTTTAGTGTAACTGATAATTTATGGAGGCCTATCTGTCACTGTCTCATATTTTTAGGGTGGCCTTGATACATCTGGTGATTATTATTATAAATATTTATTTTGCATAAGGCATGTAGGTCAGTTCTTAATTTGTACATATTCTCTTTTTTTGGTACATACACTCTTTTTGACAATTTTTGTTTTTATATCACTGCCTTTTACCATCATCAGCCTCCCCCAATTTCTTCCAGGGAGTTATCCCCATAATAATTTTTTTTTAATTAAGAAAAGAGAAAATGTTCCATAAATATAAAGTAAAAAAAGAGTCTGATGTTTTGTGCATTGTTCAACACCTGTGGTCCCCTGCCTCTTCAAAGAAGGTGGGAATTTGTTTTCTAACTCAGTTAACAAGTAGTTCTTGAGTACTTAGTGTATTTCCTATACTTTGCTAACCTCTGGCTATATGAAAAAGGCAAAATACTGGGGTACTTGCATGCGAGGAACTCTCTCATTTGAACGAAGGAGACAAATACACAACCACTCTGCACTTACAAGGTGTATACAGTGCAAACTGTCATGGAAGGATATTTATTTTTGCCTTTGAACGTGTGATTGATAAATCCTCTTCAGCAACTTTTTTGTTTCCTTCTCAAAGGAGATTCCATGAGCTATCTTTCCACTTACCTATAAATCCTTTTTAATATTTATTTTCCTTTATAGCAAGAATTATAAAATGATATTCATTTTCTATAGTAGAATGTCCGATTATTGGTTATGAGATAAGGACCTCACATTTAGACTGCTGGCTGTTAAGTTAATGTTTGAAGTACTCTGACAACTGAGATTCTTAGTACTTTTTGCCCTCTGTTTTTGCCCTGTAAAAGCAATAGGCAGCCACGTAGACTGAAGGTCATTTGGTATTTTGGAGGGAGGTCATGGGTGTCCTTGGCCAAAACATCCCAAAGTGCTGTAACTACCAAGGTTTCTTCCTTGGGGAGCAGGTATTGTCTGATGCTAGAATTATAATCAGGACCTTTCCTGTGTAGTAAAACCTGCCAGAACTCATGGGCCTCCTGCATAGCCCTTGAGAAACCAGAGAATCTTCCGAATAGGACTTTGGAACTAATGAGGCATGGAAGCCTTTAAGGAAGAAATAAGGGATTAGAATGGATGGATGAGAAGACTGGTGTGGGAACTGTCTAGGGTTAGGTCAATCTGGTGGCTGAGATAGGGGGTAATGAAATAGGAAATAGATATTGTGTATTTTCTGTGGTTTCCCAGAGCTCTAAGTCTCACTCAGGTAGGTAATGTTTGAAGGGAAGTTTTATTAACAAATCAGAACTACGTACATCCCCTAAAATCTCATACCTAGTGAGGCATAGAGTTTGTCACACAATGCCCTTGTGACAAATGCATCACTGCTTTCTGTATGTGTTGTAATCCTCATTTTCCTCTAAATGGCCAAGTGAGGGATGATGTCTAGTGGGTAATCAGGAACCTGTTTGGTGTTCCAGGAAGCACTGACATTTCAGGATGTGGCTGTGGACTTTACCTGGGAAGAATGGGGGCAACTGGACCCAGCTCAGCAGAATCTCTACAGGGATGTGATGTTGGAAAACTATCAGAACCTGATCTCTCTGGGTAAGGAGAGCTTCCTCCCTAATTCAGAATCTGCTCATCAGATTTTCTTTGGCTGTGAGGTATTCAAAGTGCTCAGCTGAATTTTGGCTTGAGGTAGAGGGAAAGAAGATTCTTTTTTTTTTTTTTTTTTAGTGAGGCATTTGGGGTTAAGTGACTTGCCCAGGGTCACACAGCTAGTAAGTGTTAAGTGTCTGAGGCCGGATTTGAACTCAGGTCCTCCTGACTCCAGGGCCGGTGCTCTATCCACTGCGCCACCTAGCTGCCCCGAAAAAAGATTCTTTGTACCTCTGGTACAATAGGCAGGATGTCTCCACTCTCTGTTCCCATGAGGAAAGTCCGTGTAGAATTAAAATTTAAGAATGTCATTGTGTTACCCTTGGTGTGGATCCTTGCTGATCATCTGCCCCATGTTCCAAGTATTCTTCTTCAATATTCCAGTGCCTTAAGGCAGGGCTTCTTAAACTTTTTCCACTTGCAACCCCTTTTTGCCTGAGAAATTTTGATGCAAGCCCAGGTATATAAGTATATAGGTTAAGTGGGTATACATAACCTTTTACTGTTGCCAGATTTTTCACAACCCCCATGTTCAGTTATGTGAATCCCATATAGGGTTGTGACCCACAGTTTAAGAAGATTTGCGTTAAGGTATAAAAATTTCTCAGAGAGAGAGAGCGCCACCATGGGACTTTGGAAAGAGCATGGGACTTGGATTCAGATGATCTGGGTTCAAAATCTAAGCTCTCCAATTGAATAACTGTGTGACCTGAGCAAGTCATTTGGCTTCTGAGCCTTAGTTTCTTCATCTGCTAAGTGTGTGTAATATTCCCACTAACCTCTCAGGAATTTTTGTGTTGCACAAATTAGATATATTGAAAATCCTTTGTAAATAATAAAGTATTATATTTATTAAATATAATATATTTAATATTTATTATATTAAAGTTTTATGGTATTTATTATTATTAATATTGTTATCATTATTTCTGACCATGAATCCATATTGTGGTTATCTGTATGCACACTTCCATAGTTCAGTGTGGCTTTTTGAGGTATTTTGTACCAGCTCGTCAATTAGGGACTCTTGACTTTTTTTTGATGCTGTGGACCCCTTTGGCAGTTTGGTGAAGCCTATGGACCCCTTCTCAGAATAATGTTTTAAAATACATAAACATTCCTGCCCCTCAGGTGAGGAGCCCCCGCCTTAAACCTTCACAGCTCATGTGAACTTGCATCGGAAGGGGCGACAGGCTCTGTATTTCTGTCTCACCATGCGCCCCTTTCTTCCTGCATGAGCAGGGTTTCCAGTTTCCAAACCAGACCTGATCTCCCAACTGGAGCAAGGGGAAGCACCGTGGGCTCTAAAGAGAGAAGCTGCCCAAAGTTCCTGTCCAGGTGAGTGAGTGAGAACCGGGCAGGTGGAAGGCTGTGTAAGCAGCAGCTCAGTGGATCTGTCACAGATGAAGCCTCTTAGAAATGGCGAAGAAGGAGCCTTCCTCCCAGCAGCCTGGGGATCGAGCCATAGCCCACAGGAATTGTCTCTTTCACCATTCTTGGGGGTTACATTTTCTCCAGAAGATGGTTCCCTGTCTCACCCTTCTGAGCATTCAGCGAGTGCTGTGTAGCCACTGCTTCAGGCCCAGAGGAGAAATGTTTCAAAGCATGAAATTGGGGATGTTTAAATGTGGTTGGAAAGAAAAGGCCTGCATGAAAGTAAAGGGGGGGGGGGAGGAAGGGAAGGAGCGAGGGAATGAAGAAGCAAGGCCTAATGGCCTCAGAGAATGGTTGCTTCCAAGTGGTGAGATCTGAAGTTGAGGACTTCTTTGAGGACTTTTAAGTGGCTGGCTGAGGAATTTTTCCTCTATCTTGTAGGTGTGATGAGAGAGGAATTAGACATACAGTACCTCTAACGTGTATGGCATTGTGCTAAGTGCTGGGACACAGAAATCAAATTGTCTGCCCTTCAGGCGAGGAGGGCAGTATAACTCGCGGGCATAGAGAGCTATGTCACAGTAAGACGCTTTGAGGAAGGTGGGGTTTTAGCAGGTAAGGTGAGGAGGGGCAAGAGTATTTCAGGCAAGGGGAGTGCTTGTGGCACAGCGCAGGGGCAGGAGATGGAATGCTAAAGTCAAGAAGTAGCTTCTAGGCCATGGAATCACTGACATTTAGAAGGAGAATGAGCTCAGCGACAATCTTGGTAAACCCTTCCCATAAGAGGAATCCCTATTACAGCGCACCGATTGATTGGGCATCCAGCTTTTCACACAGCCTCCAATGAGAGGGATCCCAGGGCAGGGCATGGAGTATCAGAGGGTCAGCGTTGTGAAAGAGGAAAAGAAAAAGCACGCCCCGGAGGAAAGGCTGCTAGACGCCAAGTCGGCATCTTCCATTTGCTCAGGGACTCCGTCACTTTCTGTTGCTGCCTCTGTGTCTTCTTGGGTGAAAAGACCTCGGTCCTCGGGTGTGGTACTGCTCTGAACCTTCTATTTCCTGCTAGACACTGCCTGTCCTTTGAGGAAAGGCTGCTCAGGTCAGGCTGAGCATCTTCTGTCTGCCCCAAAGCCATCACTTTCCAGCTGTACCAGCAGAAGGCGTCTTCACCCACTTGCTGCCAGCCTCATCTCTCAGCTGGGATGTGGAGAACCTCTGTTTCAGAGAAGAGCAACCCTCCCTTCAGTGTCAGGCCTCCCATCTCCATCTGGGTCTCCGAAGGGTAGAGGAGCAGCGCCTTCAACTCAACCCTGAACATTTTCACACCTCGTCATACCCTTCACATCCCAGTGACTCTGAACTTCTGTAGATTATCATCTAAACCCCACTCCTCACTCCGTCCCACCTGATTCTTTATCCCCGTCCCCCTGAACTCAAAGTTTCATCCTAACTCCACTGTGCCCTATGGAATGACTGTTCCATAGGAAACAAACTTCCCTTTATCTTAAATCTGTTTCTCTCCCACCTCTTTCATCTACTAGCTCTTGTGAGACCTGAATTTCCCCTGATGACAAAGCCTCCTTGGCTTCCCTTTCCAGTGCTGGCTTTACCTTCACTTGTTCTCCTCAGCTCACTTGTCAAGATGGGGGAGTTGGAATGCTTCTCCATCCCCATTGCCACTTCCAGGTTCTCCCCCTTCCTTAATCATTCGATAATCTCTTTGTCTTTGAGGTGAATCCTATTCATATCTAACACCTAGTCAAAATCCTGCTAGCTATTGTCTGTGGACCTCCCAGGTCGCTCCCCTTCTCTCCTCTGGGAGTTTGATATCTGGCTTACAGTTTTTCTCATCTCTTTCTTTAACTCCTGCTCTCATGTTAGGGGATGTCAACAAACATATTGATTCCCCCTCAAATACCCTAACCACTCAGTTCCTCAGCCTACTTAACCTCCCATGAGCTATTCTTCCACCCTACTTTAACCACACACGAATACCTCAAACCCATCTATTCCTCATACCTGTCACCTACAAATGCACCACTTCCAGGTTCAAGAGTTTTAAGATCCCCTTAACTGACCGCCATCTATTAGTTTTCACCTCTTCCTCTGCTTTTTCTTACATAGCCCTACTATTTATCCAAATTTATCCAAATCCAGTTCTCTCCCAGACCATCTACCCTGCTCTAGCCACACCTTTTCTCCTTGTCTGGAGCTCTTGGTGAACCAATTCAGCACTGCACAATCTTCCTCTCTTGAGTTCCTGGACCCCTTGTCATATTGCCTAGCCAGGCAACAGCCTTGGATCACTTCCACCATTCCCTTCTATACACATGCTGCTGAATGAAGGTGGACAAGATCACATAGCCATTCTGACTGGGTCCATGACAGATTGATGTTACATAACCTCCACGGGGGCCCTACTACGGCTAGGCAATCCTACTTTATCCCCTTTATCAACTCAGTATCCCAGTCTCCATGGTATTTCTTGCAAACCTTTTCATTCCCTCCTCATCCCTCCCATGGCCCCTCCTCCCCCTACCCTCTCAGCTAAGAACCCTGCCTCATATTTTACAGAAAAAAATGAAGGCCACTGGCTGTGAGCTCCCTCTTCTCCCTCATTCAGCTGCCTTCACCTGTCTCACCTGATGAAATGACCTTTCTCCTTACCAAGATTAACTTCCTTGTTCAAGTGATCCTATTCCATCCCACCTTTTCTAACAGATTGTCTTCTCTGTCATTCTTTCTCTTTCACTTATGTTCAGTTTTTCTCTTTCTGTTGATTCATTCCCTACTACCGACTACACACATTCCTGTGTCTCCTTCGTCCTGAAAAAACCCTCATTGTTCCTTTCGTCCTCGCTAACTATTGTCCTATATCTCTTCTGCCCTTGGTGGTTAAACTCCTTAAAAAGACTGTTTACAGGAGGTGCCTCTCCTTTCTCCCCCATCACTTTCTTTTTAACTCCTTACAATCTGACTTCTGGCCTTATCATTCCACTGAAACTGCTCTGCCCAAAGTTATTAATGTTAAGGGCTAAAATTCTAGCTAGTCTGTCTAAAATATCCAATGAGTGGTCGCCAATAAATTATAAGCTTTAGCAAGAGTTAGACTTTTAAGTGTTTATTAAGGAGAATAAGAATTTGGTAAAGAGAGAAAGGCCTAGATTCCTATCTATTAAAGAGAGAGTGCAGTTCTAGCTCCCTTCTCCACCAGCGTCCTCAGGAAAGAGTGCACAGAGCGCTAGTCTCTTCCCTCTTCCTCCCACTAGCCAACGTCACTTTCTGACGCCAAAGAAGACTCCTGGTCTTGCCCTCAAAGACCTTCGCTTCATGGGCAGAACTCTTCTACAGTCAGTCTCCAGCAGGTGGCATCATTCCAATCATTACACTAGCAATCTCTTAGTTGCCAAATCCAGTGGTCTTTTCAGCCCGCATTTTCCTTGACCTTTCAGCAGCCTTTGACACTGTTAGTCACTCTCTCCTCTTTGAGACTCTCTCCTAAGTTTTTGGTGCATAATTCTCCCCTGGTTTTCCTCATAGCTATCTGACCACTCATTCTCTGTTGCTAGACCCTCCTCCCGATCAGTCTAAAACACACACACACACACACACACACACACACACACACACACACATATTTTTATATTTTCAATATGGGTATCATGGGTTTTCCATAGGGTTGTGGCCTGGGCCCTCCTCTCCTTTTATACTACCTCACTTGGTGATCTCGTCTGCTTCCATGGATATAACTATCTCTAAGCTGATGATTTTCAAATCCACCTTTCTGGGCTCATTTTCTGTGCTGACCTCCAATCTTGCATCTCCAACGGTATTTCACACATTTAGAACCGGATGTCCAGTGGACATCTTCAATTCATTATATCCAAAATAGAATCATTATTTTCCCCACTAAACCCTCCCTTTGCCTCTTATCTTCCCTATTACTATAGAGGACATCAGTATCTTCCCAATCCCTCAGGCTCACAACCTAGGAGTCTTCCTGCATTCCTCATGTCACGATCCGAGCTGCTGCCAAAGCCTGTCGATTTTATCTTGGCAACATCCTTTGAATATGCCCTCTTCTCTTATAATGCCATCATTCTAGTGTATGCCCTCATCACCTGACGCCTTGATTATTATAATAACCTGCTGATGAATCTGCCTGCCTTGGGTCTCTCCCCACTCCATTCCAATTTATTCTTCATTCAGCCACTAAATTGATTTTCCTATAACACAGGTCCAATCATGTCACACACTCATATACCCATCATTACTCAGTAAAATACACACACACACACACACACACACACACACATGCACACACACATACACACTCTTCACTGGTACTCAGTAAAATCCAATAGCTTCCTATTTACTCCAGGATCAAATACAAAATACTCTGGCATTCACAGCCCTTAATACCCCCCCCCCTCCTTCCCCCCTTAGCCTTTCCAGTCTTCTTGTATCTTACTTCCCACTATGTACTCTTTGATCAGTGGCGTTGCCTCCTTGCTGTTCTATGAACAAGGCTCTCCATCTCTTGGTTCTGGGTGTTTTCTCTGCCTGTCTCCTATGCCCAAATTGCTCTCCTTCCTCTCCAAAATCTAAAAGCTTTTTCCAATCCCTTTTAATTCTAACGCCTTCCTTCTTTTAATCATTTCCTATTCATTCTGTGTATAGTTTGTATTTATTTGTTTCCTTGTTGTCTCCCCCAATTAGACTATGAGATCTTTGAGGGCAGGGAATGTTTTTTTGTTTTTGTTTTTGCCTCTTTTTGTATCCCCAGTGCTTATCACAGTGCCTGGCACATAGTAGGTGCTTATTAAATGCTTATTAGCTGACTGATAAGGAAGATATAAAGATAAATGAAACAATTCCTGCTCTCAGGGAGTAGATAATCTAATAGGATTAAAAATACATAAAATTTCAAAGCAGATCATGAGTAAAATTTTTTATTTGAGGATTGAGTATTATTGTAAATTCTTGTTTTATTTAACTTCATTATTTAGATAAAAATGAATCTTTAGTTTGAATCCTTATAATTCATCTTTTCAGCATGAGCTAGCCATCTGCAGTTGTGCTTTTATGTGTCATATACTAGGGTACTCAAAACAGGCATACATTCAAGCTTGGGGATCTACCATAGAGAAAGTAGTTTTGAGTTTTTTTAAAAACAGGCAAAGACCTCTAAGGACAGGTGATATATGGGGCTAGATGTGCATAGGAGTAATGTTTCTTACCGATTCCTTTTTTTTTGCTGTTATCTATGGAATTCTATTTTTTTTTTCTTTTAGATTGGGGAACTAGACATGAGACCAAGGAATCAAATTCAAAGCAAGATATATCTAGTGAAAAATCGTTGCAGGAAAGACTAACAAGGGATGGTCCTGAGGAGTTGGTAAAAGATTGGGAGTGTGGTGGCAAATTTGAGACAAAGCAGCAGGGGAACCTGGAGAGAGATTCAAGGCAAGCACCAATCACCCCCAAGAAAACCCCTAATACAGTGAAAGACTATGAGTATGATACATTGCAGAGAAATTACGGTCTGGGGTCTATCTTTGTGACACAACAGACTGTGACTACAGGAAAGATTTTTCATCAACATAGCACACGTGAAAAGACCCTCAAAAAGTTGTCCGACCTAATTAAACGTAATAGAATTGCCTCAGGGAAGGAATCTTATAAATATACTGAATGCAATAAAGCCTTTAGTTGCCAATCTGATATTATTCAGTATCCTAAAGTACCCACTGAAGAGAAATCTTACATGTATAATGAATGTGGGGAAGACTTCAGTCAAAGTGAATACCTGACTCATCAACAGAAAAGTCATATTGGAGAGAAGATCTATAATCATGATGAATGTAGGAACATCTTCAGCCAAATGGCATACCTTACTAACCAGAAGACAGTTGATCCTGGAGAGAAACCCTATAAATACAGTGACTGTGGGAAAACCTTCTTTGATGGGTCATCTCTTACTAAACCTCAGAGGATTCATACAGGAGAGAAATCATATAAATGTGATGAATGCATGAAAGCTTTCAATAAGAAGTCATCTCTTATTCAACATCAGAGAATTCATGCTAGGAAAAAACCCTATATATGTAATTCATGTGGAAAAGCATTTCACCAGAGCACAAATCTCATTCACCATCAGAGAATTCATACAGGAGACAGACCCTATAAACAGGATGAATGTGGGCAAGCCTTCGGTCAAAATTCATCTGTCTCTGAACATGAAAGAAATACAGAAGAGAGAGATTACAATTATAATGAACATGGTAAATCCTTCAGCCAGAGAGGGCATCTTAGTAAACAGAGAATCAATACTGGAAAAAGCCCATACAAATGTAATTTATGTGGAAAAGCCTTTAGCACCAGTTCATCCTTTATCCAGCATCAGGTCTCCCATGGTGGAACCAATCCTAAATGTAATATGGGTGGAAATGCTTTTGGACTTAGCACTAGCCTTATTAAGCGTCAGAAATGTGTCATAGGAGAGAAGCCTTACCGTTGTGATGAATGTGGGAAAACATTTAGCCAAGGTAGGTGCCTTATTCAACATCAGAGAATTCATACTGGAGAAAAACCTTATATATGTAATATATGTGAGAGGGCCTTTACCCAAAGGGGAAACCTTATTAAACATAGGCGAATTCACACTGGAGAGAAGCCCTATAAATGTAATGAATGTGGACAAGCCTTCAGCCAGAGTTCATCCCTTACTGAACATCAAAGAATTCATACTGGTGAGAAACCCTATCGTTGTAATGTGTGTGGAAGAGCTTTTGGTCAGGGTAGGAGCCTTACTCAGCACCAGAGAATTCATACTGGAGAGAAACCCTATAAATGTACTAAGTGTGGTAGAGCCTTTAGTCAGGGTAGAAACCTTACAAGGCATTGGAGAATTCATACCGGAGAGAAACCCTTTAAGTGTAATGAATGTGGGAAAGCCTTCAATCAGAGGGAGCATCTTACTAAACATCGTAAATTTCATACTGGATAAAGAAAGCTCTTACAAATGTAGTACAAAAGTTTTTAGCCCAAGTTTAAACTTGGTAAAACACCCACACATCAATACTAGAGAATCATTACTATAAATGTATTGAATATGCCTTTAGCCAGAATTCATATCATACATCACATAATTCATCCTGGAAAATGAAATTTTGTTTTTAATGAATGTCAAAAAAACACACCTTTAGTCAATCTTTAAGTTTTGTTCAGCATCAGAAAATACATGTTAAAGAGAAACTACATATGTAATTAATGTGGAAAAGGTTTCAGTATCAGGCTATCTTTTATTCCAAGTCAGCATTCATAATGGTGAAAAGCATAAATGAAATTAATGTAAAGCCAGATGTGCTTTAGTCCATAACAGACTTCAAAATAGAGTTATTCTGCATATACAGACAGTTCTTGATTTACATAAGTGGACTGTCCCACAGACCTCTATGTAAAGTGATTTTTACATAATATAAATTACCTGCCCACTTCACTTAGCCTTTATAACAATGGCATACACAAAATAATACCTTTAAGCAAGTCATGAAATGTACTGAAATGCAGACATATTAATACTGGATCATGAAAATAAACAGTATGCACAGTACTACATAGTAAAGTTAACATAGGTGTGCAGTATGTTGCCCCTTCCCCACCCATTGCACCTAGCCTTTATCACTGGTGATTGGCTATGCAACATTTTTATGAAGCTGTTGAAAGAAAATTTTCATTAGGGCTTCACTCTAATAACATAGGCAGGCTCAGGAAAAATGTGGTTAAAAGGAGTTTATTATTACATACAAAGCACATGTGGTTGCTACACTTTGCTTATCATGTATACATCTCCCATGAAGGGCTACCATATTTACCTGTATCTCCCCTTTCCTCATGAGAGGGCTGTCACATATACCTGTTAAAGGGTATGGGAAATATAATTGAGTAAAACTATTGGATAGGACAAGGATGTCTGTATTCTGCATCTGACTGTTATCCATAAGTATGACTTCCGTGATATGGGGTTCTCAAATTCTTCTCTAATCAGAAATTCCTATCCTCAGCTTTATTGGACAGTAATTCTCTTCTTTTTTACTCGTAAATCTGAATGCAGATTCCTTTCAGAATTCTTTATGTAAAGTCAAATCTGCAGAATGCGAATTTATGTAAAGCAAGAATGGTCTGTTATGATATACTTCAGACAGATTCATCATTCAGTGTGCGATGAGTTAAACTTGTCACTTAGCTTTATACAGGGCTGAGGTATGCTAGTGAGAGATGTGAAATGATAGTTACTAAACTCGTTTTCTTTGAAAACAACACCAATAGGGGCAGCTAGGTGGTACAGTGGATAAAGCACCAGCCCTGGATTCAGGAGGACCTGAGTTCAAATCTGGCCTCAGACACTTGACACTTACTAGCTGTATGACCCTGGGCAAGTCACTTAACTCCAATTGCCTCACCAAAAAACCCCCCAAAAAACAAAAAAACACAAATAAAGGGAGTTTTTGTATTAAAGTTAAAACATTACTATTTAAATAATTTTATTTGCCATTTCACCATTGAGGAATAAAAGAAATAGATGAACCCCAGAAAAGTTTCTCAAAAGGCAAATATATGTGCAGCTCTCAGAATAAAACACTCTTAGGCACATGTTTTGTGTACATGAGCTAGTTCTCCTGAGCCCAAACCTGTGAGCATCCTCAAGTTTTGAGTATTTAATCACAGATACGGTTTGGAGTAGCAGGTGAGCTCAAGAAATAGGAAATAAGAGTTTAACTGAGGGAGGGCTGTGGATCTTGGGAATAAAAGGGATAACTCTCACTTCCTTTGAAAGTTGGATGAGGAATTATGGAACTGTTAAAGTAAACACCTACCTTGGCTAAGTTCTGTGAGAGATAAAAATTTATCTATGACATTCCTTGTTCCCTTCGAATTTATAGTTTAACATGGTGATGTGGCACATATTACTCTATTGCAAAATAATATATATAAGTAGAAGAGCTATCTGTTCTTTTGCCACAGTCAGTTACCATTCCATCCATTTTCTTCTCTGATCCATATCATCTACCTGCCCCATAGTCTTCCTCTTTCCCCAGCCAGCACTTGCACTCCTATCTAGAGAGGATAGCAATATATGCCTTCATGTCCACTTGATTACCCCGGACTCCCAGTTCATTGCTATTTAAACTCGCATGACTTCTGTCTTCATTCTATCTTAGCCGGGTACAAGGATGTCTACTCTGTGTTTGACTGTCATCCGTAACTGTGACTCCATCATCTGAGCTCTCAAATTCACCTTTAAGCAAAAATTGCTATCTGTGGTCTTTTACTTTGCCCCATTCTTCCTAGACATGTTCCTCAGCGGTATTGTCAGCCTTCCATCCCTTCTCTTGTCTTGAGTTTTTATTGGCTTAAAAAAATCATTCAGAACATCTTTCCCCTTAACACCTGATCTTTCTGCATTCACTCCCTGCCCTCACAGTCTTCACCCATTCATGACCAAGTCAGCTCTATACTATGAGCTCCCCTTGAATCCCTTGTCATCCCTCAATCGTTCCCTATGACCAGCCCATCTCTTCATGTAACACCATTCCTTGAGGTCATCTTCTGGAGTTTTTTGTTGGTTATATGCTGCAGCCTGATCATCTTAACCCTGCACTCTCTGTTGACCTCTGTGTGAAATTCAGATTTAGCTCTTCAGAGACGGTGATGTTCCATTAAGTGTGAAATAGTAAAACTACAGTCCATTGTGGAAAGTCATTTTCTACTAATGCCTTCCTCAAGAATGACTCTCAAAGATTTTGGATAGATGGGAGAGTGGGCAGAGAGATGAGTAGCCAATGATCCTTTAGTCACCTTTTTTTCCTTTTTTGTTGGTGTTAACAAAGTTTGAGATTTTTTTCATGCCTTTGGAATATTCCCCAGATTTCAGCTGCCTCATATATCAGTCCCTCAATGCCTTCACAGTTGTATTACCTCCAGCTCACATCCCCTTTGAATAAACTCGCTCAGATCTGATTACTTTTCCATCTTTGTTCTCTTTACTGCAATTTCTACCTCTTCTATAAGCACCTTAGGGACTATGGTGTTAGGGTATGAGCATGGTGATTCCGATATCCTTGATGGTGAAAACAATTTATCGACATTTTTTTGCAGATTTTTTCCCATTTTTCTTATTTGCCTTTGGGATGTCTTTGTTTAGTTGGATGTCTTGCCAACCTTTCTTTAAACTGGTTTTACCGTCTTTTTTTCCTCTGCTTTATAAGCACAATACTGCTCATAATTGTAATTTTTGTAAGATTTTACAGATGAATTTATATTCTAACTCATTGTTTCTCAGTCCTTGGTAGCCACCTCTCCGTTTGGCAAGCAATTTGGTTGTTTGCTGACTAAAGCATTTTCTGGGCTCTTTGGTTTTTCCCATTGCAGTTAATTTACATTGGTCAAACTTCTGGATGAAATTATAATTGATGTTGATGTAATTTCTGTTGTCTTATTTTTCATTTCTAAATTTTCAGTAACTTGTTTATTTTAGGATTAAGTCACTTTAATTGTATGTCATATCTCATTAAGGTAGCTAGGTGGCTTGGTAATAGAGTACTGGGCCAGGAGTCAGGAAGACCTGAGTTCAGATGTGACTTTCAATACTTACTATGTGACCCTGGGGCAAGTCATATAACCTCTCTTTGCCTCAGTTTCCTCATCTGTAAAATGAGGGTAACAATAGGACTTACCTGCCAGGGTTATTATGAGGATCAACTGACATTAATTGTAAAGTGCTTAGTATAGTGCTTGGCACATAGTAGGCACTATTGTTTTTTTGTTGTTGTTGCGTTTTATTTTTACAAATATTGATCTTAGCGCTGAAAAGTCAACAGTCTTACTATACACAGCTGACTCAGGGATAACTCCCATGTCAATAACAAATGTTTTCCTGCCTTTTAAGATGTAATCATTTTCATTCTTTATGGCATTGTTTTCCATGCCCAACTCTTTCAGTCGTTTTTTTTTTTAAATAACATTTTCATGATGTAAAAATGTAAGGCTTCCACATAATCTACATGTCTTTGACCTCTCTCATTCTTTCTCCTGAGCCTTACTTTTGCATATACTTATTCCCATCTTCATCTTTCCGCACCTTTGCATTGAAGTCACCAAATATCAGAGTATATCATCAATTTGATTTGGAGGGTCTTATGAAATTCCTTGTAGAATTTCTGTAGCACTTTGTCCTTAGAACAGTGGCCTTTGGTGTGTGTAAGCTGTAGTTATTCCATGGTAGCCTTTTTTTACAATACCTGTCATCTTACTGCAATTCAAGATGACCAAATCTTCATTGAAGTCATGTTTTTTATTGCTTCTGTACATACAACAAAAGTCACTTTGCTATCACTTTTATTCATCTCTCCAAGGAATACCCATGAACCTTCCTTACATTTAGTTCTAGTTTCCTTTTTCTCTTTTCATTTGTAGCAAAAATGTCAAGAATTTCAAGAATTTCAGCAATACGTTCACTTGTTGGTTATTGATCAAGGATCTAACAAAGTCCTACTTTTCTTCCTCATTATGGCATGATGGTGAGTGACTACCAGCACAATGGCAGGTTCTGCCATACTACAAAAGCTTTGAATATGGCCCTGCAACAGACCAGTTCTGTCTTCCGAGGCCCCACATGGCTAATTATAGAGTGATGCATCACCAGTAGAATAGACACCTGGTGGTGATTTTTTTTTTGGCCATGGACCAAAAAAACAAAAAAGAAAAAAATGGCCCTTAGTTCTGTGTAACCTCCTTCCCCTTTCTGCATTGACAATGGCATAGTGTCAGAGAAGGGAACAGAATCACAGTTGTTACACAAAATGTTAGCACTCATTCAAGATTAGAAATAAAATTGAACAATACTGGAATAGAAGTCTTCCTTAATCTTATTTTAAAATCTTTACTTGAAATAATGAAATTATATATGCAATAGAGTAAAAGAATCCAGGTCTACTTTCACTGTTTCTATTTGACACAATTTTAGAAGTATTACCTACAGGAATAATGCATGGAAAAAATGTTTTAAAGCACTTAATAATGAAGAGATCAGAAATAACTTTTTGCAGATAGAATCACTGAAATTAACCAGATCAGCAAAACTACCATTGTGAAAGGGTATTACTTACTCTGGACTATTCTTTATGTGCAAAGTATGTACTTTGGCCAGTGGCTTTCCATAGCATGGACCCTTCTTTGATTCATACTTTAATAAAGCACTGAGCCCTTCCCTATGGAGGTGGTCATTAGAATAGATTATATTATATATTAGCACAGTCTGCCTTTTGATTACTTCCTCTAAACTTCCCTTTTGATTGTGCAGACCATATGCCAAGTTGTGGTGCAGTGGTAGGGTATACTTTAGTCCCTTTGGATATCTTTCCCATCCCTACTCCTTAGTAATAAAAGCTCTGTAAGATTTGGGGTAACTTTAGTAAAAATTTATGGTTTAGGACAGTGGTATCATCCTTAGATGGAAACAGATCCCTGTGGACCGCATATTGACTTAGAAAACCATAAATTAACACCACTTATATTGTATTTTTATTTATTTTGTTAAACATTTCCCAATTCCATTTTAATTTGGTGTGGCTGCACTGGGGAATTAAGTGAATGCAAATGTGACACATCTGTTTTAGGAAGCAGTGCTTTCTGTTTTAATGAGAAGAGCCCTGGACTCTTCCAGGTCAGTAAAACTGGCTTGGGATCTTGGTTCTGACACTAGCTGTGTCACAATGAGCAAACAAATCACTTTGCCGCAGATAAGGTACCCCAGTTTCCTCTTGTGTAAGATGAGGATACAAATATTTGCACTATCTAACTTCACAGGATTGTTGTGAGGAAAGCTCTTTGTAAACCCTAAATAAAGCACTTTAAAAATGTAAGGTTTTTTGTTTGTCGTTTTTTCAGGGGAGGGTAAAGGACTGACTCTAGGGAAAATCTTTTATATATGTGTGTGTGTGTGTGTGTGTGTACACACACATATATATAAAAGTTCAAATCTGGTCTCAGGCACTTGACACTTATTAGCTGTGTGACCCTGGGCAAGTCACTTAACCTTCATTGCCCCCCCCCTCCAGTTTTTATTTATTTATTTATCTATCTATTTATTTGTTTATTCATTTATTTGTTTTTGCGGGGCAATGGGGGTTGGTGTAAGAAATCAAATGGGAATTTGGGGGGAGTTTTGCAGAAGTTGCAAACATATGAAGGCCAGCAGACAACACAGAGCCTGTGACCAAACACCCCAAATTTTACAATAACGAAATACATAAAAGAAAAAGAAAAACGTTCAGACTTCTCTGGTAGGAAGGAGAGCCAAAAATTTTTATGTGGATTTTCCAGCTTGTGGGGGGAGGGCATGCCCCTAACCCCACCACGATGTGGAAGGGATAACTGTAGTCCCCACTCAGCCATAAGCTTGCCAAGCTAGGACAAGTGCCTTAGGCTTGGAGCCAGATGGGGGCCAGGGCACCAGTCCTTAGGATGGTTCAGAGTCATCATCTCATCTGGGAAGGAATTAGTGATTGGCCCTTTAATGTACTCATGGAAGTTCATCTTGGCAGCCAGTTAGGAGACTCAGCCCAGTAATGAGTCCTTCATGCCTAGAAGCTGGTCTCCCCACATTTCCACTTGTTCATGAGGAATGGTGCTCCAAAAGGGGAGGTGGAAAGAAAGGGCACCCACTAAGACAGCACTTGGGGAGGGTGGAGAGATATCTTTAAAAATAAAGGTGATCGGGACAGCTAGGTGGCACAGTGGATAGAGCGCCGGCCCTGGATTCAGGAGTACCCGAGTTCAAATCCGGCCTCAGACACTTAACACTTACTAGCTGTGTGACCCTGGGCAAGTCACTTAACCCCAATTGCCTCACTAAAAAAATAAAATAAAAATAAATAAAGGTGATCTAAAAACAAAAACTCCAGTTTTTTAAAAAGAAAATATTCACATGGGAACATAAGCATCTGAGGGCAGCATGGTGGAAAATGCTTGTATGGTGTCATTCCTACTTAGATGTTTTGGTCTTTTGAGTCCAATCTCTGCCCCATGTGATTGTTTTTTTTTTTTTGCCCCTTAGAATGCTTAGTTATTCACTCACATGGATGTTTCCTTTTTTATAAAATCAGGGGATTGGATGGGATGATCTCCACAAGATCTTCCAGGGTTTCTGACATTCTGTGACTGTGGGAGCCCCCTTTACTAGCATTCTGCAAATTCCCAAATAAAGAAGACATCAGCCTGTGTGGAATCAGGCTGGCCTAAGATCTACAAGTGGCAATAACTCTACCTCCCTTCCATACCTTCCCCTTCTCCCCCCAACACACTCCTCCCTTTTCGTCTTCTGATGGTGTTCCTCACCAGAAACGATCTCCATTGTCAATCAAGGCTCACCGGTGTGCTAACTCCCTGCAGATTTCCTTGATTAGTATTACTATTTTTTGCATATGTAAATTACTTTGTACGTACTCATCTGGCTACACACACACACACACACACACACACACACACACACACACACATTCTGGCAGATCTGGCCTTGCACATACATGCCTACCCCAACATTTCTTTGTACATTTTAAGTGAAGAATTAAGAAGCCTCCTGATGAAGGTGAAAGGGGAGAATGTAAAAGCTTAGTTAATGAGGGGGCAGCTAGATGGCGCAGTGGTTAAAGCACCGGCCCTGGATTCAGGAGTACCTGAGTTCAAATTCGGCCTCAGATACTTGACATTTACTACCTGTGTGACCCTGGGCAAGTCACTTAACCCCCATTGTCTGCCAAAAAAAAAAAATAAAGCTTACTTGAAGCTTACCAATAACAACCACCACCACCAAAATCTTTGATCTTGACTACTAGTCCCATCACTTCCTGACAAGAAGAAGAAATGGAAGCGGTGTCAGATTTGATATACTTGGGCAAGGATCACTGCAGACGCAGCCGCAGCCATGAAATTAAAATCTCTTGCTCCTTGCAAACAAAATGTTGGCAAAGCCGGCAGCGGGCATAGTACAAAGCAGAGACACCACCTTGCCCATAAAGTTCTGTAGTCACAGGTCTGGTTCTTCCAGTATCAGGACGGTTCTGAGAGTTGGGCTCTATGGGAAGCTGAGCACCCGGAATCAGCGCTTTCACGTTGTGATGCTGCCCAAGACTTTTGAGAGTCTCTTGAACAGCCAAAAGACCCAATCAGTTAATACTTAAAGAAATGAATTCAGGCTATTCGCTGGAGGGTCAAAGACTGAAGCTGAAGGTTAGATATTTTGGCCACCTAACGAGAAGACAGGACTCGCTGGAAAAGACCCTCATGTGGGGAAAGATGGAAGGCAGAGGACGAGGTGGATAAACTTGGACGGGCTTGGGGAGATCGTGGGGAAAGAAGGGTCTGGGGTTCGGTGGTCCAAGGGGTCACGAAGAGCTGCGCACGATTGATAACATCATATTGTATTTTCTGCGGTAGACCGTGAGCTTCTCCAGAGCGGGACCGACCTCACTTTTGTCTCCGTGTCCCCCCAGCTATTACTACCGTGCCTAGCAAATAGTGGGTGTTTAATAAATCATTAAAGATCGACTCCCTATCCCCCCCGCTCCCAGGGAGAGCCCGCCTTCCAGCCCCGCCCCTATCATTTCCTCCTTTGAGATCCCTCTTCCCGCCCCCAGGCGGGGCGCTGCATACGGTGCATTCTGGGACTTGTAGTTCCCAAGTTGGCTCCGCACAGGCGCAGTGTCGATGGGTGGGGCCACAGCCCCGTGAGCGTCGGTCGGCCGTCGGCTCGGAGCTTTCCGGAGGAGAGCGGGCCGGAGAGGGCGGGAGAGGGTGAGTGTGAGCGTGCGTGATGCGTGCGCGTGTAAGCACGCGTGTGCGACCGGGTGTGCACGACGGTGTCTGCGTGAGTGTGTGAGGCGGGGAGGGCCCGTGTGCGCGCACGCGTGTGGCGCGGTGCGTGCGTGCCAGGGGCACGGCGGGTGAGTGTGCCTCGGCGGCGGGGCGCTGGTGGAGTCCCGCTCGCTCTCGGCCCCGCGGCTCTTCCCCCCCGCTGAGCCGCGGCCGGGGAAGAGGGAAGGGTGTGTGCGCACGCGTGAGTGTGCGCACGCGTGGCTCCGGAAGGGGGGGCTTGTGGGGGAGGGGCGCCCTGCCGGACCCTGGGGCCCCGCCCCCAGTGCCCCCCCCCCCCCGATGCCCCCAAGCCCCGAGGTCTCCCGGTTCCTTAAAAACCAGACCCCTCGTTTGGACCGTCTGGGAGACCCCGCGGGGCCAAGAGTGGGCAGGAGAAGGGGCCGGGTGTGGGCGCCGGCTCCTCACGGAGGTGGGGGGCTCCAGGGCCGAGGGTGCAGACCCAGGGTCTGCGCCTGTGGGGGAGGGAGCCCCGAGGGGCTGTCGGTCTTTCCCTCCCGCCCCACCCTCCTGTCCTATCGATCTTTCCCCTCCCTTTCACTGTGCACATCGATCCGCTGCCTTACCCAGGCTTGCTCGGCTCACCTGCCAGCCCCGAGGACTGTCCGGGGACCCTGTGGCTGAGGGTAGGAAAGAAGGGGAGGGGGTGACTTTGTAGGACTGGGGGGGCGTGTAAGGCTGGCAGCTTGGGGGTGGGTGCAGGGGTGTGTGAGGGGAAGGACCCCGGAAGCCTATTGATCTCCCATTGACTCATCTTCCCCTGAGCCAGCTGCAATTTCCCTCCTCCTCCCGGACCTCATTCCATTGATCGTTTCCCTTTTTATTCTCTTCTTCAATTCCTTCTTAGCCGCCTTTAAACATCCGTGGTCTCACTCACCCTTTAGGGAAAAAAATAACACACCCTACTTGAGGCGGCTTCCCCCTCTCACCCCCAGCAGCAGCAGCAACAGTAACTGGCATTTATATAACGCTTTAATGTTGCAAAGTGCTTTACATTGCATCTCATTGGATTTTCACAACAGCCCCGCGGAGGAGGTGCTGTTATTATTAGCCCCATTTTACAGATGAAGGAATTGAGACTGAGAAGAGTTAGCCAGGAAGATCTGAGGCAGGATTTGAAGTCAGGTCTTCCTGGCTCCGGGACCAGAGATCTGATAATTGCATCAGCTTAGGGGTCTGTGTGTGTGTGTGTGTGTGTGTGTGTGTGAGAGAGAGAGAGAGAGAGAGAGAGAGAGAGAGAGAGAGAGAGAGAGAGATTGATTGAGATTCATTGATTGATTGGGTCTCTCAGTGTTCTGCAGGCTCTAGAAATAGAAGGCATTGTATGTATGTTAATAGTATTTATATGTATCAATGTCTCATCCATTTTCCATTGATAAGAATAATACCTCCATTTATATAAAGGTATTTTACTTATGTTCCCACAGCAGCTCTGGGAGTGCTATTATTTCTCCATTTTCTGGGTAAGGAAACTGAGGCAGCGCACTGAGCTAGAGGTGAAGTGACTTAGCCATGGTCACACGGCTAGTGTCTGAGGGCAGGTCTTCCTGACTCCAGGCCCACTAGGTCACTTAGCTGCCTTCCTCTACTCTGCTCTTTTTTTTTTTTTTTCCGGGGCAATGGGGGTTAAGTGACTTGCCCAGGGTCACACAACTAGTAAGTGTCAAGTGTCTGAGGCTGGATTTGAACTCAGGTACTCCTGAATCCAGGGCTAGTGCTTTATCTACTTTCGCCACCTAGCTGCCCCCTACTCTGCTCTTCAGCCTCCTTATTTACTGGCTCCTGCCCCTCTGTCCACAAACACTCAAGGGCAATCCAGCTGAAGCCCGTGCCCCCTCACTGCCACCTCCCCTTCATCCTGTTGCCTTATCACACTATCTGGGCACCCTGAGGGTACAGAGGAGGGGCTGTGTATGTGTGTGTGACTCACCCGTGTGTGTCCAAGGCTCCCTTGGCAGACCTGGGACTTGATACATCTGGCTCAGGAGCCAGTATGAATGTCTGGTACCTTGAGGTTCTGTAGCTGGGATTGGGATCCAGGCTCAGCCGGGCTAGGATCTGAGAAGTTCAGAGAAAGAGAGTGTATATCAGAAAGTACTTCTGCATTTTGACCACAACACTGTACGATACCTAATGAATAAGACTGGGGTCAGTAGCTGATGAAGGGAAGAGAAACGCCTTCTAAGGTTCTCAGAATAGAGCTTGGGGAGCTCTGGGAGTGGGGGCAGGGAGCAGGCAGCTGTGACACCCAGAGCAGCTTAGTCCTCTCAGGTGGAAGAGCATTTGAGGGGTGAGAGATCAGGATTATTAAGAGAATAGGCCAGTTAATGTCTTTGAGCCTCAATTTCCTGTTCTGCAAAATGGGAGTAAAATAACTGTACTTGTACTTCCTATTTCACAGAGTTGTGAGAAAAAATTCCCTTCCTCCCCCCAGTTTAAAGGTAGGGAGGCAGCATGGCATAGTAACTAGACAGGCGTTGAACCTGGGTTCAAGTTTTGCCTCTGACACTTCCTGGCTGTGTGTAAACTCTCTCAGTGTTCTAGGCCAGTGGTGTGAAACTGCACAGAAATGGGGGCCACCAAACAGTACCTAAAGATCCCTGTAGGCCACATATTGACTTAGAAATCACATTAATATTATATATGCTCTATTATATTTTCATTTTAAGTATTCTCCAGCTATCTGGCCGCACTCTGGAGTGTTGTTGCCAGAATTTGACACCTCTGCTCTAGACAGTTCTGCAACCTAGATTGTTCTAGTGAATTTCCTCTTCTGGGCCTTGCTTACAACCAATGAAATAATAGGTGTCATGCCTGTCCCTAAAGTGCTAGGTAAAGGTGAGTTATAAGTCAGGGAAAACAGCAGAAAAGGCAGAAGATCCTGAGTGTGAAGACGTCCAGGGATTGGGGCACTCAGGACAGGGCCTGGGCTGGGGGAAGATCTAGGAAGTGAAGGAATGGCAGGCAGAGATAGTGCAGTTGGGGTGGGGCCGGGGACACAGAGCAGGGGACCTCATGAAGAATAGCTGTGCTTTTCTCTGTCCCCTGGGCTCCTTTCCTGCAGCCAGGGCTCATGCCAGCCAGCCTTTTCTCCCCTTTCCTGGAGGTAGCTAGGCATTGAGGATGGAGCTCAAGCCTTGGAGATGGGCAAATGGAATTCAAATCCGAGCAGTTAGGTATTGCAGTGAATAGGGCAGTGGACTGGGAATCGGGATGATTTGAGTTCAGACATTTACTAGCTGTGTGACCCTGTGCAAGTCACTTCAGTGCTAGCTCCCTCAGTGTGTTCATCTGTAAAAGGGGTGTAACAGCTATCACAGGGTTGTAGTGAGATCCAGATGACATTACAGATGTAAAGGGCTTTACAAACCTTGCTATAAAAATGTTAACTATTATTAAGTTTGTCTCTTGGCTCTTGGAATCTACTTGCTATTTGTTATGAGGATCAAATGAGATAATATTTGTAAAATGCACAGTGTATATCGTTGGACCTTAATAAATGTTTATTCTTCCTTTTCTCATTTTCCTGGACAGTTTTATTTAGACTGATAATCCTATGAAAACTATATGATTTCCTGCAGTTTGTTATTTTAAAAAATTTAAATAACCTCTTATTAATATTTTCTGTTTCTTGTAATACCGTGGTATCCCATGTATCTCTCACCATTCCCCTCCCAGAGAATCTCTCCATATGACAAACAGTATTTTTCAAGAAAAGAAGGGGAGAGGGATTCAAACTGATTGTTACATTGAAAAAGTCCAGAAATTTGCAGTGAGTAACACCTCTACACCTCCCACTTCCATGAAGAGCTAGGTTGGGGTATCTCCTCATCTTTCCTCATTTGAATTCCACTTAATCCTTATAATTTTGTTACATTTACTTTTGGGTTTTGGATGTGCAGTTATTTTTTCCATGCTGTAGTCATTGTTTTCTTGGCTTTGCTGACTTTGCTCTGCATCAGTTCATGTAGATCTTTCTATGCTTCTCTGTATTCATCATATGTCACTTTTTAGAGCCCAGTCGTATTCCATGACATTTATGAACCACACTTGGTTCAGCCATTTCCCAATTGGTGGGCATTGACTGTTTCCAATTCTTAACTATAACAAGAAGTGCTTCTATAAATATTTTGGAGTTTGTGAGGATTTTTTTTCTTGTCAGTGGCTCTCTGGGGGTAAAGGAGTTTCTGGCTCAAAGGAGTGGACATTTTAGGTACTTTATTTGCATAATTCCAAATTGCTTTCCAGAGCAGTTCTACCTTTTCACGGCTCTACCAACAATGTATTAGTGTGCCTATCTTTCCATAATCCCTCCAACCTTGACTGTTGTCATTTCTTGTCATTTTTGCCAATTTTCAGGGTACTAGGTGAAACTTCTGCATTGTTTTGATTTTCATTTCTTTTACTATTAGTGACATTGGAGCATTTTTTCATGTGATTGGGAATATTTTCTAGCTGTCTTTTGTGAACATGTTTGTTCATATCCCTTGATCAAATATCTGTTAGGGAATAGCTTTTAGTCTTAGGTATGTTAATTGCTTATAGATCTTGGCTACCAAGCCCTTATCAAAGAAATTTGATACAAAGATTTTCCCCCATTTGGCCACTTCCCTTCTTAGCCTCGATGCCTTAATGTCTTTTCAGTTTCAGGTTCCCTCTTCTGCTGTGGTTAGAGCATTATGTCCTTTCAGTTCCTTGATCTTCTGTAGGGTGGCCCTCTTCCTACTGGCTCACTTCCCCTCATCTTGATCTCCCCTTTCCCTTTAGGGTTTTGTCAGTTCTTTTTTTTTAATCTCCACCTTTAATCTGGTTATATAATGCTTTCCCTCCCCCCTTTTTTCTTCTCTCCATTAGTTAGTTCTATTTCTTAGTTTTTAAATTTCATTTTTTGTGCCCCTTTCCAAAAAAGTTTTCTCTCACTCTCTACTCAAGACCCTCATTCTCTGATTCATGACCCCTGTAATTATTTGGTCTCTCTCTTTTCTTTTTTTTTTCTTTTTCTTTTTCTTTTTTTTTTTTTGTTTTGTTTTTTTTTTTAGTGAGGCAATTGGGGTTAAGTGACTTGCCCAGGGTCACACAGCTAGTAAGTGTTAAGTGTCTGAGGCCTGATATGAACTCAGGTACTGCTGACTCCAGGGCCGGTGCTCTATCCACTGTGCCATCTAGCTGCCCCTCTTTTCTCTTTTTCTTGATGCAATTAAAGCTTCCAAAGTAGCCATTCCAGGCTACATTCCCTGTGGCTGCTTTCTCCCATTGCCTTGTAGGACTTGCCACGTGGATTCCCCTCTTCCATTGTGCCTCATTGCCAGATCAGTGCCAATTATTTCAGGTGCCAGAGAGGATATTGCCCCATGATAAGTCCTCTTCACTACTACATACCTGATTTTTTGAGCTGCACTCTCTCATTGATTTTTTTCCCCCTGTGTTTGCCAGGAAATCTTCCTGTGTCCATGGTCTTCCACTCCTCAGGGTGTCAACTGCCCCCAGGGATTCCGTCTCCCCTCTTCCCAAGACAAATACACTTTTAAAGCATTGAGGCCCTTGGGTTCCATCCAATATAAGGCCCTCATCTCTCTTCACTGACCATTTCTCTTTACCCTTAGGAACATTCATCAGTAGAACCCCCTCTCACCTCCAGAGTAAGGCCTCCTTCCTTTCCTCCATTTTCAGTCTTTCCCCCTTCCTTACCTATTCTCTCTAGGCTCTTCTCTTTCTGAGACTATGGAGATCACCTTCCCCTCATTGCTAGTCTTTGATTTGACTCTGGTGCATCGTTTTTCTCTATCCCCCTGCTCTCCTCCTTCCATTATGCACCCTCACATGCTGTAATGTAGTCTCTCTCAAGTTTCTTTTTTCTCTTTTTTTGATGGGACAGTGAGAGTTAAGTGATTTGTCCAGAGTCACACAGCTAGTAAGTGTCAAGTGTCTGAGGTCAAATTTGAACTCAGGTCCTTCTGAGTCCAGGGCTGGTGTTTTATCCACTGCACCACCTAGCAGCCCAATGTAGTCTCACAAAAAGCATTGATTCACTTGTACTCAGGGTGTCACCAGGGTCTGTCCATAATTCCTCCTGTCTGCCTCTTCATTGTTAGCTCTCCTAGATTTCCGCCTTCACTCCTGTCTCCTTGTGCACTTTTAGAAAAAAGACCCTTACTGGTCTCTCTGTTGTCACTGTTGCCATTGCTATCCTTGCCTGCTGCCTCTCATTTCTTCTCCTGTGGTTCTGTTGTTTAGGGTGTCTGGGAGGCAAATGTTGTCTTCAGTTCTGGTTTTCTTTCTAAAAATGATTTAAACTCTTCTTTGCTATTGAATGTCCATCTCTTTTCCTATATAGTGAAGCTCAGATTTGCAGGATAGGTCACCCGGGCTGCGTCCTGAGCTCCAGCGATCTTCAGAATACATTTCTTTGATTCTCTCTTTTTTCTAGTGGGTAGAGAATAGTCTTGCATTACTGGAGTATCCTTTCCTTTTCATGTGAAGGCCTTTCTCCTGATTGCTTGAAGAACTTGTTTCTGGAATGAATTGTTATTTTTAACCTTTATATATGTCTTAGAATTTGCAGCCTTGTTTTTTTTTTCTTTTTTCTGGAGGTGAACTATGAATTCTTTCTATTAGAATTTCATTTTCTTGGTTTAGAAGTGCTGGGCTGTTCTTTTCTTTTCTTTCTTTCTTTCTTTCTTTTTTTTTTGCGGGGCAATGGGGGTTAAGTAACTTGCCCAGGGTCACACAGCTGGTAAGTGTCAAGTGTCTGAGGCTGGGTTTGAACTCAGGTACTCCTGAATCCAGGGCCGGTGCTTTATCCACTGCGCCACCTAGCCGCCCCTGTTCTTTTCCATTATTTTCTTCATTATCATGTTAGGGTGGTTTTTTTTTTATCCTCTTGTGTTCTTCTGGGATATCTATGGTCCTTAGATTGTCTCTACACACATCCTGTCTTTGAGATCTATAGGCTTTGCTTGTAAAATGAGCATATTTTCTTTAAATAGTCTTGTTTTTTTGCTTCTCTTCTTCCAGGTGGTTGTTCTGTGCATTTGCATTCCAAATCTCTTATTCTCGTGTTTCTTTGTTGAGGCCATCGTAGATCCAGGTTTTTCTGTTCTGTTTGTTATTTTTACTTTGCAGGACATATTCTCTCGTACTTCTCACTTTGTTTTTAAATCATAAGAAATGGCGTGTTGTGATTTCACATTTTCCTCAGTTTCCATAGGCTCCTCTGTCTCCTCAAATGTTATATCATTATCCTTTGTTTTGCAGTCTTTATCCATAGATGCCTGAAGTTATTCACCAGATCTAGAGGGCATATTTCCTTCTGGTGTTACTGTTTTTCCTGTTGATTTATCTGTTTATGTTCAAGGTCTTTGAGGTTTCTTCTTCCAGAATTCTTTAGAAATATCAATTCTTTCCCCTCCCCCCCTTATTTTCCTTATCACTCACTTTCTGACTCCCTCTCCCCTGATTGTGGATCCTTTCAGCTTTCTCCCGTACTGGGTGATGACTTTTGGGTGAGCTTTGGATTGAATTGATCATGGAGACAGTTGAAGTTGCGTTCTTTTTGGTGCACAATTTCCCTTTTAGAGGAGTTTGAGAGGTCAGGGGATTGGAGAAAATGTCTAGTCCACCATCATGTTGCTCCCAGGCCCTGGGAGTCTCTCTTCGTATGCACTGGCTGCATGTAATTGCCTCACTCCTCTGTGTTCTCCATGATCTAGTCATGCTTCCTGTTTCATTGGCCTCTGATGGCTCTCACCTCCTCTTTTCCTAGATGGCTTCTCCCTTCCGTTTGCTTGTGAGCTCAGCCACATTAACAACACAGGTGTAGATATAGCTCAGACATATTTGTGCAGTTTGATTACAAGTGCTCCCCCTATATACTTAAAGACCCCATACCAGCTGTGAACTGATCCAGCCATTCTGGAGAGCAATTTGGAATTATGCCCAAAGGGCTATAAAGCTGTGCATACCCTTTGAGCCAGCAATACCACTATTAGGTCTTTTTCCCAAAGAGATCATATAAAAGGGAAAAGGCCCCACATGTACAAAAATGTTTATAGCTGCTCTTTTCGTGGTGGCAAGGAATTGGAAATTGAGGGGCTGCCCATCAATTGGGGAATGGCTGAACAAGTCGTGGTATGTGAATGTAATGGAATTCTATTGTGCTGTAAGAAACATTGAGCAGGTGGAGCTCAGAGAAACCTGGAAGGACTTGCATGAACTGATGATGAGTGAGATGAGCAGAACCAGGAGAACATTGTACACAGTATCATCAACATTATGTGTTGATCAATCGTAATAGACTAGATTCTTCTCACCAATACAGTGGCCCAAGATAGTTCCAAAGGACTCATGATGGAAAAGGCTCTCCAAATCCAGAAAAAATCTGTGGAATTGAGATGCAGATTGAACCATGCATTTTCTTTTGTTCTTGGTGCTGTTGTTTTTCTTTTTTGCTCTGATTCTTCTCTAATAACATGACTAATGAAGAAAATTGTTTAATGTGATTGTATATGTATAACCTAAATCAGATTACTTGCTGTCTTGGGGAGGGGGAAGGGAGGAAAGGGAGGGAGAAAACTTTGAAACTAGAAATCTTATAAAAACAAATGTTGGGGGCAGCTAGGTGGCGCAGTGGGTAGAGCACCGGCCCTGGATTCAGGAGGACCTGAGTTCAAATCCGGCCTCAGACACTTAACACTTACTAGCTGTGTGACCCTGGGCAAGTCACTTAACCCCAATTGCCTCACCAAAAAAAAAAGAAAATGTTGAAAACTATCTCTACATGTAACTGGAAAATAATAAAATACTTTTATAATTAAAAAAGACCCCATACCTGCCCACCCCTACATCAGATTGCATGATAACAGCTAGCATTTATATGGTGCCGTAAGGTTTGCAAAGCACTTTACGAATAGTAATCCTTTGATCCTCACAACAACCCTTGGAAGTAGGGGCTTTTGTCTTCTCCCTTTTACAGATGAGGAAACTGCAGCTGAGAGAGGTTAGGGGACTTGCATGGAATGTTTGTTGAATGACTGAATGAAAGTCATCCTATTCCGATTTGTTTGGTCTTTGGCCATCCGCAAAGGGCCTTGAGATGGGAATGTGTGTCTGAGACTGTTGGGCTCCTTCTGCTGACTTGATCTCCCTCCTGTCTGTCATCCAGCAGCCTTTGCTAGAGTCTACAGGGCCCCAGCCTGGAACACCCGAGGATCTGTGGAGATAGAGCTGAGCCCGTCAGTGAAGGCCCCAGGTAAAATGACCTTATTCTTGAGTCCCAGCCCCCAGCTCCCAGCTCTGGGGGAGATGAAGGGAGTGGAAGGCATCCTTGGTTAGGAGGAATCTGCCCTGGGAGGAGAGCTGTCAGACCTGAGGGACCTTTTGGTAGAGCTCCAGGGCAGAGCCTAGAGACTGATTCAGAGGAGGCTGGAGCCCCAGGGAGAGGCCAGGCTGGCGCAGGGAGTGGGGCGGGGTGGGGAGGGCATAGAGGACCTCCCTCTAGTGATCCAGGAGAAAGGTGAGGGCTGCGGGGCCGATGCCATCTTGCTAGTGTGAGGGGAAAGTTTGGGGTGGGGGGAGATGGGTCCTGCCAGCCCTGATCACAGTCCACCGCTGACCCTGATGCTGTTTCTCCTTCAGCCCTGACCAAATTTGCTCCCATGCCAGTGGCTCTTTCAGGCTCTGAGCTGAGCCACTGACCTCTTGGGTCCCATCCCTGTCTTGTCCCAGGTGGGACAACTTCCCTTCTCATCGATCAGTCGGGGTGAGGTGGCAGTCCCGTGAGGAAACAAATGAAACACAGAAATGTACAGGTGGCCAGAGTGTGGTTCCTGCTCCAGGCTTGGAAGTAGACTTGGCCTGGCTCCAGAATGTCCTCGATCCCTCCTGTCCTTTCCTTTAAATGAAGGACATTATGTAGTGCTTTGCACATAGTAGGTGTGCAATAAATATTTGCTTTGATTTTATTTGGAAACTTACAAAAAAAGCTCTTGGTAGGCTTCGCTCCTACCCTGCTGGTGCTCCCAGCCTCCTGATCCAGATGAGGGCGTAGGGAAGAATCTTGGGCCCTACTTCTGTACAGCAAGAGATGGGTTGGTCCCCCCATAGAACGCAGAAAAGGAGTCAGGAGCCGCACATTTTCATAGCAAAGCCGTGACCCAAGTCAGCAGGCTTGGGATGACCATGGCATGGTCTCTTTGGGGTCATTTTGAGCACTTCTGCTATGTGTGAGATGATTTTCTCTCTGGTGTCCTTGGCTGGAGAGTAGGGGAGAGGGCAGTGGGCTCAGTGAATGGATGTCTGGGACTTCCACCTGCCTTCTTTATGTAGTGTATCCTCCCCCACTTCTCTGCAGAATTCTCTGGGTGTGGAATACAATATGCACTGTCACTTTTCCAATATGTTGGTTAGTTTTACTGAACTGTTTCCTCCATCTTGTGTCCTTTGTTATAAGGGATGGATCTTTGTTGTAAGGGATAAACTGGGAAACATAGGTGATGTACAGAGAAAAGATAGCAATTGGGGGGGGGAGGGACAGGGCACTGGGGGTTAAGTGACTTGACCAGGGTCATACAGCTAGTAAATGTCAGGTGTCTGAGGCTGGATTTGAACTCAGGTCCTTCTGACTCCAGGGCCCGTGCTCTATCCACTGCGCCACCTAGCTGCCCCAAAATAGCAATTTTTTAAAAAAAAGCAACCTATCCCATCCTCCCCTTGCAGTTCTGCTGTCTACAGTGATGTGTATGTCCTTCTGAAATTAGGGTGGAGACTATGCTGTGGTGGGAAATGGGTATAAACTGGTTACCCTTGCTCGTATACCCTGGCTTTCAAGGTTCTTGCCTATCACATGATTAATTCAAGGAATTTTACCAGTTTGCTTTTGTTAAATAGGAATTTAAGAGTTAGGAAGACCTGCCTCAGATATCTGCTAGCTGTGGGATTGTGAACAAATCACTTAACCTCGCCTGTAAGATTAGGACCATAGTAGCACTGGCCATGCAGGGGCGTTGTGTTGATCAAATGAAATGATGCTTTGCTAATAATATGATAGCTAATAACAGCAACAATAACAACACTCTTAATGCCTGACTAACAGGGCAGTTGTGAGGCTCAGACGAGAGTCATTTCAGTTCAGTTCAGTAAACCTTGATGCAGTGCCTACTGTGTGCCCAGAACTGTACTAAGCAGTGGGAATACTAATAAGAAAAAGAAAGACAGTTTCTTCCCTCAAGGAGTTTACTCTTTAATGGGAGGAGAAAATACACAAAAAGAAACCAAAAAGGGCTCGCTGCAGGTGCGCTGGGCGAGGGCCTGGTGCCAGCAGAGCCGCCGATGGACAATGAAGAGCTACCTGGAGAGCTCTGAGCCCCCTCTACTCAAAGGCTGTCGGAGGAGGTCACAGGCCCCCAAGGTGCTGAGTCTGAAAACTGAGTCTTTGTGCCTGGTCACGACTGATCAAGTGACCAGCTTATCCTGGGGGAGTCAGAACCAGGAACTAAGTAGAGATGCTGTTGGGAGATAGAGAAAGCTATTAACCCCATCTTTGAGGTGAAACCAAGGCAAACAGTGATTAAGTGACTTGCCAGGGTCAGCCCTCCAGCTAGGATGTGTCTGAGGCCAAATGGGAACTCAGGTCATCTAGATTCCGGGCCCCACGTGCTACCCACTGTATCACCTCACTCCACAGATTGTTGTCATGGAGCCGAGAGCACCGGCTTTGTTGTCTGTCACTGTGACCGTGGGCAAATCATGTGACCTCCCCAGGACTCAGTTTCCTCATCTGTAAAATGAGCGTTTGGGCCGGATGATCTTTAAGATTTCTTCCAGCTCTGAATCTGTTTCCTGTGAGTTAGTGGTCTGTAAGCCTGAAAGCACATTGTTACCCTGAATTGTTCCTGTCGCTATTGTTATCCTTAAAGGCGGGGCAGCGTTTCTGGGCTCCTGCTGACCCAGGGATCTGTAGGGAGTGACCGTGGTGGTCTTAGCAGGTAGAATGTGGGGATGGTGACCCTGGGGGAGATTCATGCTTCCCACGCCCTTATGTCTGTTATCCTCTTGCCTCCCTCTTTCCTCTAGATCGCGCTCTTTCTAAGAAACAAGCATGGAAGAAGAGGAGGGAATGATGTCTGGCTTCCTCACAGCCAAGTCCCAGGTGAGTTGGGAGTTTTTTCCTCGTCTTTCCAGAAATGTCACGACTCTTCATGATGTGGGCATTTCCCTCTCAAGTCCGCTCTGACATTGCTTTTAGGAAGCGTATGTCACTCGCTACAGCTCATGCCCTTTCCAAACCACAGTATCCTCCCATAGCTCCCCATCCCCTCTGTGTGATGTCTCTTTGCATGTGGATCCCCTCACACATAGCACAGCGCTTGGCATGCAGTAAGTGCTCAGTATGTGCTTTTTCACGCGGTCGGTCGGTCATTTGTTCATTCATTCATTCAGCACGTACACAGATAAGTAAATACAAGGTAGCTTGAGGAAGGAAAGGATAGCACAGCGTCCTAGGAAGTGTGCTAACCCTGTCAGGGGACCTGGCTTCAAATGTGATGTGAATCACTTGTGGGACTGAAGGCTAGTCACTTGGCTTTCCCCGGGCTCACTTGTCAAAGGAAGGGGTTGGTCTCCGTGACCCGCTAGGCCCCTTCCAGCTCTGGGTCTGTGCTCCTGTGATCCCTCGGCCTAGTGATAATCGCGGCAATCGGGAAGGTCTGCTCCCCTGAGCTGACCCTTAGAGGTGGAGGTAAGAGGAGAACGGGCGGTAGATTGCGATGGAGGGAGCCCCCGGAGGATGGTTCGGCAGGAGCGGTGGGCGCGCCGAGTGCAGTGATGGGCATTTCTGGGGCTGGCTGGTCGCTGGGGCCTTCGGGGTCAGGCTGAGGAGGAGTTCATACTTTATTCTGGAGGCCGAGGGTTGAGTGGGGGAGCGGTGCAGGCGGATCTCCCCTCAGGGAGATGATTCTGGCAGCTGTCTGAAGGTCGGAGTGGAGAGGACACTGATGAGGTTGCAGTGAGAGGAGAAGAGATCTTAGCCCAGGGCAGTGATGGTGTGAGTAGAGGGGATTGGGAGGAAGGGGGAGAGCCCAGTAAAGCTCCGTGATTGAGAACGGGGAGGGTTGGACACCTGTGTCCTGGATTGAAAAGAATAGGGCAGAGAGAGGCCCATTCTGGGAAAGGAGTGGAGATGAGCATGCGCTCAGGCTCTGAGCTGTCTGAGGACCCTCCTTGTATGCCCTGCCAACGTTGCCCCTTTTCCTAGGGGCCATGACAGGAGGATCCCCGGGTGAGCAGAAATGTGTTCTTGTTTCAGAAACCAATGACCTTCAAGGATGTCTCCGTGGATTTCACCCAGGGGGAATGGGGGCAGCTGGACCCTTCTCAGAGGGACTTGTACAGGGACGTGATGCTGGAGAACTACAGGAACCTGGTCTCCTTGGGTGAGGACCTCTTCTTCCTGGGATGGGGAATCTGTCCATTGGGGTTTCCTTATGTTCTCACTTTCCTTGAAGGCCGTGGCATTTCTGCTGTCTAAAGACATGGCATGGCATCCTGGGGGTGATTCATAACTGCACTTAGGCCAAGAGATGGTGTGAATTCTGTTCCATGTCCTCGTGAAAGATCTTTGTTTTGTACAATTAGGAGCCCTGCCCTCAGTTTGTTGTCCGGGAGGCTTCACTTTCCATATCACCTGTCACGACTCCCCATCTGCTGGTAGGGAGAATGACAGGAAGTCCTTGATGAGCCCAGGCCCACAGTGTACAGGCCACCCACCTGTCGGGGAACATCCGGGAGCAGATTGCAGAGCGTCTCTCAGGCCCTGCGGTCGCTTCCTGGGCCTTACTGACGTGGAGAGGAAGGCCCTGGGGGTGAGTTTGTGGCAGTTCACTGTCCCCAGCATTTTTCCATTTCTTTCTCCCTGAGCAGAACTTCAGGTTATCAAACCAGAGGTGATCTCCAGGTTGGAGCGAGGGGAGGCACCGTGCATGCTGGAGAGAGAAGGACTGATAGGCTCCTGTCCAGGTGAGTGAGGGGGAACCGGGCAGGTCTGACTCACTGGAAGCACTTGCTCAGCTGCCTGGTCAAGGGGGAATAGCTTGAAGATGTCAGACAAGCAGGCCCTGGGCCTGTGGAGAGCACGGGCCCAAGGCCTCCTGGGCATGATTTCTGAGGCACCCCTCCCTAGGGCTTTGCTGTTCCTTAGGAGCTCACACCTTTTACTGTCCTTTGCTTCACCTCAGTCCCTTGCTTTCTGGTCCTCTCTCCCTTCAGACATCCCTCTGATCCCCAAGGAAGTGTTGTCTCTTCTTGTTTCTAAAGCTGTACTATAGCACAGGGGAGATAGCCCAGGGCTTGGGAGCCAGGGCCTAGTTCTGAATCTTGGCTCTTTCATTTAATAGCTGTGTGATCTTGAACAAGTCACCCTATTGCCCTGGACGTCTTTGTTCCTCTGCAAAGTGAGACAGGCTAGATGGAGGGCTTTTGATTTCTCTGTGTCCCAGCCCCCTTGGGCAGGCGATCTGCCAAAGCCCACGGACCCCTTCTCAGCATCATGTTTTTAAACACGTGGGAATACAAAGGGAACCAAAGGTTAGGGAGAGCAGAGACCTAGTTTTCCCATCCAAGTTCCTGAAGCCCCATGGACTTCCATTCCCTTAGCCAGTGCTCTGTACTTACCCCCTCCTCCTCTAGCCTCCTAATCCTTTCCCTCTCTAAGATTTCCTTTCTTCTTGATACAGTTTGTTTTAAATACAGAATCTGATCTTTAAAAATCCCCAGTGATAAAAACCTTTGCTTTCCTCCGCCGCCTGTCTTTGCTGCCTTCAGTTCAAATCTAGCAGCATTTACTAGACACCTGCTTTGTCCCCGGCACTGTGCTGTGTGCTGGCTATTGAGAGACCAAAGAAAAGATCACTTGTTTTCAAGAAGTTTACATTTTGCTGGGGGCCCTGACAATCAGATAAGCAAATGCAGGGCACTTGCAGGCAGTAGGGAGCATTAACCCCTCAGAGAAATCTAGCCTGTAGTTGGAGAAGATGTGGAAGGAACAGGGTGAACAGTTAATAGAGCACTGGACTTGGGGGTCAGAAAGACTTGTGCTTGGTGCTGCCCCAGACACTTCCTAGCTGTGTGACCCTGGGCAAGTCACTTAACCTCTGTTTGCTTCAGTTTCCTTATCTGTAAAGTAGGGATAACAATATCACCTACCTCGTAGGGCTGTTGTGAATATCAAATGAGATATTATAGGACTTGGGGCATTTTATAAATGCTGACTTTCATTGTTAAGGAAGAAAAGGGTCCTGAGCTGTGCAGTTTAAGAGGGAGTGAGTATTGTGAATACAGGAGTGGGAAAGAGAATGTCAAGGGTAGGAACCATTTAATGGTCCCTGGGCCCAAGTGCTGGTGCCCATGCAAGGAAGGAATATTACCTGAGAAAGTCTGGAAAGAAAAATGGGATGGGAGCAGCTAGGTGGTACAGTGTGTTAAGGGTTAAAATTCTAGCTAAACTGTCTAAAATATCTAATGAGTGGTCGCCAATAAATTATAAGCTTTAGCAAGAGTTAGACTTTTAAGCATTTATTAAGGAGAATAAGAATTTGGTAAAGAGAGAGAAAAAGGCCTAGATTTCTATCTATTAAAGGGAGAGCACATTTCTAGCTCCCTTCTCCGCCAGCGTCCTCAGGAAAGAGCCTGAGACCGAGCGCCAGTCTCTTCCTTCCTCCTCCCACTCGTCCGCGTCACTTCCTGATGCCTGGTCTTGCCCTCAAAGACCTTCGCTTCATGGGCAGAACTCTTCTACAGTAAGTATCCAGCAGGTGGCGTTATTCCAATCGTTACAAGTGGATAGAGCATCAGCCCTGGATTCAGGAGGACCTGAGTTCAAATCCGGCCTCGGACACTTGACACTTACTAGCTGTGTGACCCTGAGCAAGTCACTTAACCCTCATTGCCCTGCCCCCCCCCCCCATGCAAGGCTGAGGAAGAGTAGGGAACCAGAGGAGGAGGAGGCTGAGGAAGAGCAGAGCTGCAGGGCCAGCCCTGTGCCTCAGGCAGAGAATGGTGGTGGCTGTGTGGGCAGCTGTTGGCATCAGGCAGCAAGCACTCGGTTTAAGCCCCCTCTGTGTGCTAAGTGCGGGGGAGGCAAAGAAGAGGTTAGAGGACAGCCCCTGCTCTCCAGGAGCTCCCAGCCCAAGGGGGAGAGAACGTCACCACCTATGTACAGACAAGAGACGGGACAAATGGGGTGGGGGAGGATCCGTGCCGGGACTTCCGTGAAGCCGGGGGGCCGAGGAGGGAACAGGTCCGAGGACCAGCCAGGGAACAAGGTGGAGCAGCGGGAAATCCAGCGGAGCCGGGCTGAGACCGAGAGACAGAGGGCAGGAAAGTGAAGGGAGGCCGAGAGGGTAAGACGGGGCCAGGAGGGGAATGCAGCCGGACCAGCACTTTAGGAAGATAACTGGCGGCTGAGTGCGGAAGGGACAACTCTGTAGGAGCTGAATTTGGGAGATGATGAGTCTGATGATGGAGCGAATGGGCCATAGGAATGGAGCTTGTAGAAAGGGATAGATTAAAGATGGGAGGGGTCAGATAGGAAATGGTCCAAGGCTGGAAGAGATTCGAGGATGAGAAAAACCTCATGTTCATTTACTCTATAGTATGAAAGGACATAAAAGAGGGCAGCAAGGGGGTGCAGTGGGAATCACCAGGCCTGCAGGCAGGAAGACTCATCTTGCCAAATTCAAATCCAGCCTCAGATACTTACTAGCTGTGTGACCCTGGGCAAGTCACTTAACCTGGTTTAACTTAGTTTCTTCATCAGTTAAATGCGTTGGAGAAGGAAATGGTGAACCATTCCAGTATCTCTGACAAGAAAACCTCAAATGGGGTCAGGAAGAGTCAGACATGACTGAAATGACTGAACAGCAAAGTGAGGAGGAGCCCTGTGCCTGGAATGAGAGCCGGGGAAGGGCCCTATGAGCTCTGCCCAACATCTAGAATACGGTGCGCGGTTGTGAGTGCCCCATTTTAGGAAGGACATTGAAAGCCGCAGGACTGGAGATGACAGAGCCCTGAACTCAGGCCATGGGGAGATGAGTGGGAGGAGATGGAAACACTGAACTGAAGGACACTGAAGTTGTCCGAGGGGTTGTCACGCGGAGGAGAGCTCAGCCTTGTTCAGCACGACCTCTGAGGGCAGCACTAGGAGCCATGGGCAGAGGCTGCAAAGAGGCGGATCTAGGCCCAGAGTCAGGAAGAAATGCCTCAATGGTAAGAACTGTCCAAAGGGTGGTGGGTTGGCTGGGAGTGAGGGGCTAAGAGGCTAGAAGATGACTCGCAGGGCGTGCTGGAGGGAGAATTCCTTCTTTGCTGTGGGCCAGACTAGGTGGCCACCAAGCACGTGTGAAAGCCTGGCCTGTGCCGAGCCCTGGGGAGACAGACAGAAATGAAATAGGGCCTGCCCTCAGGGAACTTACAGTCTGTCAGAGCAGGTGGCAGATAAAATAGATGCAAAATAAATATGGGCTCATTTTTGGAGGGAGACTTGGGATCAGGAAAGGCCTCACTTAGGTGGAGCATAGGCCGAGCTTGGGAGGCAGTGAGAGACAGAGGTGACGTTGGAGGGCATTCCCAGCATAGGGGCAGCTTGTGCCAGGGTGTGGAGATGAGAGGTGCTGTGTTCTGGAGGGGAGGGAATAGCACATATTGGTGGTTATGCTTAGAAACCCGTAGCAGGGGCGGCTAGGTGGTTCAGTGGATAAAGCACCAGCCCTGGATTCAGGAGTACCTGAGTTCAAATCCGGCCTCAGACACTTGACACTTACTAGCTGTGTGACCCTGGGCAAATCACTTAACCCCCATTGCCCCGCAAAAAACCAAAACAAACAAAAAAAGAAAACCGTAGCAGTTTGTTGAACCTCACCCAGGTAATGGGAGGCTTTCAGCTCTGTATGCCTGTTCAAAGCTTTGTTCCCTCTGTTCTTTGACCTATACACAATGTCCCCAGGGTCTTAGCAGAGTTTTAAGCTTTAATGGCTTGTCCAGTGTGTCCCAAAAGTCCTGGTGCACAGACATAGGTTATTAAAGCTTAAGACTGCACCAAGACTTTTGGGACACCTTCTGTCCTCCTCTGTTTAATCTCTCTGGTATTTGAATAAATGAATGAATGAAAAGCATGTATGAGGTACTTATGTCCCAATCACTGTACTAAGGGTTCTCGGTAAAAAGACATAAGCAGAATGCTTGGGCAAGTTCCAATGGGCCATTCCTTGGGGTCTAGACTGACTGCTTCCATGTTAAGTCATGATGTTCACTGAATTTAAAGAAGAAAAGAGAACTTGTCTCTCAAGTCACCTCAGTCAGGTCCCTTGTCCCCAAATAGTCTCTCTGCATCCCACATTTGGTTCATGTTCCAGTGATCTCTCTCTCTCTTTTCATTTTTTCAGTGGATGTTCTTTTTTTTAAAGCATCACTGACACTTCTCTCCACGACTATTCCTTGCCCTTCTAACACATTAGCACAGATAAGCAGAGCAAAGCCCCCCATTGAATCATGTCTGAAAATATGTGCCTCATTCTACATCCCCCCTCCTGCCTTTCCAGTCTTCTTCTTTGACTTTGCTCCCCCAGTGTCCTCTTCAGTCTAGTGGCCTCCTGGCTGCTCCTCAGACATGACCCTTCCTCTCCTGACTCCAGGCATTGTTACCGACTGAAACCAAACCCCATCTCCAGGTCTCTTCTTTCCGATCCCAGCTAAAACCTCATTTTCTACAAGAATCTTTTCCTTATCCCCCTCACATGCTAGTAGCTGCACTCTAATGTTAGCTCCCTTTGTCCTGTAGATAGTTTGTATGGGGTTGGTGGCAGGTTGTCTCCTTTATTAGAATGTGAAGTCAGGGACTGTTTTTTACCTTTCTTTGTATCTCCAGTACTTAGCGTGGTGCCTGGCACATAGTAGGTGCTTAATAAATGCTTGCTGACCCCACTGTGCTAGAATGGGGGGTGTGAGGCAGAGGAGGCATGGGCTTCACTGGGGGCATCAATGAGAGGTCTGAAGTCTTCCAGTTCTTTATACTCTTGGGGTCGTCTCATACGTTGTTTTTCTGGTTCTGTATTTCCCATAGTGTTAAGATATTGGGACCTAGGCATAACTGTACAGCCAGTTTCTGGCCAAAACCCTTGGCTAGAACCCATGCTTCTGTATCTCTCTCCCCTGGCCTATAAACAACAAGATCTGGCAAGAGAGTGGGTATGGTTGGTTTCCCTTAACTACAACGTTTATCCTTAAGCTTTGTGCTGGTGACCCTGTACGTAGGTCCCTGAAGCATTCTACTAGAGACCTACTGCTAGCTTGACATTGAACCATAGTAACTGCTCTTGGAATCCAGCCCTCCAAAACATCCTGAATCCATCTAATTGCATTATTATCTAGTCCCTACCTTTCCATCTGCTGTAGAAAAATAGCATGAGATAGCTTTATCAGACACCTTGCTGCAAACCCAACTACAGCATTCCCTGATCGCCAGAGTTGAGTAAAACTTTGTTAAAAAATGGAAATGAATTTAGTCTGGTGTGGCCTGTTCTTGAATGAAGCTTTTCTAGCTTCACCAACCTTCTCTTTACTGATCCATTCCAGAATTTTCCGAAGTAATGAAGTCAAGTTCATTGGCCACTCTCCCATTTTTTGTACTTTTTCAGAAATAACTGACAATGACTCAGTCATCCCAGCAACCCATTCATTTAGTACCTCAAGATGTACTTTCTATGGGCCAGGTGCTTTGAGTTCTTCAAGAGAAATGAGGTGTCTGCCTCTTCCCTGTAAATTATTTTTGCTTCACTGTAGCTGGACTATGTCACCTCTTCGTTCAGTTCTGATCGTGTTTTTGTTTTTTGCGGGCAATGAGGGTTAAGTGACTTGCCCAGGGTCACACAACTAGTAAGTGTCAAGTGTCTGAGATTGGATTTGAACTCAGATTCTCCTGAATCCAGGGCTGATGCTTTATCTACTGCACCACCTAGCTGCCCCTGTCTGTGTTTTATGCTGCAGTTTTAATCAGCAGTATGTTGCATCTACCAGGCATGTCCTTACTTCCTAAAGGAGGATCTGTAGTAGCCAGAGTAGTTATTTGATTTGAATTCATCCAGAACAAGACAGCTTCTTTCTTACTATCTTCTTAATTATCTTGGGTATCACCTCCATATTAGCCATTTTTTGTTCTGTCCTTTCCAGTCCAAAGGTCATTGATTCTCCTTGACAGAGAAAACATTAATCAATTAATTAAACGGTTCTTTCTTCACTTTGTCATCAGTTATTGACCCATCTACTCTATCTGAGCTGGAGTCCTATCCCTTTTCTGGTCCTCCTCTTTTCTACAATATAGCTTTAGAAAAAACTAAGTTTGGGCAGCTAGGTGGCGCGGTGGATAAAGCACCGGCCCTGGATTCAGGAGAACCTGAATTCAAATCCAGCCTCAGACACTTGACACTTAATAGCTGTGTGACCCTGGGCAAGTCACTTACCCCTCATTGCCCCGCCAAAAAAACAAAAACAAAAACTAAGTTCCTTGTTTATACACATTCTAGTCTCAACAACTCCTGTTTTTTCTTATCAGGAATGTTTCTTTTTGCCTTTAGAATTTCATTTTCATGAGATTCCCATCCCTCTTAATCTGTGTTCCCCTGAAGACTTTTAGCCCATGGGATCTTGCCTAGCCTTTCTTTGAGCTCTTTGAAATCCATTCTCCCCAAATCCAGGGTGCTCGCTTTTCCTTCTGCCTCTCTCACAAAGCCTAGGAGGGAGTTGTCCTTTTCTCTAAAACTTCTCTTTTCTGCTCCAGTAACTCGTCCCTCCCTCTTGCTAAATGTCAGATTCAGAATAGATGTTTTTTTTGTTAGTTCCTCTCCCTCCCAAAGACTGAAATAATCATTAGGCCAAATCAAGAAATCATCTTCCCTGCAGATGTCCGGGTATTTGACATTCTCCTCAGCGATACATCCTAGCTCTGGGCCGTAGAACCATAGGCTTAAGAGCCAGGAAGACCGAAAAGCCCGCGTAGTCTGCACCTTCATTTTATAGATAAAGAAACCGTCTTAGAGGTCAATTGACTTACTCAAGGTCACACAGCTAGTAAATGACAGCTGAGCTTTCAGCCCACGCCCTCTGATTCCAAATTTAGACACTTCCAAAGTGTCGTGCCCCCTTTTATTCTAAGAAATACTTCCCTGATGCCTGAAGGACTTGCCAGTGTTCTTCACATTAATAGAGTGTGAATTGTCTAATGTTGAATAAAGCAGGTAACTTTGCTAATGAACTTCCTGCCTAATTATATGCCCGGGGTTTCTCTCATCTGCCGCTGCTGATACTGACTAAGGTACTTATTTTGGTCCAAGGTTTTCCACGTTCATTGTATTAACAGTCTTCAGCACCCTTTTAGTCACTGTACTCTCCAGTCCATCTTCTGCAAAGCTTCCGGGAATGTCTTACATATATATATATATATATATATATATATATATATATATATATATATATATGTATAGGTATAGGTATAGGTTTGACCGCGTCATTGCCCTACTCAGAAAACTTCAATGACTTCCTGTTGCCTTAAGGATGTAGATAAAATACAAATTCCTTAGCCTTGCTTTTAAAGTTTTCTAAAGGTTGGCTTCAGCTTAGCTTTCCAGCTTTATTCTGTGTTAATCACTTTCACAGTCTATATTTTGTTCAGATGGAACTAAGACAGTTCTCCAAACTTGGAGTTTTATCTCCCACCTCTGTGCCTTTGCCGAGGCCATGCCTTACACTTGGAATGCCCTCCTTCCTTCTCTTCACCTCTCAACATTCCTTATTTTCCTTCGTCAACCCAAGGACAACCTCTTCCATGAGCCTTGCTCATGATCTCTCCAGTAGTTAGCGTTGCTAATCTCAGATTACCTTGTATTATTTGTTTATCCGTATAATTTCCCCTCCTCTCTCTCCCAGTAGCATATCTGCTCTTTTTTGTCTATATATACCTAGTTCCTAGCACAGTGTGTTTTCTTTGAGTGCTACTTAATAAATATATCTTTAATGAGTAATTGCCCTGGGAAAAGTGTCCTCCATGATAGTTTCCTTTCTTTCAATGTGGTAGTCAAGGGGTACTTTGTCTGTCTGTGTCTGTCTGTCTGTCTATCTAAATATCTTTAATTTTATTTTTCAGATGATACGAGACCTGGGTCTGTGGAGATAGATTCAAAGGATGGCATTCCTATGGAATGCCTCCAAGAAAGTCTCCAGATGAATGTTCCCTTGGACTTTAAGTTGGAACAGGTCTGGGAATATGATGCAATGTTTGAGAAGCAACTCAGCAGCCATGAGAGAGATTTAAGGCAAGTAACAATCACCGACAATAATGCTTCCAGTGAAGTGAATGATCAAGAATTTAATAAATTTGGGAGAAGTTTCAGTATGATGTTAATCACTGATGCACAAGAGAATGTTACTATTAAAAAAACTCTCCATAAATATGACACACGTGGAAATAACTTCAAACAATATTCAGAGCTAGTAAGACGAAATAGAATTGCCTTTGGGAAGAAAACCTATAAGTATAATGAATGTAGCAAAGCTTTCAATTATCACTCAGACCTTATTCGATATTATAGACTGCCTAGTGGAAAGAAATCTTATGATTTTGATGAGTTAGGGCAAAGCTTCCCACAAAGGAGGCACCTTATTCAGCATGCTAGAATTTCTTCTGGAGAGAAACCCTTTAAATGTAGTGAATGTGGAATAGCTTTCAGACAAAGTATGCACCTTATTCAACATCAGAGAATCCACACTGGAGAGAGACCTTATAAATGTAGTGATTGTGGGCAAGCCTTCAGACAAAAAATGCACCTAATCCGACACAAGACACTTCATAGTGGGGAGAAACCTTATCAATGTAATCACTGTATTAAGTGCTTTAGTGATAGCTGGTCACTTGCTCTACATCAGAGAATCCACACTGGAGAGAAGCCCTATAATTGTAGTGAATGTGGAAAAGCTTTCAGACAAAAAATTCACCTTACTCGACATAAGACACTTCATATTGGGGAGAAACCCTTTAAATGTAATCAGTGTGGTAAGTGCTTCAGTGACAGCTCACCACTTCTTCTACACCAGAGAATCCACACTGCAGAGAAACCTTATAAATGTAGTGAATGTGGAAAAGCCTTCAGACAGAGTATGTATCTTATTCGACATCAGAGAACTCACACTGGGGAGAAACCCTTTATTTGTGGGGATTGTGGAAAATCTTTCAATGACAGCTCAGCCCTTACTTTACATCAGAGAATTCATACTGGAGAGAAACCCTATGAATGCAAAGAATGTGGTCAAGCCTTCAGTCACAGTGGAAGCCTTACTCAGCATCAGAGAATTCATACTGGAGAAAAGCCTTATCCATGTAGTGAATGCGGTAAGGCCTTTAGGCAATATTCAGCCCTTGCTCATCATGAGAGAACTCACACTGGAGAGAAACCTTATATTTGTACAGAGTGTGGGAAAGCTTTTAGTCACAGTGGAACCCTTACTCAGCATCAGAGAATTCATACTGGAGAGAAACCCTATGAATGCAGTGATTGTGGTCAAGCCTTCACTTATCAGGCGAGTCTTACTAAGCATCAAAGAAGTCATACAGGAGAGAGACCTTATAAATGTAGTGAATGTGGGAAATCCTTTAACCAGAATATTTATCTTACTCAGCATCAGAGAATTCATACTGGAGAGAAACCCTATAAATGTGCCGACTGTGGGAAATCTTTTAGTCATAGGGGAAGCCTTACTGCACACCAGAAAATTCATACTGGAGAGAAGTCTTGTAAATGTCCTGTTTGTGGGAAAGCTTTCCGTCACATGAACCAGGTTACCCAACATCTCAGAATTCACACTGGAGAAAAACCCTACACGTGTATGGAATGTGGGAAATCCTTTAGTCACAGTGGAAGCCTCACAACACATCTGAGAATTCATACTGGAGAGAAGCCCTATAAGTGTGGCGAATGTGGGAAGGCCTTCAACCAGAACATTTACCTTACTCAGCACCAGAGAATTCATACTGGTGAGAAACCCTATACGTGCAATAAATGTGGTAAGAACTTCAGGCAGTACTCAGCCCTTAGTCACCATGAGAGGACTCATACTGGAGAGAAACCCTATGCATGCTTGGAATGTGGGAAAGCTTTCAGTCAGAAGGGAACCCTTACCAATCATCAGAAAATTCATACTGGAGAGAAACCTTTTATATGTAGTGAGTGTGGAAAAGCCTTCAACCAAAATATTTACCTTACAAAGCATCAGAGAATTCATACCAGAGAGAAACCATATAAATGTAATGAGTGTGGCAAGGCCTTCAAGCAGGTATCAGCCTTAAAGCACCATAAGAGAATTCATAATAGAGGGAAGACTCTGTCACTGCAGTTAATGTGAGAAAAGCCTTCAGTTGGCAGGGAAGCCTTGATCCACCACGTCAGAGGAATAATGCTGGAGGGTCAGTGTAGCCAACGTACCAGAGTTCACTGTGTGGCTTGTTAGGCCATTTTCTTTAGAATCTCACTCGCGAGGCCCTGCAGTATATCAGGGCTTCCTGTGATCGGCACATCTTGCAAACGAGCATCTAGAAGACCTCACCATCTCTTGGGAAACCCTCTTGCCCTTGGACTCTGAGATGGACGTCATAGTCAGCAATTTTAAGTGCCTACTATGTGCCAGGCATCGTGCGAGGTGCTCGAGATGCAGAGACAAAAATGAAACAGCCCCTGCCGTCAAGGAGCTTATGCTCTATTGGGGGAAATGAGCATATAGACACGTGTATTGTGTGTGGTACAATATATAGATACAAAAGGCAGTTTTGGGGGTGGAAGCAGTAGGACGTGGGGACAGGTGAAAGGGGGATCAAGAATCCCTCCTGTAGAAGGTGGCATTTGAGCTGGGATTGAAAGAAAACCAGGGATTTCAAGGGACCAAGGTGGCAGACACCTCTGGCAACTGGCAGTCATTGAATGAGTTCCTTTTTGTTGTGTCTCCCAGGGATCCTGGTATGATTTTGATGTACGCATTGGAGACCCCTTGAAGGCAAACAATAAGCACAGGGAGATCTTAATATTCTCTGCACCTTTCAGTCAGTTGGGTGATTATAAAGATGTAGTCTGCTATAGAATAGAAGTTTTTAAAGCTTGCTTATTCCTTTCTCCTACTTTCATCAAGAATGTTCTTGATATGTGTCTGGATTATTCTTACAGAGATTTTGTAGAGCTGGAAGTGTAGGCATATAGGCCAATAGTTATCCTCAGTCTGACTCCCGTCTCAGCAACAGAGAATGACATGCTGGAGGAGAAAATGGTATTATAACAATGTAAATGTAAGTCAGATCTGTAGTTTACAAAACAGTCCAGTTATAATTTTGCTACATGGGATGGAGAAATAGGAAATTTCTCCATTTGCTTTCTCTGGTAATATACTATTGCCATCAAAAGACTATAGATTCATAAAAGGCCCATTGGGAAGTACACAGGTGTTTAGCTAAAATGTCTTCAAAATGAGAGTATTTCTTTAAGCAAAAAAGGGAACCTATTCATCAAAAGTAAAACGTTACTTTCCAAAAAATTCAGTAGATAATATTTTCGTGGAAGGAAATCAGTGAACCGTGTAGATGAGCTGGTAGCATACAGTAACAAAGGGGTTAAAAGAAACTGCCAAGAGCCAGAAAACAGTTTAGAAGTGGAGTGTAGGTTAATGGGTTCTTGGCTGCAACTAACCCAGATCTAAAGAGGGGCTTTTGTAGAAAGTAAAAATGGTAGTTCTAGTTTGTCTTTAGGATCGTCTAGTCTCATTGTTTGAAAGCAGTTTAGCTTAAGACGGGTGCCAAAAAGAAACTTCTGGCTGGACTGGAAGGAGATGGAGAACAGAATTATTTTCTTTGCTTGTTTTTGTATGTTCATTTGTTTCTACTGTTGTTTTCTGTTTGTTTGACTGTTTTTGTTGATGATTATTGGACTTAATAAAAAAGAATTGAGATGAGTTCTTGATTTGAAGATTCAAACCAGAGCCTCTAGACATCAGTCAGTGGGCACCCACACCCCTAAAGGTCAAGAGGATGCTAAAGAAGACACTAGCAAAAGACTTATTGAGGAAGGGATGCTCAAGTATAGGAAGGTTGCTATCATTATGACAGTTTATTTTTTATTTTTTTGCAGGGCAATAAGGATTAATTGATTTGCTCAGGGTCACACAGCTAGTGTCAAGTGTCTGAGGCCGGATTTGAACCTAAGTCCTCCTTTATCCAGGGCTGGTGCTTTATACACTGTGCCACCTAGCTGCCCCCATGACAGGAGTTTATACCATAAAACTTGGGCTGGGCATGCACAGAGAAATTTCACTGACAGGGCTTGTGATTTCAGTTGGTATTGGATGCTCCCTCTACCAGTGCAGGTCAGCACCCAGACTACTTTGCAGGAGTCATGGAATCTCATTAGTTCCCAAACAAGAGCTATCCATGAAATTTTTTTTAATTAATTTTTTTCTATTAAAAATTACTCTTCTTCCACCCTTCTTACTGCCCCATTGAAGGAAAAAAGAAAAAAAAACCCCACAAATTTGCTAACAAATACGTATAGTAAAGCAAAACAAATTCCCACATTGGTCAAGTCCAAACATGTCCTGATTTGCACCCTGAGTCATCACTTTGGAGGTGGATAGTGTTTCATTAAGGATCTTCTGGAATCATGGTTATTGCATGGAGTCCTTCAAAGTGTTTGTCTTTATGGTCTTGCCCTGCCTCCCCTCCCCCTAATGCCTCAGGGAGCTTCCTGGCCTCCCAGAGCAGCCATTCCATCCAGGGCACCTGCAACTACACAACACTTCTCATTCTAATTCCATAATGTTGCAGATGCTTCCTCAGACCGACCACAACTTGACCCACTTCTCTGCTACCTTTTCGACTACTGCTTTTTCCTGACTATCTGGGACAACTTCACTCCCAGGCTGAACCTCTTTGGTCAACCTTCCTGAACTTAGTCCTTAACGATAAAAATGTCCCTACCCTGTCATTGGGGTAGCTAGGAGGCACAATGGATAGAGTGCTGGGCCCGGAGTCAGAAACACTCATCTGGCTGAGTTCATATCTGGCCTTAGACATGTGAGCTGTGTGACTCTGGGCAAACCACTTAACCCTGTTTGCCTCAGTTTCCTCATCTGTAAAATGAGCCGGAGAAGAAAATGGCAAACCACTCCAGGATCTTTGCCAAGAAAATCCCAAAATGGATCACAAAGACTTAGACATAACTGAAAAAACAACAAAAATCTCCTGTCATTCCTTTCCCATCCCTGTGATTCTCAACGCCCAGGTACCATTATTAAAACAACATTCGGGGCAGCTAGGTGGCGCAGCGGATAAAGCACTGGCTTTGGATTCGGGAGTACCCGAGTTCAAATCCAGCCTCAGACACTTGACACGTGACTAGCTGTGTGACCCTGGGCAAGTCACTTAACCCTCATTGCCCTGCAAAAATTAAAGAAAAACAAAACAAAACAACATTCTTCGTCCCCTATTGATGGCTTCCTTATCCACTTCCCCTTCAACCAAACCCTACCAGCATCCCACCCTAAAGTTACCTACCCCTTCCACTGTGCTCCTGTTTCCTTATCCTTTCATCTTTTTTCTCCCTCCATTTTCTTGACCTCACTGAGACCTGGCTTTTTTTTTTCTTTTTTTTTAACTAAAAGTATTTTATTATTTTCCAGTTACATGTAGCAATAATTTTCAATATTTGTTTATATAAGATTTCCAATTAAAATTTTTCTCCCTCCCTCCCCTAGATAGCAGGTAATCTGATATAGGTTATATATACATAATAACATTAAACATATTTCTGCATTAGTCATGTTATAAGAGAAGAATCAGAGCAAAAAGGAAAAACCTCAAAATAGAAAAACAACAGCACCAAGAACAAAAGAAATAGTATGGAGACCTGGCTTTTCTTTATGACACAGCTGTCTTTTCCAGCGCTGGTAGTACTTAAACCCATTCTCCCAAGTCACTGGTCAAACAACTTCCTCCCTATTGGTTTTTTTCAGGTACTGTTGAGGCAACTAGGCCTAGTGGCTGGAGTACCAGGCCTGGAGATAGAAAAATGAGTTCAAATTGAGCCTCAGACACTGGCAATAAAATGGGGACAACACTTACTTGTCAGCCTGTCAGGATCAATTAGGAGATTTGTAAAATGCTTGGCAAACAATAAAGCACTTTAAATGCTAACTAGTGATACTCTAGGTTTTCATGACACTGCTGTCTGTTTCCTTTGCTCGATCTTCATCCTAGCTGTATCAGCTAACGGTGGGGGGTCTCCCTGAACCCTCTTATACTTAGTGAAATAGTATCCTTAGTGCCCATGCATTCACTTGTCATGCTGATGATTTTCATATCATTTGTCCAGTCCTGAACTCTTTCCTAACCTGTTTCACATCTCCTACTGCCTATTAGACTTTTCTAACTGAATGTCCAGTTCTTGTTCTTGTTCTTTTTCATATTGGAGAAGCTAGGTGGCACAGTGGATAGAGTGCCGGGCCTGGAGTCAGGAAGACTCGTCTTCCTGAGTTCAGTCTGGCCTCAGACACTTACTAGCTGTATGACCCTGGTTACAAATTGCTTGAGCTGGGGCAGCTAGGTGGTGTAGTGGATAAAGCACCAGCCCTGGATTCAGGAAGATCTGAGTTCAAATCCGGCCTCAGACACTTGACACTAGCTGTGTGACCCTGGGCAAGTCATTGAACCCCAATTGCCTCACAAAAACAAAAAAAACAAAAAGAAATTGCTTGACCTTCCCCCCCCCCCCTTAGTTTCTTCATCTGTACAATGAGCTAGAGAAGGAAATGGCAAACCACTCTAGTATCTTTGTCAAGAAAACTTCAAGTAGGATCACAAAAAGCTGGACACGACTAAAAATGAATAACCACCACCACTTCTTTCCTGGCCTTCAGTCTCACATTTCCAATTGCCTATTACACTTTTCTAGCTGGGTGTCTTATAGATGTTCTAAACCTGACATGTCTAGAACTGAACTCATTGTTTTTTCCAGGCCCACCCCTAAACTGGCTACACTCTCCTTCTTTCCTTTCACCTTTTGGTAAAACACTTCAAATCTACACTGCCTTCTCTCAAGTACTTTGCTCTTTCATTCTATCAAAGATCATTCCCTGGCAAGACTCAGGCTTCTATCACCCAATCCACTGCCTTCTTTTCTACTCATGCTGCTGAACAAAGCTGGAGAAAAAAAAGGGATGAATGAATCCACTACAAATTTATATCTTATAATCTCTCTGTCTGTCTGTCTGTCTCTTTCTTTCTTTCTCCTTTTGGTGGGTCAGTGAGGGTTAATTGACTTTCCCAGGGCCACACAGTAAGTGTCAAGTGTCTGAGGCTGGATTTGAACTCAGGTCCTCCTGAATCCAGGGCCGGTGCTTTATCCACTGTGTCACCTAGCTGCCCCTTTCTTGTGTGTGCGTGTGCGTGTGCGTGTGTGTATCTTATAATCTCAACTGGGTCCTCACTTTGGCAAGGCAGTCCTTCCACACCTTCCTAATTGACTCACTCTTCCATTCCTTTTCATCCCTCAAACCTTTCATGGTTTCCTCTCCCTCTTACTTTCTTAGCTGAGAAGCCTATTTCGAATTTCGTTGAAAAAACTGAGACCATCAAGAGCTCTCTCATCTCCCATCAAGTAGATGCGCTCTGTCACTTTTTTCCTCTTTAATCCCTCTCACATGAAGAGGTAGTCCTTCTTGCCAAGGCATCCCTTTATACGCACAAGTGATCTCATTCCATTCTATCTTTCCCAGCAAATGGCTTCCTCTATCATCTCACTTATTTTCAGTTAATCTACTGGCTGCTTCCTTACTGACCACAGATATACCCACGTCTCCACCATTAAAAAAAAACAAAACAAAACCTCACTTGATCCATCCATTCTTGATGGCTATCATCCCATCTCCCTTTTATGGCCAAATTCCTTGAGAAAGTTATGTTCCTACTTCCTATCCTCATTATCAGCCAACTAGTTCACAAACATTTTAAAATTTTTTCATTTACTTTTAACATTAAAGTTTTTTTAGTTCTAATTTTTCCCCACTAGCTCCTCTCACCCATTGAGAAGGCAGGCAATGTATCAGTTATACATCATGCAAAATCATATTAGCTGTGTTGCAAAAAAGGTGAAAAATTATATTTCAATTTGTACTCAGAGTTAATAAGTAAGTTCTCTTTCTGGAGGTGCATAGCATTTTCATTATGAGTTCTTTGGAATTGTCTTGGATCATTGTATTGATCAGAGTAGCTAAATCAGTTGATAATCATTACAATATTGCTATTACTGTGTAAAATATTCAGATGGTTCTGCTCAGTTCACTTTGCATCAATTCATATGTCATCCCAGGCTTTTCTGAAGCCATCTTGTTCATTTCTTACAGCAAAATAATATTCCATTACAACCATAAGCTACAATTTGTTCATCCCTTCTCCAGTTGATGGACATCCCCTCGATTTCCAATTCTTTACCACCACAAAAAGAGCTTCTATATTTTTATACATATAGGTCTTTCCCCCTTTACTTTGATCTCTTTGGGATACAGATCTAGTAGTGCTATTTCTGGTTCAAAGGGTACACACAGTTTGATAACCCTTTAGGTATAGTTCTAAATTGTTCTCCAGAATGGTTGTATCAGTTCACAATTCTGCCAACTGCATTAATATACCAATTTTTTAAAATTTTGTATATTCAAATGCACATTTTATTTGGTGTTAAATTCATCATGAAGCATTTTTCTTTTTTTAAATTTTTTTAAATTTAAATTTTTTAAAATTTTACATATAAGGTATTTTATTTTTTCCTTTACATGTAAAGATAGTTCTCAACTTTTGTTTATACAAGCTTTACAATTTCAGATTTTTCTCCCTCCCTCCCCTCCCTCCCCCCTCCCCTAGACAGCAGGTAATCTGATATAGGTTATATCTATATATCTATATACATATACCTATAGATATAGATATATCTATCTATACACACACACACACACACACACATATATATATATATACACATAATAACATTAATCCTATTTCTGCATTAGTCCTGTTATAAGAGAAAAAATCAGAGCAATGATGAAAAACCTCAAAATAGAAAAAAACACAACAGCACCAAAAACAAAAGAAATAGTATGGTTCATTCAGCATCTATACTCCACAGTTCTTTCTTTTCTTTTTTTTTCTTGGATTTGGAGATCATCTTCTATTATGAGTTTCCTGGACTCTTCTGTACCATTGCATTGGTGAGAAGAATATAGTCCATCACAGTAGATCAACACTCAATGTTGATGATACTTAATATACCAATTTTTAAAAAAACATTTCATTGATCATTTAAAATTTTCTTTTTTACTCGTGTTAGTCAGTCTGACAGGTGTGAGGTGGTACCTCAGTGTTTTGATTTGCATTTCTCTAACCAATAGTGATTTAGAGCTTTTAAAGAAATATGACTATAGAAAAATTTGATTTCTTCTGAAAACTGCCTCTTCATATCCTTTGACCATTTATAAATTGGGGAATGGCTGATATATTTTTTTATATATTTGACTTGATTACCTATATATTTAAGAAATGAGGCCTTATTAGAGAAACTTAATATAACCCCTCATCCCCAGTTTCCTATTTTCCTTCTAATTTTGGCTACATTGGTTTTCTTTATATGAAACCTTTTAAATTTCATGTAATCAAAGTTATCAAATTTATTTCCTGTGACCCTCTCTATCTCTTGTTTGGTCATAAATTTTCCCCTTATTCATAAATCCGACAGGTAAAATTTTCTGTGTTCCCCTAATTTGCTTATGGTATCATCCTTTATGTCTAAATCACATAGCCATTTTGACCGTACCTTGGTATATGGTGTGAGATGTTGATCTGTGCCTAATTTCTGCCACACTGCTTTCCAGTTTTCCCAGCAATTTTTTTTCAAATAGTGATTTCTTGTCCCCTAACCCCCACTTCCCTCCCTCCCCCCCCCAACTTGGATATTTGGCTTTATCAGGCACTGGGTTACTATGGTAATTTTGTGTACCTAATCTGTTTCACTAACTTCTTAACCAGTACTACATTGTTTTGATGATTACTGCTTGTAATATAGTTTGAAATCTGGTGTTGCTAAACTGCCTTCCTTCACATTTTTTTCATTGATTTCCTTAATATTCTTGACCTTTTGTCTTCCAGATGAATTTTGTTATTATTTTTTCTAGCTCTAGAAAATAATTTTTGGTACTTTGATTGGTATGACACTGAATGAGTAAATTAATTTAGGTAGAATTGTCATTTTTATTATATTGGTTTGGCCTATCCATGAGCAATTAACATTTCTCCAGTTGTTTAAATCTGTCTTTATTTGTGTGAAAAGTGTTTTGTAATTGTGTTCGTATTATTCCCTATGGGGTGAGAAGATCAAATTAATATCACCTCGAGTTTCTACTGTATTGATTTTTGCTGTATTGATTCTATAATGTAACTGATTTTATACTGTATTGATTTTTATAATTGAGTCTACATCTGCCTACAGCTCTCCTTCTATGTCTTTGAATTGAGCTCAGGAAATTAGCTTTCCTTCTGAGCTATAAATTATTGTTATAAAGCTATAGTTAATGAGAAAAATTATTTATTATGCCTTTAGCTTCTGGGAAAATTCCAGGACATCTATTTGTTATCTTCAAAGGCCTACAAGCTAATCTGGTATATTTCCACAAAGTGTATTGCCTGTTCTTGCCTGACCTTATGCATCTAAGGTGGATCTTAACTCCCAACAAATCCTCCTAGGAGCCAAGGGAGTCTGTTATCCCTGGTTCACTAACAATGTCCTCAGGATTCAGACGGGTCCCATAAATCAGTTAAGCTTTCCTTAATGACAGAGAGGGGTGGTTACTAGCCCCATGCAGGTGTTAGCTTGCTTTCCTTGAAGTAACCAGGCACGGTGTCCCCATCCCCATGATGTTGTCTACCCTGTAACCAGGTGCATTCTCTTCCCCATCTACATAACCCTGTTCTTTGTTCTCTTGTACTTTCCAAAACTATATGAAGGCTAGTAAGTCCTACCTCAGGGTCTTTGGTTATTGAGAGGCTATAGACTCAATTTATTGCTTACTGCTAGACCAACAAATTGATCATGATCAGAATCTTCCTTCTCAATTTATCTTAATTTTCAAATATAACAAGGGTCAGGTATGTCTTGTGCAGTGACTAACTCATAAAAACATCTTTTTTTTTTTTTTTTTTTTGGTGAGGCAATTGGGGTTAAGTGACTTGCCTAGGGTCACACAGCTAGTGTTAAGTGTCTGGGGCTGGATTTGAACTCAGGTCCTCCTGAATCCAGGGCCAGTGCTCTATCCACTGTGCCACCTAGCTGCCCCAAAACATCATTTTTAAACCACCATTATTTACATCAGTCCTACTAGTTCCTTTAAGCCTCTGAGTTGCTCTAGTCTACCAGGCACCACCACACTAGTCTCTGGGGACACAGTAATCCCTATCCACCATGAATGTCTCTTTTCCTCCATTTAGCTGAGACAAGATTGTGGTTTTGACAGAGCTTTTACTAAGATAAAACACTTGCATGGAAGTTGATGAGTTTTTGAAGTGCATTTTTCTTATCCATTGAGTCCAACACCAGAAGAGGCTGTCTAGCTCAACTTATGCAGATGTCACCTTGGCTTTTTTACATTGTCTCAACCCATTTCACTTATACCTTTTCTGGTTTTGACTTCCACTCCTGTAGCATGTTTTGTCCTCCAAAACAGGGAGGGGCCAGTTTAGATTTCAGATCCCAGTCTAGAGTTTTATAATTGGAAGTTAATTTAAAGATTATCTCTCATTTTAGGGGGAACTCCCCCCCCCCCAAAAAAAAACCCCACCAAAAACTGACATCCAGAGAGAAGTGACTTGCCCAAGATCACCTTGATTGGGATTTGAACCCACGTCCTCTGACTGACACATAGAATCACCAAATACACAATTGGAAAGGATCTCAGCAGCTTCTAAGTTTAACCCTTCCTATTCCACGAGTGATCATCTAGGCTCTGAATATTTCCGATGAAGGTTTCACTACTATCCAAGCCCATTTCAGTAAGTTTTACTCACTCAAAATCCAGCCTTCTTTCCATTCGTTGTGTCACACAGTATTACCTAGAGTAGCGTTCAGTAGCTAATCATCTCTAACAATTGTTAATTGGTTAAAGCAGAAGTTCTTAAACTTTTTGGTCTTAGGACCCCTTAACATTCGTAAAAATTAGTGAATTCTGGGGCAGCTAGGTGGCGCAGTGGATAGAGCACCGGCCCTGGATTCAGGAGGACCTGAGTTAAAATCCGACCTCAGACACTTGACACTTACTAGCTGTGTGACCCTGGGCAAGTCACTTAACCCCAATTGCCTCACCCCCCCCCCAAAAAAAAAATTAGTGAATTCTCCCAAAGAACTCTTGTTTAAAGTGGGTTTTATCTATGGATGTTTGTCATATTAGAAATTAAAACATCTTTATTATGAAAATAGTTTTGACCTTGCAGATCTCTTACTTTCAGGCTTCAGGAGTCCCTGGAGCACACATTGAGGACTTCTGAGTTAGAGAATCATTCCTGGTTGGGAGAGGAAAAGGACTTGTAGCATAGCTACACGTTTTCCTTTTGGAGTCATTGCACAAATAGACAAGTTAGTTGGTGCTGCTGAAGCTTGCTTTCCTTTGGCCTCTTCTGCAGCATCTGTGGGTAGAGTAACAGAGTAACAGAGACTACTCTCTGACTAAAACACCACAGGACTAGGGGCACGATGTGCAAGGTCCAGCAAGACAATTACCTAACAGATCCCACAGTCCCCTTCCAAGTGTGGCCCCGCACCATCTGAAACCAGCATGGGGAACCCTTTCTCCATTGGCTCTTATGAGGAGCACAAAGTACCACCTGATTATTCTCATAAGTCCTCAAAGCAGCAGCAACAACCACAACAACCTTTTTCTGCCACCCTGCCCTTTAACCCACTGGTCCTGTATTTGCTAAGTACCTCCCTTGAAGGTCTGTGAGGATCAAATGAAATGGGATAGATCAATCATTTTGCAAAACTTACTGTATTATATAAATGCAGACCATTGTTACTATCAGAATTTTTTCTTGTCTACTGCCTCATTTAATCCTCATGAGAATCTTTCTAGGAAGCACAAAGTCCATGTATAGGTTGTCCCAAAAGTTTTAGTGCAGTTTAAAACCTCATTAAGCCTTTTGGGACAACCCTGTATCATCCTTTCCATCTTATGAGATTCAGAGAAATCAAATGCCCTGCACTGAGATTTCATAGCTTTTTATGTAAGGGCAGAATTGGAACTCCCAGTCTTTGTATTTCAGGGGCCCATACTCCTAGTTTTGTGTTCTATCAGGCCTCAATAAGCGCCTCATGGTAAGACTAGCAGGTCTTAAATCTGTTTATGTATGCAGCACTGGAGCTTTTACAAGGAAGTATTTACTCAAAAGATATAATCACAAGTATCTCTGTCTCTAGGAAGGGAATTAGGTTCATAGCTTAGTTCAGTTCCCATAGAGCACAGCCCCAGTTTGAAGTCCAAAACCCTCTTGGTGCTCAAATCCCAGGCACCCTGACTTCTTAGGGCTTCCATGTGACTCTTGGGTCTCATGGGGATTGCCTCCAGGACCTGAAACTGAGGAGTACAAGCGACACCAAAGAGAAGAGAATCGTATACCCCCAGCCTCATTTCTTGGAGGCAGGGTAAAAGAGAAGGAGCGAAAAGAAAAGTCTTCCCCTCTCACTGGTTCAGTTTGTAGTGCCCATGCTGTGGGCAAACTGGGATCTTTACCTTCTGAATGTGGCCAATAAGAGTCACTGAAAAGAAAATAACTCGGCACGTGCAGGGTGCAAGAAAAGACAATGGCAACTGGACTCCATCTCACCAGTTTTAAAGATGCAGGCATTCAATGAAAGGAGGCTAACTACCCCCGCCCCCCACATGGGACACAGTCCTCTATATTACCTGAACTGAGCATGCTCAGACCAGCCTAGGATCCATATAAAAATGGCTTCAGATGATGATCTACAACCTCTACTAGAGAAAAGGGGATACTTAATATGAAGGCTGCCAGTCTAGTTGCACATCTGAGATATAAACTCATTCCCCAGACCTGGCTGGATCCCCTTAATATCCATGTCTCATACTGGAAACTGGGAATCTAGGAGGCAATCGGATATAATTGAAAATGCTGTGATGAACCATAATTTTAGAGGACTGGTGATGATGCATGCTACACAGCTCCTGAGGGAGATATAACGATCTCGAGATTCAGAATGTGACATGTTTTTAGAAAAGAGTATCATTGAGGATTTTTGAAAAAATGCACAGAAAATAGAAGGAAGGCCAGAAAGAACCACAGACAAACAGGACAGCTTTGAAAGTTGAATGTTAAACTACTTTACTTTATTAAATATTATTTAATTTTAAAAGATTTATTTTATTAAACATGTCTTACATTTATGACTATATTATTACATATTATTTATGCATATATTTATACATATATTATTTATGCATATATCACCACACATTAAATAAAATATCCTATAATATTTGTTGTTGTTATTATTTGTATATTATATTGTTATGTATTTATATATTGTTGTTGGTATTCAGTCTTTATGGTCATGTGCAAATTTTTAGGACCCCATTTGGGGTTTTCTTGACAAAGATACTGGAGTGATTTCCTGTTTCCTTCTCTGGCTCATTTTACACATGAAGAACTGAGGCAGATGGTTAAGTGAGTTGCCCAGGGTCACACAGCTAGTAAGAGTCAGAGGCCAGATCGGAACTCATGAAGGTGAGACTTTCTGACATGTTCATGTTCCCCTTGTCCTCAAAAACTTCTCACTTGATCCATCCATCCCTCCTAGCTATCACTCCATATGTCTCCTTCCTTCAAGGGCTGAATTCCTTGAGAAGGCCATTTACAATAGGTAGCTCTGGGGTCGGCTAGATAGCACAGTGGATAAAGCACCGGCCCTGGATTCAGGAGTACCTGAGTTCAAATCCGGCCTCAGACACTTGACACTTACTAGCTGTGTGACCCTGGGCAAGTCACTTAACCCTCATTGCCCCACAAACAAACAAAAAAACAACAACAAACAAACAAAATACAATAGGTAGCTCTACTTCTTTCCCTCTAAATTTCCATTTTATTCTCTACAGCCTAACTTCTGACCTCATTATTCATGTCTCTTTTCTTAATTCCAAATCTAGTGACCTTTTCTCAAACCTCAACATTCTTGACCTCTTTGCTGATCGATTCTGTCAATCACCCCTTTCTTCTTAATACTCTTTTCTTCTAGGTATTGATGATAGTACTTTCTCCTGGTTCTCTTTCTACCTGTAGGACCACTCCACATTCTCCTTTGCTGGATCTTCATCCAGGTCATGCTTACCAGGGTTTGACAGGGTTGTCTTGGGTCCGCTTCTCTTCTCTTCTTCCTCTATGTCCTCTTCACTTGGTAATATAATTAGCATAGATTCAATCACCATTCTGCTGCTAATTTTCAAATCTACATATTCCATTCCTAACTTCTCTCCAGACTTCCAGTCTCACATATTCAACTGTCTATTGAATATCTACAATTACCTGTAGACATCTTAAACTCAACATGTCCAAAACCGAACTACCTTTTCCCTCAAAGCCACCTCTCTTTTTTACTTTCCTGTTACTACGAAGGATACCACCATCCTTCAGATCACCCAGGCTTGCTATTTAAGAGTTACCCATGACTCCTCATTCTCTCTTATCCTGCCCCCTCCCCCATTCAATATGTTGCCAAGTCGGTAGATTTTATATTAATAAAATCTCAACTATAACCTTGCCACCACCTAGGTGTAGGTACTTATTGTCTCATGACTGGATTGTTGCAATAACCTGTTGGTTGGTCTCCTTGCCTGACACATAGTAGGCATTTAATGTTTATTGACTTACTGATTGTAATAGTGTTTTAATTGGTATATCTGCTTCTAGTCTCTTCCCCTGCAAACCATCCATCCTCATCACTACTGTCAAATATTCCTACTTCCCAGGCCCAAGCCAAAATGAAGGGGTCTTTCTGAGAGGCAAGAAGCTCAGACTCAATGCCCAGAGCTCTGAATTAGTCTTTTGTACCCAGAGAAGGTTAGTAGAAGAATGACTAAACAAAAAATGATAGAAAATTATTATGAGGCTAAGATGCCCAAAATACAAACCCTAAAGAGAATAAGTATAAGATACCTATGAGCAAAGTCTTAAAGTAAAACTCAGCTTACCCACAAGATCAAATAGAATTCCTAAAAAATGATACAGGAGCTTTAAAATGAGTTTGAATTGGCATTATAAATGAAATTAGAGTATAAGAGGAAATAGTTATAAAAGAAGTGAAAGCTATGAATGAGAAACTTGGAGAAAAAAATGAACAGCTTGTCACAAGAAGTACAAAACTCCTCAAGTAATAGGATCCCTGAAAATTAGATTGGACCAAATAGAATTTAATGATTCCACGAGATAAGAAATATTAAAACCAAGGTTAAAGAGTGAAAAAATGGAAGAAAATTTAAGATACATTTTTAATAATTGCTAACATTTATATAGCACTATTTATAATGCTAATATCACCCTTATTTTACAGATGATGAACTAAGGCAAACTGAAGTTAACTGATTTGTCCAGGGTCACACAGCTAGGAAGTCTCTGAGGCTGGATTTGAACTCAGGTCTTCTTGACTCCAGGCCTGACACTCTAACTACTGTGCCATCTACCTACCTCTCAAAAATATAAAACACATTTGACCTAGAGAACAGACTAAGAAGAATCATTTGCAAATCATTAGACTACCTGAAAGCCATGGAACCCCCATGAAAAAAAGAGCCCAGAAATCATATTTCAAGAAATCATGAAAGAAAATTGCTCAGATTTCTTAGAACCAGAGCACAAAGTAAACATATATTTTGGAAAATAAAATTCTATTCAACAACAACAACAAAAAAAGAACCCATCAATCACTTCCTGAAAGAAACCTCAAAATAAAAACTCTTAGGAATGTACTATCCCAAATCCCTTGTTTCCAGGACAATGAAAAATTACTTCAAGCAGTTAAAAAAAAGATTAAGTATTGAGAAACCATAGTCAGGATTATACAAGATTTAGCAGCTACCACTATAAAGGACTGGAAGGCATGAAATATGATATGTCAAAAGGCAAAACATATAGACTTATGACCCGAAAATAACTTACCTAGTAAAGCTAAGTATAATCTCACAGGCAAAAAAAAAAATTGGATATTTAATGAAATTTAGAGCTTCCATGCATTTCTGATAAAAAGATCTAAGCTGTGTAGAAATTTTGAAATATAAACATGGAAGTTAAAGAAATATAGAAAGGTAAATACAACCAAGCAAATGGAAAACACACTATAAGGAAGGAATGTTTATATCCTAATGGGGAAGGGGAAATGAGATGTGGAACTCCTAAGACTTTAATATTACCAGAATCTCACCTCAGACATTTACTAGCTGTGTGACCCTGGGCAGGTCACTTAACCCCAATTGCTTTAAACATTCAGGGCCATCTCCAGTAATCCTGATATATAGCTTCCCACTGGACTCAGATGGCTCTGGAAGAGAAGGTGAGGTTGGTGAACTAGCACCTCTGTTAAACCCAGTTCACTGCAAATCATGATATCACCCTGATGTCACAGTCCTTTTTGAGAACAAACAACAAACAACAACATTACCAAGAGGTCATAGAGGGAGGCAAAAAAGATGAGAAATTTGGGAGTGATTTTTAAAGTGTTTTTGATGATCTTAAAGGAAAAAGGAAAGGGGTGGGGAGAATAGGGAAAGAAAGAAGAAAGAATAAGGGATAAATTTATCTCACATGATTGTGGAGGTACAAATAGCTATTTAAACAAATAAAAAAGAAGTAGGGGAAGCAGACATCACTTGAACTTCACATGCAGTGTGGGTAGCTAAGTAATGTAGTAAATAGTGCCAGGCTAGAGTCAAGAAGACCCTTCCTAAGTTCAAATCCAGTCTCAGACACTTAACAAGGAGTGTGACCCTGGGCAAGTAAATGACTTAATCTTCATTTGCCTCCATTTCCTCATCTGTGAAATGAGCTGGAGAAAGAAATGGCCAAACACTCTAGCATCTTTGCTAAGAAAATACAAATGGGGGTCATGAAGAGAGTTGGACATGACTAAAAAAAATGACTAAATAAGAAGTGTGAAGTAACCAGAAAGATAATATTTATAACATAAAATGGACAAATTTGAAAGACTTAACTATTTCAGAGGACAAATAATTTGGGATGCTGCCAACTTTGAGGACGTGGACTGGATATGTAGTGATACATGCATTTCCAATATGCCCATTGCTTAAATATTTGTATTTGTTTCAGTTTCTCATCCTTATATCTCCGCTTTTGGTGGGAGGTGGGAGAGAGAGGCCAGATGCTTGTTGATTTAAAGGATTAATTTAAAAAGAAATAGTACTACAAAAAATTAATCACCCATAGTAGCTACTTAGTAAATGTTTATTGATTGATTATTATGTTCTTAGGACTGTGCTAGCTAGGCACTAGGGATATGAATACAATGAACGAAACAATGTCTATTTGTATGGTGCTTACATTTTAATAGGGGAAACAAAGACACACACCAGAATTGATAGAAAATAAATACAAAATAGCTAAGGACAAGATAGCTTGAGAGGGAGGGTGCTAGCAGTTGAGATGATCTTATACTTCAGCAAGGAGTTCTTTGTTGGCAAGAGTCAGAGCTAAAATAATAATGATGCCTCCACATTTTTGTTTTGTTTGTATTTTTTGTGCCTCCACATTTTGAATGATGATCACTGAAGTAAGTAAGCCACAGCATTATTAGCTGCTTTGCTTTTGGCAGAGAGAGAGAGAGAGAGAGAGAGAGAGAGAGAGAGAGAGAGAGAGAGAGAGAGAGAGAGAGAGAGAGAGAGAGAGAGAGAGAAGCGAGCTCACCCTGGCATCTGAATAACTGGCATCACTACTCTATCCATCTTTGGAGCTGGGCTTGTGATCTAGCTCTCAGACAAATCTATTTCTCCTTTTTGGCCACAAAATCTGTAGTCTAAACCAAGGACAATAGTACTTATCTCTCCTACTGATCTTCAAAATAGATATTTTCCATGATGGTTTTTCCCTCTGATTTCTGGATTTTTTCACATGAACACAATTCTAGTATCAGCATCATCTCTGTCTCTCTCTGTCTCTGTGTCTGTTTGTCTCCCCTTTTGACCTAGGAACACTCTTCTGGAATCACATTTCAGGCTTGTCTCAATTATATCTATGAGATCAAATCTGATTTCTTATGATTTCTAGTTGACATTGTTAAGTCACTTAATATCTCTGGGCCTCAGTTCTTTATCCATATAAAAGGAAGGGATTGGACTAAATCAATATAAATAGCATTTATATATCACTTTAAGACTTGCGAAGCATTTTTACAAGTATTACCTCATTTAGATGGCATCTGAGATCTCTTACTAGATCCAGACCTATCATCCAATAACTTATTTGTGTAGAGAAATATCTGATTTTGGGTTTTGCCACAGACTTTATTCCTGGACTTTGTCTCCTGTGAATTTTTGGATGTTTCTATTGCTAATCTTCCTCTTTCTTCTTCTAGCCCTATACCACATACATATATACATACACACATATATGTATGTGTAAATATACACGTGTGTAGTGAGTTTTCTTTCTCCCCTATTTGTCATCCTCGCAACCTCTTTTAATTGTATCGCATCTAGTTTTTCTCCATCTGAAATAATTTAGGTTCTTGGTTTCATACAGATGTATTTTATTCTGGCAAAAAAATAATCCCTCAATTTTGCATTTTTATAATAAATGGATGTTGAATTTTATCAGATAAGATCCCCCCCCCCACTTATATTGATCAGACTCAGCCAGAAATCACATCTATTATTAGCTCACAGGGGGAAGTTGGTAGGAATGAGACTTATAATTTTAAAAAATTCAGCATTATAAATCATTAAAATGCATTACTAAATATACAGGTCAACACTGGAAGGTAGCAATATATGGGCTCTTCTTTTTGGCTTGGCTAGAGTACGTAACTTATTACTTAGATAAAGAGATAGGTGCTATGTAGGAAACACAAGTATATTTTATTGATCTGGGCAAAATTTTGTAATTATAGAGAGATTACAGATATTAGTGTTTGTTATCCAAAAGAAATAATAAATTAGCAATAGACAATAAAGGAGTTGGATTAGATGTCTCTGAGATTTTTTTTAGCACTAAATTCTACAATCCTATAAAAGTGATTAAAATAGAACATTTAGAGTTTAATCACAGATAATAGAGTTGCTTATCTAATTATAAGGTGTTTATTAATTTGTGTGGTGATTGTGTGGTTTGGGGGTTTAAGAATGAAATTGTATGACTCCCCAGGTCTTAATTTCAGGGACTGTGTGTCAAGGGGAACATGAAAAGTCAACCAGAACTCTCTATATTTTATACAGTTTATTGTAGTAGTGCTTAACCTGAGTTAAAATGGTTAGATTTTCAGAAATTTGTGAATATGAATGGAAGAAAGAATTGTGTGTCTTTATTTTTTATTAACCCTCAACTGAAATCGAGCATTTTCTTTAATTAAAACTTTTTTTTTTGAGGAGGAGTCCATAGGTTTCACTAGACTGCCAAAAGCCACCTGCTCCCCCCGGCCCTCTCTCTCTCTCTCTCTCTCTCTCACACACACACACATTGAGAAATTTTGATATAGGCAAAGAAATTGAGGTAACCAATGAATGTTTCAGGCAGCTAGGTGGCACAGTGGATAGAGTGCTAGGCCTGGAGTCAGAAAGACCTGAATTTAAATCTGGCCTCAGACACTAACTAGCTGTGCGAGTTGCTTAACCCTGTTTGCCTCAGTTTCTTCATCTGTAAAGTGAATAGAAGGAAATGGCAAACCACTCCAGCGTCTTTGTCAAGAAGAGCCCAAATGAGGTCCTGAGGAGTAAGACACAGCTGAAATGATTGAACAACAAAGGAATGCTTGATTTGTAACATTGAGGATACTAAACCCTGTAAGAATCAGTCCTTTACTATTGTGACAATCTCACATCTCCCAGGATCACTTGCAAAGTTGATTCCTGGATGATGAGAAAAGTGTTTGGTGTTTCAGGAATCAGTTACATTTAAGGATGTGGCAGTCATGTTCACCCAGGGACCCTGATCTGAAGAACCTGTATGGGGAGATGATGCTGGAATACTATAGGAACCTGATCTCTGTGGGTAAGAATGTATTCTTCCAGGGACAAATAATTTGCTCCTAAAATATTTTTTAAATTGTTCTTTATTTCTAAAGGTTATTGGGTATCCAACATGTTTAATTGGGTTTTGGTCTAGCATGCATAAGCTGGAAATTCCTGATCCCTTTAAGGCCAATAGACAAGGTGATTCTTCCACCTATTCCTGAAGTGAAAGGTATTTGCTTCTGTGAAGCGAAAAGAAATAAAATTGTGAATCTAAATCAGATGTCTCAATATGTCGGCCTGAGGCTCTATCTTCTGCCCATTTTCTTCATCTTCATCATCGCCATCATCATTAACATTTACATTGTACTTTAAGGTTTGCAAGGGACTTTATAAATATTCTCTCATTTATTCCTTATCCTGTGAGATAGGTGCCATTATTATCCCCACCTTACAGATGAGAAAACTGAGGTATTATTGTTATTCAGTAATTTCAGTTGTGTAAATTCTTTGTGCCCCATCTGGGGTTTTCTTGATAATGATGCTGGATTGGTTTGGCATTTCCTCCATCTCATATTTACAGGTAACGAACTGAAGCAAACAAGGTTAAGTGATTTTCCCAGGGTCACACAGTTAGCAAATTTCTGAAGACAGATTTGCACTTGGATCTTCCTGACTTCAGTTCCAGCAATCAATTCCCTGTATCACCTAGGACCTCCTCCATTAATTGTGGTGCAAGAGCTGAGCTTTGAAGAGAGATGGAGAAGTTAAAAGGCAGAGGGGAGAAGGGAATACACCCCAAGCCTAGGGGAATATACTGTTCAAAGGCATTGAGATAGGAGATGAAATGTCATGTATGAGGAACAAGCCATCCAATTTGACTTCAGACTGTATAGTGCATCAATGGAAGAAATAATAAGTTTACAAAGAGAGGCTGGGACCAGATTATGAAGGGCTTTAAATATGAGAGAAAGGGATTTGCATTTTATACTAGATGCAACAGGAGCTTTTTGAACAATGGAATGACATGGTGTGGTAAAATATGAAAGTTTTTAACAGTCGGTTAGGATAAGTGAAAGACGCCAGTTTTTCAAGGACCACCCTTTTGGGGAGGAGATGAACAGTCCGCCTGCTGCGCATGTCAGACTGCCTGCCAGGTACAGTGCGCCTGCTGCGCATGTCAGACTGCCTGCCGGGTTTTTTTTGACTTCCGGGGTGGAGAGAACGGGAGTAGCCTTTTTTGCCGGCTTGGCGGGACTCCGGGCGGCGCGGCACAGACGGTCTGACTCACTCCAAAGGTGGCCTAAATCGGTTTGGTGAGTTTTTATAAGGAATATAGACAGCCTAGATTTAAGACGATTTGTACTGTATTTCTGTTTTCCTATCCTTCTAATCAACAACACCTTATATACAATAAAGGCTCTATCTAGAAAACCAGAAGCTTCTTCCATTTACTAGTCTGGGAGATGAATTAAGGGAAGGGTTAAGTAGGGGAGATTTATGATCTAATATCCAATTTTAAATCTCACAGTTTGGCGACCCCGAAGGGACCTTAAGGACCCTCCCACCCTCCCTAGTTTGGCCATAAGCCGGCTAATTCGGTGGATTTTCCAAATACCCCCCCCCCCCCCCCCCCGCGGACTTTCCCTTTGTCTAATCTCCCTTAAAGACTTTAAGCCTCTAAAAGTCTTGCTTTAAACAGAAAAGCCAGCCCAGTTTAAAGGGCAAGATGCTCGAATATTCTACCATCCCTTTGATTTTTCTCATCGGAATGTATTGGGACAGCATAACATCCCGACTTAGAGGAATAGTTTATTCAATGGTCCTTCATAACATTATTGGTTTTTTCCTCATTCAGGCAGCAAAAAGTTTTTTGTATAATAGTATACGTGAGAATCTTTGGGAAAATACGTTTAATATAAGTAGAAATTTTATGCCTGCAATTGAAATACCTTTTAATACCACATCCATAGTTCATACGACTAAGGATTTTATTTTTTTTTGTTGTTTTTTTTTTGTTTTTGTTATTATCATTGTTTTTGTTATTATCATTGTTATGATGTGGGGGAAACTCTCACATATGGAGAGAGACCTCAAAATGGCTGTTTCTACTAGAGATGATCCAAGTTCAGAATCAGATCAGCAGAAACTACTCCCTCTACAGGAAGCTATAGAACATAGTAAGAAGGGAGTGCCAATTCAAGTCAGAAAATATAGCCCCTTTAGACCAAGTGACTTGAGCGCATGGAAATCAATCATCCCTAGTTTTGAGAAAAATCCAAACACTGTAATTTCACAGTTAAGGACTATATTTAATGCATATCAACCCAGTTGGGCTGATGTTACTTGCCTTTTGGAAACTTTACTGTCCCCAACTGAGATTACAGATATTATCTCAGCAGGAAATGCCCTTGTTGCGAAAGGTAAGGCCGATGTGGAATGGCCTCTAAAGGATCCAGAGTGGAATTATAATGATGATAGGGATTTCCAAAGATTAAAAGATGCTAGAGAAACACTTCTGAAGGGAATGGAATCTTGCTCTAGAAAACCGGAAAACTGGCAGAAATTTTTAAGCCTACCTCAGGAGGCTAATGAAAGACCAAACAGATTTTATGATAGACTTTGTGAGGCCGCTAGACAGTACACCAGATTGGATCCAGTAGATTTAAGAGATTCCTGTATCATTCTCAACACATTTGTTTATAATTCACTGCCAGAAATACGCAGATACTTTCTGAAACAATGTCCAGACTGGAGAAATCTCTCAGTAGATAGAATTAAGGAACTTGCAAATTATGTCTTTGACTCACGTGAGGAAGATCCAGATCACCCTAAACAGAGCATTCTGGCACCAGCGATTCCTAGTCAGCCATGTGGACACCGGAACAAGGACACTAAGGTGTGTTGTTACTGTCGTAAGGAGGGGCATGAATTGAGAGAATGTAGGACTTGGAGAAGAAATTCTAATTCTAATTACAGGCGAAATCAAAATAGAAATAGATCTTTTTGGAGGAATACAGAAAGGCAGTACCAGAAATTGCTTGATACCTCACTGAAAACATTGAATATTGAATCTTGCTAATTGAAGTCTTATTTCTTTTTGATGAATTAATCACCACTTTAAGTATCTGCTACTGTTATACCAGAGAATTCATGTATAAGATGATGTGGTCTACTTGCTAAAAGAAGATTATGTAATAATGTCTAAAAGAAGATTATGTAACAATGTCTAATATAATCAGCTATTTACATTCGTTTATTATTTATATGTCATTATACTCTGGGTATGGTTTGGAATTATTGTATATATCACTAATATATTCTCAGTTATGCAGCATAGCACACATTTTTACCATCATATTGTCTTTGGTGAAATTAATGAGATTTCAGAAATATGGAAACTTATCATTTCAGAGACTAACTTGCTGTGAACTCTGACGCAGGCCCTGGAGAGAATATATGTGCAACAAAAGGAGAGACAGGTATACGTAAGTCCATGGTTTGCTTATGATGGTGACTATGTAGAGCACAATTACTAGGCACAGTCCAGTATTCATCCTCTCTCCCTCCTAATTTAACCTAATTTAACTGAACTTATTTATCTTTTTATCTCACTCAGTTGAATTCACCTGTGGCCTAGCACAATCACTGGCTGTCTCAGAACCATGAGATATGGTATGATAACCTTTCCATAACATTTTCAGGTGTCATGAACACATACTAAATTTGGCTTTGATCCAGACACATGGTGGTAAAAAGTGTTACACATTGCATAACTACCTCAACCCTCTATTACAAGTCTAACCATATAAAGGAGGGAATGTAATGGAATTTATTAATTTGATCATTGACAATGCTATGCTAAGGTTTTAAAAATACAGCAATTCAAACAGTTAAAGAAGATAATCCAGCTTTCCAGACCAGAGTCCAGAATCCAGTTTTCCAGACCAGAATCCAGTTTCCTCCTGATGACATCTTACCACTTCAAGAAGACAAGAGAACTCAGAGACTTTATATGAACTGTTTTGCTTTATTAGCTTTTACTATCTCCTTTCTGTTATATACTATCTGTAACATGTACTCTCTGCAGAGGCTCTCCCTTTGCAAGACTAATGTCAAAGCGTCGGTTCATGAAAAAAAAAAAAAAAAATCGCCCCTCTGGACAAAACTTTCCTCTCTTCCTTTTCTGTATTGTTGTTCGCATATTATTAGTCAGCAAAAGTTATTATATTCTTTTTACTGTTCCATCAAGGAAACATTCCGTTTCTTGAGGAAGCAAAGGGGGGAAATGTGGTAAAATATGAAAGTTTTTAACAGTCGGTTAGGATAAGTGAAAGACGCCAGTTTTTCAAGGACCACCCTTTTGGGGAGGAGATGAACAGTCCGCCTGCTGCGCATGTCAGACTGCCTGCCAGGTACAGTGCGCCTGCTGCGCATGTCAGACTGCCTGCCGGGTTTTTTTTGACTTCCGGGGTGGAGAGAACGGGAGTAGCCTTTTTTGCCGGCTTGGCGGGACTCCGGGCGGCGCGGCACAGACGGTCTGACTCACTCCAAAGGTGGCCTAAATCGGTTTGGTGAGTTTTTATAAGGAATATAGACAGCCTAGATTTAAGACGATTTGTACTGTATTTCTGTTTTCCTATCCTTCTAATCAACAACACCTTATATACAATAAAGGCTCTATCTAGAAAACCAGAAGCTTCTTCCATTTACTAGTCTGGGAGATGAATTAAGGGAAGGGTTAAGTAGGGGAGATTTATGATCTAATATCCAATTTTAAATCTCACAATGGTCAATCTTTGCTTTAGGAAGCTCACTTTGGCATCTAGGAAGACTATGAATTGGTGAGAGGAGAGACTTAAGGAAGGGAGATGAGAGGTAACGAACACCTGAATGAAGATGGTGACTGTGTGAGTAGAGAGAATGGACAGACTCTAGAGATGGTGTAAGGGTTGAATCTACTAGACTTGACAAATGACTGGGTATGTGAGGTGAGGGGGAATTGACAAGTCAAGGATGAGTCTGAGGTTATAAGCCTCGGAGAATTCCTTAACAGGAATAGGAAAGTTTGGAAGAGAGGCATGTTTGGGGTAGAGGGGAAGATAATGAACTCTTTTTTCACATGTTGAGTTTGAGATGCCCCAGAGGTATTAAAATGCCCAATAGGTAGTTGGTGATGAAAGATGAGCTTAGAAGTGAGACTAGGGATTGATACTTAGATCTGCAAATTGTGAGCATAAAGATAATAATTGAACCTTTTGGTGTAGAGAGAGGAATGAACCCAAGGTAGAGGCTCAAGAAGGTGTGATAAAATAATGGAATTTGTCAGACCCCCAGGGGCCCCACCTGATTGATTTGGTATTGTTTGAATTGGGTGAGAATGAGGAACTGACTAAGTACCTACTTGGGAATGATTGGAGGCCACACCTGGCTGACCCTGAGTGACATGTACTACTGACATCAACAGGGGGATCACTCTCAGCCAAGCAACTTGAAGGACCTCCCTTTTGGGGGAGGGAGAGAAAAAGTGGAAAAAGGGTATGCTTGTTTGGAGAAGCTCTTGCCTTTTAGTAAGCTTCTGGAGGGTACTGGAGAGGGACTGCACAGCTGACTCCCATTGAAACTACGGACTCCAGGTGGTGAGTTATTAGAAGCAAGGCCAGCTCTTTGAGCTAGCTGAACTGGAAGCAAATTTGGGGTTTGAGTCAGTCTTTGCTAGAGGCAGGGAGCTTATCTGTTTTTCTTTTCCCCTATTTTCTTGTCCCTGGCTTTATTCACCTTTGTTGTAAATTTTATTCCCATGAATAAAACCTGGTTTGTTTGTGGAAAAGAGGCTGTTAATCTCCTTTCTTATTAGCCTGGGAGAAATAACTAAAAAAGGCAGTTTGGAAGGGAGGAAACTTTGGACCTAGAGGTCTCATTATTTTCTGAACCCCAATATTATGGTGAGCCACCCAGTTAACTCTCCTCATAATAAATTTGGCCCCTACAAAGGTAAATCATGGATGATTATCCATCAGCGGAGACAGAAGATTGGTCAGACAGGTAACAAAATTTCCTTTACTCTCCTGCCTGTATTTTCTTCTTTTGAATCTAACTTCCTTCAAATATTTCTTCTAATTTCCTTAACTCAGATTCTCTTTTGAAATTGCTTTAATCAGGACTGTACCCCCTACTGTACAGAAAAGTCTTCACAGTTATTTCTTCCCTCTACCTAAATCCCAGGACCTTTCCTCAATCTTAATATTTTCTCATCTCAGGGGGCAGTTAGGTGGCACAGTGGATAAATTACCAGCCCTGGATTCAGGAAGACTTGAGTTCAAATCCAGCCTCAGACACTTGATGCTTACTAGCTGTGTGACCCTTGGGCAAGTCACTTAACCCCCATTGCCCCTCCCCTCATATATATATTTTCTCATCTCAATTCGATGTTATCAAACCAACTCCTCATTAAATTGTCTCTGCTTTTAACTGGTAAGACATTGCTCATTCTACCCCTTTCATTGTTTCATCATTCTTTTCATCTTATTTTTTTTTCTTCTTCCCTGATCAACTTTGAGTGTCCCCTCAGGGTTCTGTCTTTAACCTTCTGCTTTGCTTTATCCTTCTGTACCCCTTCATATCATTCATCTCTTCTCATACCTTTATCCCTTTTATGTTAAGGATTCTTGAAACTTTATGAATTAAAGATTCATAGTGTTGTATAGGTCCTTAGAAGTTAGCCTGTCTAATCCACATCTGAATTGCAAATCATCTCTACAGCATGAGTGATCATTCACATTCTTTTTGGACACTTCCAATCGAAGGGAGGGAGGATCTTGGAGCAGAAACAGTGATGGATTTTAAGTTGGAAACAGGTTTGAGTCCTGGAATCTCTACTTACTACTTATGTTATGTGACCTTGGGGAGGTGACTTAAATCCCTGGACCTCAGTTTCTTCATCTATAATATTCAACTATGTAACCTCAACAATTCCTTATAATTCTATAATGTTAATTTTTATGAACTTTCCAAAGCAGTCCAACCCATGCCCAAACACTCTAATTGTTAGGAAGTCACTATGCACAATGAGATCATAGAAACTAAAAGGGATCTAAGAGGTTATCTAGTCTAGCACCTTCATTTTGCATGTAGTATGTGCTATGGGACTATTATACCAACCCCCCATTCACAGGGTACTAGGGGACCCTGAAGGCTTAGAGGTAGTTATGAGCTTTCACTGGTGTGTCTCTCACCCATTATGGAATTAAATCAATTATCCCATCCGACTTGATTAACCATTAGAAATGGATATTTACTAAAGTAGAAGGCTAAGAGCTGCTGGTATAAAGCTATAGAGCTTTATTCCAAACCAGGGACACAGTATCTCTCAAGTACATGTAGAATGGAGGGGAGAAGTGGGCTCCAACATAACACATATGACAAAGGCTACTGGTTGCTAGAAGTTCCTTTCTTTCCTTAGTAGGGCTCTCATGAAATTACCGTAGACATAGTATATAACTTTCTGCTAGTTTTCATGTTGCCTACTGGGGAGTGTTATGGGGTTAGGATTAAAGTTTAAACTGCTAGCTAAACTAAAGGACACTGGTCTGGGGTAACTCTCCTTGAGAAGCTAAGTTGAAGGATGAACACACCTTGAGAAGCAAGAGAGATAAGCCTATCAGGGATGGCTGCTTCCTGAGTGGCACCAAGGGGACAGAGATAACTCCAATTGCCTTTCACCTGACTTCTCCCATTCCACCCCCAATAAGGGCTCAGGTGATCACCCTATCTACCATTTATAAAAGCTATGGCATTTCTCCTGCTTGAGGAGATAGGTATCTTAGAGAATCGTCTCTGTGCCATCTCCTCTCGAGACTCAAGCACTTAAATAAAAGATTATTTTATTCTAATTGGATTTGTGTGTGAGAGGGTATAATTCTCTGAAGAGGAATACCTAAGGACCCCCACCAATTTCCCTGTGACAGGAGGCAAGATGGTAGAGTGGCAATTAATGCTGGCCTTACAGTCTGGAACACTTGTGTCCCAATCCTGCCTCTGATAATTACTCTTTTTTTTTTTTTTTTGCTGGGCAATGAGGGTTAAGTGACTTGCCCATGGTCACACAGCTAGTAAGTGTCAAGTGTCTGAGGCCGGATTTGAACTCAGGTACTCCTGACTCCAGGGCCAGTGCTCTATCCACTGTGCCACCTAGCTGCCCCGATAATTACTCTTGACAAATGATTTAATAACTTTTCCAGCCTCAATTTCTTCATGTATAAAATGGATAGATGGTTGCTGTGAGGATAAAACAAGATAATGTGTGTAAAGTGCTTTGTAAAACTTGAAGTACTATATATTATTTCCTTTTCTTCCTCCTTTTTCTCCTCTAACTATGACTATGACGATTACTATTATTGCCTACTACTATTATTATGTGACAAGATTTGTAGTTGAATGGGTAGGATTCAATTATATTATGAGGTTTTTGAAATTATTTGGTGAGAACGTTTGACCATTTTTTGGAGGGGTGGGGCAATGAGGGTTAAGTGGCTTGCCCAGGGTCACACAGCTAGTAAGTGTCAAGTGTCTGAGGTCAGATTTGAACTCAGGTCCTCCTGAATCCAGGGCCGGTGCTTTATCCACTGTGCCATCTAGCTGCCCCCTTGACTATCTTTTAAAGCAAGGTTGAGAGAGTGAGGAGGAGAGAAGGGAATTACATGATTTTTACCAAAGTAACAGGATGAAATTGATTTTATAGGGAATGTAATCTGGTTATTGTGTGCAGGAAAGAGAGACAAGGCTGAATGGGTAGTTGACTTAATATACTAATCAAGGTATGAAATGAAAGGGGTCTTAATTCCAATTACAGACAGTTTCTGCTGGCCTCTGTGCCTTTTCTAATATTTCCTCTTCCATTTCCTTTGCTTATTCCATTTACCCAGTGACTGCATCTTTCCCTCCTGTTGCTGAGGCTGTTCTTAATCTCTGTCAATTCATTACTTTATCACTTGAAAATGAGTTAATCCTTAATCTCTCTTCCTTCAAATGTGTTCACTCCCTGTATTATACCTTTTCATGCCGTACACTAATTATGTATCACACATACCCTTGCAGAGAAGTATGATTCTTCCATTTATATTCCCAAAGCAGGGTGAAAATCTGCTTTTGCTTCTGCCAGCAAACAAGGCCTCCTGCCCATTAGTGGCCCCTCCTCAAAATAGCTGTATGGTATTGGACCCAGAGACTAGTAGGGAGGAAAACCAAGGCTCCTTCACAATGAATAAGGTTTGCCTGAAGAGAGGTTATCTGTATCTTTAAAGTTATAGACCTTCTCTCCAGAATGCATTCTCAAATACTGAATAAAGCTTTCGTACTTGCTGAAGACTTCCTTACATTTATTATTTTTATAATGTTCCTGTCCAGTAAGTAGAGGTATATTCTCCAGCTTTTCCATTTTTATTGCACGAGGAAATCCCTGTTGTTTAGAATCTCTGTGTTCTTATTACTCTTGGAAAAGTATCCATGATGAATAATGAGAAATCCCTGTTGTTTAGAATCTCTGTGTTCTTATTACTCTTGGAAAAGTATCCATGATGAATAATGAAGATTTACTCTGTAGCACTACCCTTTTTTCTCAACACAGAAGATAATACATTTTATAAATCTCTTTGAGATCGGGATACTAGGTCACAGATTAAAGAAACAGTATCAATTCAGGGAATTTCCATGGATGATTCATTGTAGAAAAGACTCGAGAGTAATGATTCCTGCCACAAGTCTGGGACCATGTCCTCCATTTGGAAAAGCAGCATAGCAACAAGGAGAGAGATTGAGACAAGAAATAGTTACATTCCTAGTAAAGTGAGAGGTCAAGAATATAGTAAATTTGGAAAAAGCTTCAGTCTGACATCACTGTTACACAACAGAGTGTTAACTACAAAAAGAGTTATCCTGTGGAAATAAATGGCTTCAAACAGTATTCATAGCTGGTTAAAAAATAACAGAATCACCTCAGGGCAGAAATTGCAATTATCATAGGAGTAAAGTTCTCAATTACCTTATTTGATCACACATAATATTTATTTAAGAAGGACCCTATGTATTTGGAAAAGCTTTTTATAAGAAGACACCTTTAACACTCAAAATTCATACTGGAAAGAAACCCTATACATGTAGCAAATGTGAAAGAGCCTTTAAAAAAGAAAAGTACCAGGGGCAGCTAGATGGCGCAGTGGATAGAGCACCGGCCCTGGAGTCAGGGGTACCTGAGTTCAAATGCGGCCTCAGACACTTGACACGTACTAGCTGTGTGACCCTGGGCAAGTCACTTAACCCCAATTTGCCTCACTAAAAAAAAAAAGAAAAAGAAAAAGAAAAGTACCCGATCAAATACTCCAGAATTCACACTGGAGAGAAACCCTATACATATCGTGAATACAGAAAAACCTTTACTCACAAGGAAAGCTTTACTATACTTCAGAGATGTACGATAGGTATATTAAGGCCCTGAGGTAGATCTCTGTCTTTATTTACCATGAAAGAATTCATAACAGAGAAAAACCCTACAATTGCAGTGTGTGGGGAACATTTTGTCACATCTACAGTGGCACAATATTAAAGGACTCATACTAGAGAGAAACCTTAGAAATGTAAGGAATGTGGAAACGTCTTCAGTCACAGTGGGAGAGAGCTCACAGCATCAGAGAGCTTTCATTCAAGGCAAAGCCTAAAGAGGTGAATAAGGCCAAGTGTTTCATTAGAAATGTAACCTCACTCAGCATTAGAGATCTCATAGAGAAGAAAGATTTAAAGTGTGCAGTGCATATGGAAGGACCTTCAGCCAGTGAGGAAGCAATATTCATCATCAGAGAATTTATCCTGCAGAGAAATGTTATATGTGCAACGGAAGGCCTTTTTTTCTTGCAAAATCCTTATTCAGCACCAGGTCATTCATATTGGAAAGAAATTCTCTGCTTGCAGTTAACATGGACATGTGTTCACTCAGCATGGGAATCATGTGTGATGCCAGAGAAATAGTATTGGAGATAACATCATAAAAAGTCTGTGTGAAAGCCTTCCACCAGACTGCTTGCCATGTTTTATTTGTAAATGAGATGGTGACACAAGGTAGAAAAATTCTGATTGTGGAAAGCCCCTCAGCCAGAAGGTTTTTTCAAGAATGGATAATTCATACTGGAGGAAATCCATAATTATAGCATGGAGTCAAGCCTTGATTCACCTGGGAAATATGAAGTTTAGTGGTGAGGGAAAAACAAAAATAAAATGAATGGGAGAAGGCTTTCAGATGTGTGTGGTTTTCTCTTTAAGCCTTGGTTTGCTCATTTGTTAATAATAATAATAATAATAATAATAATAATAATAATAATAATAATAATAACAACAACAACAACCAGTACCTACCTCGCAGGGTTGTTGTGGAGCTCAAATAACGTCTGCAAAAGCACTATGTAAACATCAATTAGTTATTATATTTCAACAATAGAGGTAATGTATCATTGTTTGACAATTGAGGAGGGTCAAGGATTGAGCAACACTTACCAAAATGATGGGGGATAGGAGGAGGAAGCGATATTCCTTGTTTAAAATGAAATCCTTTTATTTCTCAGAGAGGTTGGATTCTGGCTGTTTTGTGCTTACAGTGCATTGCTCGTACCTTCTTATTGTGGTTATGTCAATCAACAAAGCCCTAAGATAAACCTAGGTTTCCTCTGTGTGACTGAGACTCATGAAAAGACCCAGCAGAGAGAGGGTTAAGGAGCAATAATGAGCACACTGATCCTTAAATAGATGCATGCCCACAGGGTGTAAATACCCCTCTTCTGTTTGTGGAGTAGCTGGTTCTCTTGGTTCTTTCCTTGCAATTTAAGATCCCATTGGTGCAGCTTAGTTTAATAAGTATTGATTCCTTGGGCAAGTCACTTAAACCCCATTGCCCCACCAAAAAAAAAAAAAGTATTGATTAAGGACCTACTATGTGCTTTTGCTGAGGATACAAAGGCAAAATAAAAGTGTTCCCTATTCCCAAAGAGCTTATGGACTGCAGGTATTGGGGTGGATCCAAAATGGTGAAACAGCCATAGTCTGGCTCTCCTACATGAGTCTTCCATGAAAATCTAGAAAAGGGCCCCCAACCTAGTCCTGATCAGGAAATTGAAAGAAAACATCACAGTAAATAATTTTTTAAATCTAGGTTGGCATAGGAAGTCAGACAGGGAGTTAGCGGACACTGGTATTGGGGTCTGACTGGGAACAAAAATGCAGAGCACTCCAACGAGAAGCTTTGCACAAGGGCAATAAGAGGCCCTAGATCATAGATGGGCATAATCTTGTGGAGGATGCAAGTCACTACCCACTTCCAGGTCAAGATCTAGAGTGGATGGAGGAGGGGACCTGTGCCTAGCTTTCCAGGGTGAGGAATACTTGCGGGTCCAAGGCTGTGTCCTGAACCAGGAGCAAGGTCATAAGCAAATAGCTGCTGTGTCGCTTTGACCCCAGAAGCTGAGCAGAGTCTTGCTTCTAGGCCCCAGCCCAATCTGATGCATATAGGGGAATAAACAGGGCAAGAATCTCAGACCAAAAAAAGGGAGCCTGTAGTTCTGTCATTGAACCAGTAGAGCTCTGCAGATGACTGATAACAGCTAATTACAATAGCTGTCTACTGGAATCCAACCAAAAGAAAGCCCACAAATGTTTTGTACAGGGCAGATAGGTGGCACAGTGGATAGAGCACTGGTCCTGGATTCAGGAGGACCTGAGTTCAAATCTGGTCTCAGACACTTGACACTTACTAGCTGTGTGACCCTGGGCAAGTCACTTAACCTTCATTGCCCTGCAAAAGAACAACAACAAACAAAAACAAACAAAACAAATTTATTGTACAGAGCCAAACCCACATAAGGTACTGACAAAGTTCAGATTAGGGGGCGGTGATCAGAATTTGCACTGGATCAGACCATTTTGGGAGCACAGAGATTTTGCAAGTCCAAGGTTAGAGAGAGGTTCCGAGGAAAGAACCATGAGAACTAGATCCTGTACAAACAAAATGAGAAATGTAGGAGCGTTTATACCCAGTGTGCATGCATTTATGACCCTCCCTCTGCTATGTCTGCAGGTCCATAGCAGAAGGAACTAAATAGATACAAACTCAGCTCAAATATTTCCCCCAGAAGTACACAGAAACCAACTCTAACACCAAGTCCAAAGTCAGGAAGCAGGCTGGAAGAATAAGCAAATAAAAAAAGAATTTCATCATAAAGAGTTATTATAGTAACAGGGAAATTCAAGAAATAATCCTGGAAGAAGAATCAACAAGAAAAGCCTCAAAGAAACACAGAGCCGTGGCACAGGCTCAACTAGAATTTCTGGAAAAGATAAAGAAAGAAGGTTTTTTTTTTTTTTTTAAGTTTGTTATTTTAAAAATCATATGAGGGCAGCTAGGTGGCGCAGTGGATAGAGCACTGGCCCTGGATTCAGGAGTACCAGAGTTCAAATCCGACCTCAGACACTTGACACTTACTAGCCGTGTGACCATGGGCAAGTCACTTAACCCCCATTGCCCTAAAAAAAAAATCACATGAAAGCACTGGAGGAAAATGGGAAAAGAAATGAGTTATGAGAGAAAAAATTAAAAAGAAAATACACAGTTTGAAAAAAGAGGTAGAAAAACTTAAGCAAGTAACTGCCTGAAAATTAGCAATTGACCAAATAGAAATGAATGACTCTATGAGACAAGATATATTTTTTAAAAGTCAAAAGACTGAAGAAAATATACAGTATCTCATAGCAGATTAACTATTCTGGAAACCAGGAGAGCATATACTTTTGTATTCATCCTGTTACCTGTCCTTGTTTCCTTTTTGTGTGCAAGTCTGTAGCTGAGATCCTTATGCATCCATATTAGTATCTTCAGATAGTGCTTTTCCTTCCTCATTGAGATGGTTTCCCTTGTATCTTCAGAATTTTGTTCTTGAGTTTCCCATCCCTCCATAGCTCACTTCCCTACAGAATTTTAGTCCAAGAAACTGTACTTATCCTTCTTCTGAACCCTTAGAAATCTACTTTCCCCAAATCTAGAGTGCTTATCAGACTAAGACCAGATTTCTTCTTTTTTTTCTTTCACAATCTCTAGGAGGGAGTAGTCAATTTCCTCTACAATCTCATCATTTCCACTCCAGAAACCAGTTCCTCCCTGTTAATGAGAATCAAGTTCAGAAAGACAAGTTCCCCTTGTGGTTTCCTCCAATTTGTGAAGGACAAAATCTTTATTAAGGTAAGTCAAGAAATTGTTAGTTTCTCTGGTTTTAGCAGTCTACCCGCTGTCTGCATAACTGAAGTACCCCACCATTATTCTGTCATGCCTCTGTGTCAAGCTTGTAATCAAGTCCTTAAATTCATCCATTTCCTCTTTCTATGTAGTTGGCCTGTAACATATGCCAGTGACAAAACTGCTTCTGTTTCTGCCTCCCTTCAATGATCTACATTCAAGGTACAGTGTGTTTAACTGTGACTGATCAGACCAATATGAGCTCAGAAGACTCACAGGTTGGGCACAAATAGTCCATATGGACATTTGGAGTGAAGATGTCTCTAAATTTGTACATCTCAGGTTTCTTTTGAGCTACTGCAATTCTGCCTTGCTCATAGAGCACAGCACCTTCTTTGATGTGGGCACGCATGCTGGGTGGGGCATGTGCCAGTGTCTGCTGTGTCTCGCAATCGATTCCAGAGTTTTGGGGAGAGGCCTTAAGACTGTCCTTGTATCGCTTTTTCTAACTTCCATATAAACACTTGCCTTGTGTGAGTTCTCTGTAAAATAGTCTTTTAGGCAAATGTACGTTTCACATTCAAACAATGTGGTCAGCCCATCAGAGCTGTGCTCTCTGTAGTAGAGTCTGAATGCTGGGCAGTTCAGTTTGAGAAAGGACCTCAGTGTCCAGTACTTTATCTTGCCAGGTGATCTTCACAATCTTCCCAAGACAATAATGGAAGTGATTCCGTTTCTTGGCATGGCATTGGTACACTTTCCAGGTTTCACAGGCATACAACAATGAGGTCAGCACAATGACTCTGCAGACCTTCAGTTTGGTAGGCAACCTAATACCCTTGCCTCAGTTTCCTCATCTGTAAAATGAGCTAGAGAAAGAAATGGCAAAGCACTCCAATATCCAATATGACTGAAAAATGACTAAACAACAACAAAGTAGCTGAGACAGCCAGGGGTTCCCAGAAGACAAAATCTAAGAAAGAAGTCACTACATGCTCAAACTTCTATAAACAAATGCCAAAAAAGAATTAGAAGTCCCAATTCAAGGAGGTAAATTTGATCTCATAGACTTCATAGCCTTGATTCAGTGGGATAGAAACTATGACTATAATATGGCTATAGATAGATATGGCTTATTTGAAAGAAACAGGCTACATTAAAGGGGATAAGGGAAGACTTTAAAATAAAGTATACTTTTGTGAACAAAACCAGAAAACCAAGAGAGAATTTGGGTAAAGATCAATGGAGGAATAAACAAAAGAGATTTTTGTAATCAGGATACACTAGAGATTACCTGGACGGCAAGTGGAAATAAAAAAGAATTTGGTAACCAGATCACAACCCTGGCAACAGACAGGTACCATGGGACTGGAGAGAGCAAATGGCTTCCTGATTTTCAAAAGGGAAGAGAATAGAATCTATAAACTCTAGGACAATTATCTTGACAAATTCCTAGGAAAATGCTAGAACAAATCATTAAAGAGATGGATAATGAAAATCTTAGAAAAGGAAGTGATGGTCACAAAAGATCAATATGACCTCATAATCAACGGGTCATTCTAGACCTTACTTTATTTTTTGACAGGTTTGTTTACTAATTGGTCATGAGAATTGTGTAGTTATAGCTTACTATATTTTTATTAAAAACATTTTATAAAACATCTCATATGCAGAAATGTAGGATGGGCAAAAATCTAATTACCAGTGCTAGGCCTATATGCCAAAGAGATCAAAGGAAAAGGAAAAGGTCCTATACATGTGTATGAAAATGTTTATAGCAGCTCTTTTTCTGATGGCAAAGAACTGGAATTAAGGGGAGGGGTGCTCATCTATTGGTGAATGCCTGAACAAATTGTGGCATATGAATTCACTGGAATATTATTGTGCTTTAAGGAATGAAGAAAAAAGGGTTTTCATAGGAGACCTTTCCTACAAGACCTGGATGAACTGATGCAGAGTGAAGTGAACAGAACCAGGAGAACATTTTATACCATAATGTCAATATGGTAAAAATAAGCATTTTTGAACGACTTAAGAACTCAGATCAACTAAATGATCAACTATGATTCTAGAAGAATCATACCTAGTGACAGAGAGCTGATGAATATGCAGAAATGCTGAATAAGAAACATATTATTGGATGTGGCCAACGTGGGAATTTGTATTGCTTAACTATTCTTCCCCACTCTTCCTCCCTCCTTCTTCCTTCATTTCTTCCTTCCTTCCTTCTTCTTTTCTCCCCCTCTTCCCTCTCCCTTCCCACTGGGTGAGGGAGAAAAAAATGCCTGATAATTAAAAATTTTAAATAATAAAAAAGTTAGATGGGTTTTAAACTAGTTGAATGGTTGGAATCAGAGTAGTCTTTAATGGTTTAATGACAACTTGGCATAGATCTCTGGTAAAGTGAAATTTGAACTTAGGTCCTCCTGATTCCAGGGCCGGTGCTTTATCCACTGTACCACCTAGCTGCCACAAAAGGTTGGCTTTCTTTCTTTTCTTTCTTTCTTTCTTTCTTTCTTTCTTTCTTTCTTTCTTTCTTTCTTTCTTTCTTTCTTTCTTTCTTTCTTCCTTCCTTCCTTCCTTCCTTCCTTCCTTCCTTCCTTCCTTCCTTCCTTCCTTCCTTCCTTCCTTCCTTCCTTCCTTCCTTCCTTCCTTCCTTCCTTCCTTCCTTCCTTCCTTCCTTCCTTTCTTTCTTCCTTTCTTTCTTCCTTTCTTTCTTTCTTCCTTTCTTTTTTTTTTCCCCTGTGGGGCAGTAAGGATTAAGTGACTTGCCCAGGGTCACACAGCTAGTAAGTGTCAAGTGTCTGAGGCCGAATTTGAACTCAGGTCCTCCTGAATCCAGGGCCCGTGCTTTATCCACTGTGCCACCTAGCTGCCTCCCATGATACTATGTTCTGAGCAAGAAAAAGATGTGAGCTCCCTGCTTTATTCCTCACCTGAGGTGTATTATCAGAGGGTCATTGTACAGGGCTATTTCTGGTCCTCTTCAAAGGAATCCAGAAAGGTCTTGACATAATTGGTTGTTTTTTTTTTTTTTTTTTTAGTGAGGCAATTGGGGTTAAGTGACTTGCCCAGGGTCACACAGCTAGTAAGTGTTAAGTGTCTGAAGCCGGATTTGAACTCAGGTACTCCCGACTCCAGGGCCAGTGCTCTATCCACTGCACCACCTAGCTGCCCGGACATAATTGGTTGTTAACAAAAAGCCTTTTGTTCCACTGGGTTAAATGCTCTTTGTTTTATTTTTTATATTTAACAAATAATAAGGACAGTGAGATCTTAAATTCTTTATGTCTTTTGTTCAGTTGTGATATGGTAAAGATGGAGTCTATTGTTGACCAACAAAAAGTAAAGCACAATGGGGCAGTTAGGTGGCACAGTGGATAGAGCACTGGCCCTGGATTCAGGAGGACTTGAGTTCAAATGCAGCCTCAGACACTTGACACTTACTAGCTGTGTGATCCTGGGCAAGTCACTTAACCCCAATTGCCTCACACACACACACACACACACACACAAAAAGTAAAGCACAAGAGCCACTTATGAAGATATGACTGGGGGCAAGCTCACGCAATTTAAGATGAAAAAATGAGTCCTTTGATTGAGACTTTTGTGTCCCTGGATCAGTGCAAACATTTCTGTTGATTGACTGAATCCTGGCATGTGGGAAATATGTGAGATTCTTTGTAGATATGAGCTGCACCCCGGACCTCCAAAAGATCTGTTGGAGATTGGGAGGGGGTGGAGCCAAAAAAGGAGAAAGAGACAGAGGCCCAGTTATATAAAGAGCAGAGAGTGGCCCTTGGCTGTGCATGAAGCACAGTCCATTTGGGACCATCAGCTTCATGCCACCTGATACCAGAAGTGACCGCTGTGGAGACAGTGGCAGGGTATTTTAGGCTGAGAAACGGTGGCAGGAGGAAGCAGGGGGAGGGGGCAAGATCATCCACACCTCAAGTTCCTGGATGCAGTTGTGGAGAGTCAGGAAGTCAAGCTCTTGTGGTCCGAGATGGCAGCCATGGAAAGGAGAACTGGCCAGCTCCAAGAAGCAGCAGCACTCAGAGCAGGGTGGGATGCTAGAAACATTCTTGGGCTTGTCTTCTTGTGGAGTGATGAGTCCTGGGAACCATACTCCTAGGAAGAGCAAGGGTGTGAGAATGCCTGGACAATGGCTCTTGGAGATAAGAGGACTGAGCTAGGCTGTGAGGAAGCAAACCAGGCATCATGTCTATTACTGAGTGACTTGGGACTACACAGGTCTGATGGGAAGGGGGTTGCCTCTTGACTAGCCCCAAGTGTCCAGTGCCTTCCAGGGGAGCCCCAAGCACAGGGCAGCACTCTGAATCTGATGGACCAGAGGTCACCAGCATCGTGTAATCCTATGGTCGGCATGTCAGGATGGAGCCCTTCAAAATCCCACCACACAAATGTATCTCTGCTATTTGTGAATGTTATTTTGTATTCCATTTTAATTAGGTTTTTTCAGTCATTTTAAATTGCATTTTCCTCATTTTAATTTTTTTTCCTGGGGTTTGGGACAAGCCTTTACAAGCAACCAATGCAGGTATGAACCTAAACTTTATGTAATTATGTGTTGTGGGTGATTGTAAGTGGCAAGGCCAGCCAGTTATGGGAGGTTTGGACCCTCACAAAATACTGCTCAATTTGGGTGTGGCTAAATACTGTGCCTTGTGAATCTTACAGGATGATAAGAGGCTGGCAAAGTACTCAGAAAGGACATGGCTGTTTCCACTGGTGCTCTCTCTGACATCATGTAGTCTTCCCAAATGCCCGGATATCTAGAACTGGGAGCATTGGGCAATGCAGTTGGGAGTGACCATTGTTTAATTTTCATGGAATGCAAATTTGTATCACGGAGAGATTGTAGCAGGTGTTACCCTGAAATCCTGGGCTACTTCACAAAAGATGACTTATTTTGGACTCTAAGCCTCTGCATTAAGTGCAAATATGTCCACTGCTTGGTAGAGTCCTGGTATTTTAGGGTAATTTTACTGGTGCCAATCAAGAGAGGTTTCTTGGTGCAGTGGAGTGATGGTATCAGTCAGGAATACCTGGGATTAAAGTCTCCTAACCTCCAAGTTCCCTAGACAACTCGAAGTTGTAGGGAACAACTCAAAGTTGTATGCTTCACTGGTGGAGGGAGGGAGTTTCCTCTTCTGGGAGTTCCCTATACCAGTGAAATCATAGGCCCGATCCCTAGACTATGATGGGATCAGACTAACCCAGATATGAGCTATACCGTGCCCTGTATAAGATTTTCCAGAGTTTCGGAGTGAGATCAAGGGAGACTTGAGCACAAACTAGACTCCACACCTCAAGTTTAGACAATAGCAGCACAGCCTTCTGGGGAGGAAGGGGGCATCTGGAGCAGGTCTGAGTTCTAGGACCCAGCTTCTGGGGAAAAATTGGTAGAATCACACAGCCTCCACTAGTGCCTGGAAAGTTATCTGGACTGTGCAGGTCTGATGGATGAAATTAATTTCTAACCTACAAGAAATACTTTTCATCCAAACCACACGGCCTAAGTTCAAATCTGGCCTCGGACACTGTGACCTTGGACACATGATTTAACCCCCTGCCTCAGTTTCTTCAACTATAAAATGGGATAATAGCATGTATATCTCAGAATTGTTGTGAGGATCAAATGAGATATTTGTAAAGAGTTTAGTTCAGTCCCTGACACATCGTAAGTGCCTTAGAAACCCTTACTTTCTTCTTTCCCTTACCACAACTGTTGTCAGGCAGGCCAGTTTCTCCAGTTCCAGGACAGCTTCCCATCTCATTTACTCTGCTCCCCACTGAGAATGAAGATCCGCATAACTTCCACCTCTGAGATGCTCTTCCAGAACAGAGCTGAGATCTACACAGTCCCCATCCTAGCTTCTCTGACTAAAACATGAGAAAACTTGAGGATTATTCACAAAGATGGGACTAGACATACTAGCCAACACTCACGAGGGTTTCTTATACTGTGGAGCTGGCTGTACATTGACCTTTGGGAAAACCAACCTACTTAATGCTTATCAACTATATACATAATTCATTTATTCCCTCACACAAAAATGTCATCTCAGTTTAGGTTTGGACATTCAAGTTCCCTTTTGTTTTCAAGAAGCCACAGTGTTTTAGGAAGTTTTAATTTGTTTTATTTGTGCTCCTTCTACAGCACCACAATTTCCTCATTTAACCTTTTCCCATTGCCCCCCACCCTCACAGAACCCTCCCTTGTACCAAAGAAGAAAATGTTAAGCCAAGCGATTGAGACCAGGATTGTGTGACAACACATGCAACATTCCACTCCCATAGTCTCCCACCTCTCAAACAAAAGGAAAGCATGTATCATATGTTGTCCAGAACCAAGATTGCTTATTGTATTCAATCTAAGGTCAGCTACCTTTTAGTGTGGCTGCCGTGTATATCATGACAGTCATGTTGTATATCGTTCACCTGAATCTATTGTCTGTTTTGCATCAGTTCACTTGGGTAATAGGATCATAGGTTTGGATCTGCAAGTGATCCTAGAGACCCATGCTTCTTAGAGACCTTATTTTAGACTTCAGCCCTTTCAGAAGGGTATAAATTGACTAACACTTAATGGCAGTAGTGTATCGAAGGAAAGAGAAGACTATTTTTCTTTTTCAGTTTCATGTACCAAACTGTTCTCTTAAATCTTATTTAATGTAAGTTCCTTGAGAGCAGGGATGGCTTCATTCTTTCTATTTGTATTTCCAGTGTGTGGTGCTTAATAAATACCTGTTGACTGATCAATAAATGACAGTTACAACTAAAGCTTTAAACGCTGTTAATTTTTATTTTGAAAGCTGTGGTGAGGAATAAACTACACCTGAAGGCCTTATAGCACTCATTATTATGTTTGTAACTTTTCTATCCCAATATGAATTCTCTGATGTTGAATGATTATACATCTGCTCTGACTAGAAGTCTTTCTCATATAACTTCTATTTCTAAGGTTTCTCTCCAGTATGAATTTTCTGATGCTGAATACACTGTATCTTCTGGATGAAGCCTTTTCCACATTCATCACATTTGTAGGGTTTCTCCCCAGTATGTGTTTTCTGATGGCGGGTAAGAGACATACTCTGGCTAAATACTTTGCCACATTCACTACATTTAAAGGGTTTCTCCCCTGTATGAGTTCTCTGATGTCTAGTAAGGAATATATTTTGGCTAAAGGCTTTGCCACATTCATTGCATTTATAGGGTTTCTCTCCAGTATGAATTCTCTGATGCAGAGTAAGGCTACAGCTATGACTGAAGGCCTTTCCACATTCCCTACAGGTGTAGGGTTTCTCTCCAGTATGAGTCCTTTTATGAGAAATTAGGGCTGAGCACTGCCTGAAGGTCTTACCACATTCATCACACTTATAGGGTTTCTCTCCAGTATGAGTTCTCTGATGTTGCGTTAGGTAAACTTTCTGTTTGAACGCTTTTCCACACTCATCACACTTATAGGGCTTTTCTCCTGTGTGAATTCGCTGATGATGAGTAAGGCCAGCACAGTGAGTGAAAGCTTTCCCACATTCATTACATTTGTAAGGTTTCTCTCCAGTGTGAATTCTCTGATGCTGAGTAACTTGGTTTGTGTGGCGGAAGGCCTTTCCACAAACATTACATTTACAAGGTTTCTCTCCAGTATGAATTCTCTGATGTAAAGCAAGGACTGCAGTATCATTAAAGGATTTTCCACATTCACCACAAATATGGGGCTTCTCCCCAGTGTGAATCCTCTGATGTCGAGTAAGATACAGACTCCGGCCAAATGCTTTTCCACATTCACTACATTTATAGGGTTTCTCTCCAGCATGGCTTCTCTGATGCTGAGTAAGACTTCCCTGCTGAGTAAAGGTTTGACCACATTCATTGCATTCATAGGGTTTCTCTCCAGTATGTATCTTCTGATGCCGAATAAGGTACTGACTGAGGCTGAAGGCTTTGCCACACTCACTACATTTATAACGTTTCTCAGTGGTATGAATTTGCTGGTGTTGAATAAGGTATTGACTGAGGCTGAAGGCTTTGCCACACTCATTACAATGATAGGGTTTTTCTGCAGTATGAATTCTCTGATGTACGTTGAGTGATGAGCTGTCACTGAAGCATTTACCACAATGATTACATTTAAAGGGTTTCTCTTCACTATGCAGTGTCTTGTGTCGAATGAGGTGAATTTTTTGCCTGAAGGCTTTTCCACATTCATCACAGTTATATGGTTTCTCTCCAGTGTGAATTCTCTGGTGCTGAATAAGATGCATGCTCTGTCTGAAGAATTTTCCACATTCACCACATTTATAGACTTTGTGTCCAGCATGATTTATCTGAGGTTGAATAAGGTGCTTCTTTTGTTGCAAGGCTTTGCCAAGTTCATCACAGTCAGAGATTCTCTGTACGGGAGGTATTCTACCATACTGAATAAGGTGTGAGTTGGAATTGGAAGCTTTACTATATTCATATTTGTAAGGTTTCAATCCTGGGGAAATTCTATTATATTTAATTAGTTCTGAATACTGTTTAACGTTATTGCCATCTGTATTATATTGACGGAGACTCTTTTTTGTAGCAATACTCTGCTGTGCAACAAGAAATGACATTTGTCCAAAATTCCTCCCAAAATTCCCTTCTTGGCTTCTCATCTCACTGATTATTCTTTTGGGAATGACTGTTACTTCCCTTGACTCTTTCTCTTGGCCACTGCACTGTTTCTTGCACTTCCCATCATAGTTCCATACTTGTTCCAATGTACAATCCCAGGGATTGTCATTCTTTAGTTTTTCTGGCAATGGCTCTTCCATATACATGCTCCGTTTTGAAAAGGTCTCTTTGATCTCAGGCTTTATTTCCCAGTCTGAAAGGAGAAAAACAATTTTTAAATGTGTTTGTGTATGTGTGTGTGGATACATACACACATTCATATAACCCCTTTTCTCTGTGCCAAGAGAGAAGAAGCAAAGCCTTATTCTTCAACAGATACTTCTAAAGAGCTAATGAGACCAATGAGGAATGGTGAACAACAGGACCTTATTCATGCAGTGAAGATCAACATCTGTGAAGGGAAATGGACAAGAAACCCTGCAAATAAAATAAATGTGGCACAGTGCATTGGCTTTATTCAATCCGAGAATTTAGACTCGGGAGAAATTCTCAAGATGAAGGCAGGAGGCCTGCCTGGAAGAATCCTGATACAGTGATACAGGAGAGGGACCTAGCTGACGGCACAAGGTAAAGCAGCCTTGAACCCTGCTTTGGGAACAAAGGTAAGGAAGCAGTCTCCTTGTGTAGAGCCCTGCATGAGGTATTTCCTTGTGTCTGAACTGCTCCTTCTGCTACAATCACATGGACCTTAGAGGCCACTGAGCCCGACTCCCTCATCTTACATAGGAGGAAACTTAGGTCCAGATTCATTAGTCAGTCAACCCACAAGCATGTATTAAGCACCTACTATGTGCCCAGAACTGTGCTAAGCACTAGAAACACAAAGAAAGGCAAAGGTAGTCCCTGCTCTCAAGGAGCTCACAGAGCTCATGGGACTTGCCCAGGGTTGCAGGGCTAGCAAGTGTCAAAGGGAGGAGCTGAACTCCAAATCTCATGCTCTGACCACTGCATCACAATTCCTCTTGAGAAGGAGAAGGATAAATATAAAAGGATCATGAGGGATTTACGAAGACACTTTGGGGTCAAAACACATGCCTTATCCTTTCGTTCCTGGACACTTGTAGTAGGCTTTTTGTCCTGCCTAGCTTTGAAAGCTCTTCACAACAGACTTTTTCTCTTCCTCTCTTCTTACTTTCTTCCCTCCCATGATGCCCCAGAAACATTGGCCTTCTTGCTGACCCTCACCCATGACCCTCCATACCCAACTGGGCCTTCACACTGGCTGCTTCTCATGCCTGGAAACTCTCCTGCCTCATCTCTCTTGGCTTCCTGCAAGTCCCAGCCAAAATCCCAACTTCTACTAGAAGCCTCTTGCAATCCCACTCGATGCTAGTGTCTTCTCTCTGCTGATTACCTCCAATTTATCTTGTATATAGCTTATTTGTACAGAGTTGTTTGCAGGTTGTATCCCTCATTAGACTGTAAGCTTCTTTTTTGGGGGGGTGGGGTGGGGCAATAAGGATTAAGTGACTTGCCCAGGGTCACACAGCTAGTGTCAAGTGTCTGAGGCTGGATTTGAACTCAGGTCCTCCTGAATCTAGGGCCAGCACTTTATCCACTGCGCCACTGAACTACCTGCCCCTAGACCATGAGCTTCTTAAGGGCAAAGATCATGGTTTTGCCTTTTTTTATATCCCCCATCTCTTTAGCAAAGCACCTGGCATACAGTAAATGATTAATAAATGCTAGTGACCCTGCTACTGTATTATGTTGCTTCTCATGGGAACAGTGTCCTCAAGGAGGACTGGGATTCTGAATGGAGATGGGTCAGCCTGAGAAATAAGGAAGGGCATCTTAACCCCAGACTGGAGAGAACATGGAGACAGAGGTCAGGAACACAGTCGACTGAGTGATAAAAGATTGATGAAGGGTCTCATAGCTGAAGAAACAAGAACAGGCTGGAGACAAAGTGTCACTGCAGCACAGGTGCCCAACCACCTCCACCCTTCTCCACAGGTCTGAGGGTAGAGGGAAGGTTCTGAGGGGTGCTTCCAGCCATAATTTCAGAAATGCTTTCCCCTTACTTAGCGGCAGAGCTGTTGTTTCTGGTTATTCCCACCCATTGGTTTTCCTTCACTCACCCACACCAGAGGGTCTGAAGACTTTGTTCTCCAATGTCCACAGTGCTTCTGCTCGCTCCAAGCTGGTGATCACATCTGGCTTAAAGACTTGAAGCCCTGCTCACAGAAAAGGAAACAGCAGAGGGCCTGGAGCCCAGCCTTGCAGAACACAATTCCCACCCCCTCCACTCCTGGGAAAAGGGCCTGACAGGAAAGGGAGGGCCGCAGTGGTGGTGATGGTGGTGGTGGTGGTGGGGGCGCAGCGCGCCTGCGCCTCCAGAGTCAGCTGCCAATGATGCTGCTCAGAAGCGAGGCTGCAGAGTGGGTTGGTTCACTGGACCCATTTCCTCCTGGGACAGGAGTCTTCTCTTCAAGTGTCTGAGCTAGCGCTTGAAAGAGGATTCTGTCCAGACTCTCCACAATCCAGCCACGCTTCACATTCGCTCCCAGTGTCTTCACACTGGGGGTCCCCACGCCTGAAAGGCCTTCGTTTTCCTGGCTTCTTTCTCCTTTTGAGACTCAGCTCAAGTCTCTCCTTCTGCAGGATCTGTCCCGGTCCTCACTCGTCCCCTACCCGCTAATGTCTTCCCTTTGTGGTTTCCTTTTACCTACTCTGTGTCTTGTATGTGCTCGTTATCTACACATTGTCTCCCCCATTCGACTGTGGGCCCCTGCGGGGGGTGGGGCAGGGACCTGGTTTTTGCCTTTCTTTGTATCCTCTGTGTACATCGCTCAACATGAGCTGACTGAGGATATGGAACATAGAGGCCTGGGACACACCGAGGCTGCCAGTTTTCAATTGTACAAAGCAAGGATCTTCAACCTGGGAACACAGTAGTGTCTCTGGCCTCGCTCTTCTCTCCTATGCCATGTTTCCAGATCCTACAAGTGTATTCCTCATTTTCTCCTCCTCTGCTCTAGCTTCTGGGGAAAATGTGGGCTTCCTCCTTGCCAAAGCTAACCCTTCTACTTCCTGATTTCCTGTCTCCACCGGGAGCTTGTCCTGTCCATCATCCCCTCTCACTTTCATCTTCAGACTCTCCCCGACCCGATTCCTTCCTTGCCAGGCAGAAAGATACCCAGATCTCCTTCACTCAAGGCCCCATCTCCCTTTCACAGAAAAGGTCATAGAGATGGTTGTCTGGATGAATTCCCTTCACTTCCTAAGGTCTCAACTTCTTAAATCCTTGCATTCTGGCTTCCGACTCTACTGAAAATTTCTTCCCTTGATCTTCTTGCTGTTAAGCCTCTAGCTTATGAGTCTGACTGCCTTCTTTTCCCATGGAGTCTTTTTTCCTCTCTAGGCATCCATGGCACTGCTCTTCCTTCCTTCTCCATCAAGTCATTAAGGGCTTACTATATACCAAATACTATGCTGAGTGCTAAGAATACAAAGAAAGGCCAAAGCAGAGTCCCTGCCCTCAGTGAGCTCACATTCTGATGGGGGAGACAACATGTAAGTAACTGGTATCCACAAGATAGAACCAGACTGTATAGAAGATTATCACAGAGGGAAGACGCTGGCAGCTGGGAGGACTGGGAAAAGGCTCCTGCAGAAGGTAGGGTTTGAGCTGAATCTGGAAGGAATCCGGGAAAACAAAGAAGTAGAAAGAGGGGTTAGAGCGCTCCCGTCTAGAGAAGGCCTGGAGAGGGGGGATGGAAACCCAAGGAGGCCAGTGTGGTTGCATCACAGAACACGAGAGAAATGTCAGAAGCTTGGGAGGGGAGGATGGGGCTAGGCCGGGAAGGACCACTTTTCTGATTTGTTCCTTCTCGGCCTCCTTCCTCACCAGCTAAGCACATCTTCTCCCAAAGCCTGGGCCTGGGCTCTTCTCTCTTCTCTCCACACTAGGAGCTCAATCTTTTTGGTGTCATGCACTTCTTGGGCAGTCTGGTGAAGCCTATAGGCCCTTTCCTGGAATAAGGCTTATTGCCTACATTTATAATGGAAGTAATGCTAAATTTTAGCTAGATTAGTGAAAAAAAATGTAATTTGGCTCTCATCCAAATTCACAGACCCCAGGTGAAGGACCCCTATAATAAAAACTAATAACAATGAGAACAATAATGATATATAGCCCTTTAAGATTTGTAAGTGAATATTAAATAAATATTATCCAAACTTACCCTTACAAAAGCCCTGAGAACTAAGTGTTAGTATTATTCCACTTTTACAGATAAGGAAACTGAGGCAGCAGAGGTGAACTGGCTTACCCAGGGTCACATAGCCAGTATGTGTCTGAAGCTAGATTTGAACTCAGATCTTCCTGACTCTAAGTGCAACATTCTAAACATTGCCTCTTTACAGTCTTTAGATGATCTCATTAGCTCCCATAGGTTTAATTATCACCTCTGAAGTAGTAACTCCCCAAATTCAGACATGGCTATAATACCTGGACATCACATTGGCTATTTAAACTAACATAACTCAGATGGAACTTACTTTTGCCTTTTGAGAGGCAGTGCGGCAGAGGGGATAAGAATGATAAACCTGGAATCAGGAAGACCTGGGTGGATGGGAAAAGGGAGATAGTTCAGGTAAGGGGTGATGAGGATCTGAACGAGGTCCGTGGCCGTGTGTGTGCTGAGGAGGGGCTGGATGGGAGAGATTACGGAGGCGCAACTGACAAAACTTGCAAACGATTGGATGTGGTATGAGGGAGATGGAAGAGTTATCAGTGACTCAGAGGGAGCCCATCTGGGTGATTAGAAGGCTGGTGCTCCCCTGAATGGTCACAAGCACATTATGAAGAAAGGTGTTTTGAGCGGGGAGAGATAATGAATTCTGTTTTATTTGTTCTGAGGGTGAGATGTTCTTGACCACAGGTAGTTAAGAATGTGTGACTGGAGTTCAGGAGAGAGCAGAGGGCTGGAAATGTAGCTCTGGGAATGATCTGCAAAGAGACGTACTTAAAGGCACGAGCTACCTTCAAGTATATGAGGAGTCGTCCTGTGGAAGAGGGCTGGATTTTTTCCCCTTGGCCCTAGATAGCAGAGGGACAATAGGTAGAAGCTGCAAAAAAGCACATTTAGACTTGATCTAAAGGAAAACTTCCTAAAATAGAACTTATCCACGAGTAGGAGAGGTTGCCCCTACAGGCAGTGTGTTCCCTTCCTGAGGGATGGAGGAAATTTTTCCAATTATATGTTAGAATAGATGGCCATTGGGGTACTCTCCTATTCTGAAATTCTGTATCATTAAAAGTTTTGGGCAGCTAGGTGGTACAGTAGATAGAACACCAGCCCTGGATTCAGGAGGCCCTGAGTTCAAATCCAGCCTCAGACACTTGACACTTACTAGCTGTATGACCCTGGGCAAGTCACTTAACCCTCATTGTCCCCCACACAAAAAAGTTTTATAATTCCATTTTTGTCAAAATGTGTAATGTTATGCTAATTCCCACACCCTAAGTTTTTGTTTCTCCAATTTCTTTTGGGACTGTCTTTTTTTCTTTGGGGCAACCTTCTCTTTTGCCCTAGGAACCATCTGTTTCTTTTCTGGATGCAACAGGTCAGGGTGGCAAGGGGTGCTCATAGACTGATTCTATCATGTGTCTTTGGGCATTTGGGGGCTCTGGTGACCAGAGTCTTCTCAAGGATGGGAGAAGCCGACTCAAAAGCTTGAGCTTCTACGTTTCTGAGCCTGTGCTGCAAGAACTAGCTTTCCTCCAGAGCCAGTGGGTCTGTGCTTGGCCCCACTCCTTGGCCTGGGCATGATATCACCAATACACCATTGTGTCAGTGCAAAAGAACAAATCGTTTCCTTAATGATACAGCTTCCAAATAATTGGTAACTTGGGGGACACGTGTACTGTTGCTAGTTTGGAAGGTTTGGGCAGGTAGGTGGCGCAGTGGATAGAGCACCAGCCCTGGGTTCAGGAGGACCTGAGTTCAAATCCGGCCTCAGACACTTTACACACTTACTAGCTGTGTGGTCACTTAACCCAAATTGCCTCACAAAAAAAAAAAAAAGGAAGTTTTGGGTGTGCTCAGAGATTTGAAGTCCTTTCTTGAAAGATTTTGTGAAGTTCTCCACAGCGAGCAAGTCCTATGGCATTTTAAATGACTGCCTCTGCAAGGGCTTCTGGGAAGCCACTTATATCACTTCTGCCTCAGTATCTCTGGCAGCCTCCAAGGTTCAGTTCATATGCCCCCCACCTCTCCCACACCTCCTATTCTTTCATATTTGCTTCTCAGAGCATATGTTTAAACACACAGATTGAATGTAAGCTTCTCCAGAAGAATGACTTTTGATGTTTTTCCCCCTGATTCCCTAACACCTCAAATGGTGGTTGGTACATACTAGGTGCGTCATAAATGTGCATTGAAATATTAACATCCCTGCTCTGTGTGCCGGGCTGAAACTTAGTGAAGAAAGTCAGATCCTTTTCCCCACCCCAGACTTTAGAAAATGAGAACAGAAAGATATCCATTGGGGAACATTAAAGAATGTCCTCGGAGAAAGCCATCCTTACCCAAGGAGACCAGGTTCCTGTAATTCTCCAGCATCACATCCCTGTATAAGTTCTTCTGAGCAGGGTCCAGTTGTCCCCACTCTTCTCGAGTAAAGTCCACGGAAACATCCTTGAAAGTGATTGATTCCTAAAACATCAAACATATTCCTCCTTATTCAGGGCTCCTTCTGCCCCGATATGATGTGGGAGAGGTAAAGGTAGAAGGCAAGATAAAGGCCGTTATCAGGGTCCCAATTGAACTCCTTCAGATGTTTATTGACTGCCCTGGAATTGCTGTATTTTGTGCTAAACTCTATAGCATGTAGCTAGTACTGGTTTATTCTCTACCTCCACTCCACACCCAGACATCTTATCTCCTAATGTGAATCCCAATGAATCACCTCCTTTACTTATTAAACCCCTAATCTGAGCACATAATTCAAGCAAGATACATCTTGAAATTAGATACACTATTGTCACAATTCATAGTCCAAATGTTAATTTTTCATTATCCATATTCAGTCATAAGGTTATCAGATTTGTAAATCAGGAAACAACCTTAGAGATAATCTAGTTTAAGATTTATAGAGGCCTGTCAGTCAGTATCTGCCATGACTCACCGTGTCTACAGACACTACAGTGTCTGATTTTGTAGCTTCTGTAACTCATTCTTCCTATATGGTATATGAAGATCTATTTGTTATTTAGGACTTTTGTCACTGTACTTCTATCCTTTTAGGAAGATGAAGGAGATTGCTCCCAGAAAATGCACAGAGACATACCTATATGAATATTCATGGCCTCATGCCTTTTGGGTATGAATGGAATTTTTCCCTCAACAGCTAGGATTACATACCTCCATCCCTTACTAATATCCATGCCTATATCAACAGTAATGCTTCCATGCCTTTGTGACATTTTAAAAGTTCAAGAGAAGGGGCAGCTAGGTGGTGCAGTGGATAGAGCACTGACCCTGGAGTCAGGAGGACCTGAGTTCAAATCCGGCCTCAGACATTTAACATTTGCTAGCTGTGTGACCTTGGGCAAGTCACTTAACCCTCATTGCACAACCAAAAGAAACCAAAAAAACAACTGCCCACTGGCCAGCTCAGAGATATTTTGGGGCAGCTAGGTGGCGCAGTGGATAAAGCACTGGCCCTGGATTCAGGAGTACCTGAGTTCAAATCCGGCCTCAGACACTTGACACTTACTAGCTGTGTGAACCTGGGCAAGTCACTTAACCCCAACTGCCTCACTTAAAAAAAAAAAAAGTTCAAGAGAAATAGGTTTTGGATAATTAATAATTTTTATTAAGAATGCTAGTATTTTATTAATAAAAGGAATGGTCATTTGGCTGTCTCTCTCTTAGATCAAAGATGAATTGTGGCAGTGGGTTCATAGTTTATATGCCCTTGGAACAGTGGGTGTTGCTGAGGGTGGCAATCAACTCTGACTGGTTAACAATTAATGAGAAAATGAATATTATAATGAGAGGTGGGCTCATTCTAATGAGGGGTACATGACTTGGATCACTCAAGTCTTGGTCAAAGAGACTTATCAATATAGATATCAAAGAGGGAATCCATTTCTATCCCAGATCTGTCTGACCAAACACAACAAACAGCCTGGTTGGGTAAGTTTTCCCTAAGATTTCCTACAATCATTGATTTCAAGATAAGGAAGTGGAAAACCCTTTAATCCTAATTCAAAAATTGGTTATTAATATGAGAAAGAAATGATCATTTCCCTCACCCTTTTGTATGTTAAATGAAGTTTCACATATAAAAGGGCATGGAGGCATCCCCTGGATAGTTATACTCACAGGACCCCTCCCTCCTAAAATCCAATTTTGTATGAATGTGCAAAAATCTCAGGAGAAAGCTGCCACCCCCTTGATGAAGAGCCCTATTGTCACTGCCTGTTATTCATCTGGAAACGGGCCTTGAGGTTACTTCTTTGGCAATAATTGAGTAATTAGAGATAAGTGAACTCAGCTAGTTTGAAAATAGAATTTTAGAATTAATGTTGACTGCACACTTTTTGTTTCCTGCAGACCTATGCAGTTTATTGATTCTCACTGCTTGTCTTCATATCCATAAACCTTTGGTCCTTCTTTGTCTCTAAAAATCAGACTTCATAAATAATTCTCATTCTGGCCCTGGTGAAAGAGCATTTTATGATGCCCTGCTTATTGGGATGATAGGCAGTGTTGTTCTCAAATGCCTCAGTTTGAGGCCTTGAACAGTGACTCCTATGCCTGCCATCCCTATGTAGGCCAATCAGTTACATAAATCACTGCAAATCTTATACCCAAGTAGGCATAACTAAAATGTCAGAAATGTGGATCATTATATATAAAAAGAGAAAGAAGGGGAGCAATCTTTGATGGGACCATTCCCCCAAAACTGCTCTGAGAATACAGAAGCCACATGACCCACATAATTGGTGTGAAAAACTACCTACAGATACAAAGTAAGGTGCAGACTGGAAGAGGCCATCCTCAGCTGGCTGTCAAAAAAATTCCTTCAATAAATTTCACTAGGACTCTGAAGTTTTGTGCTTTCCTTTGTTGTAGCTGCTGACATTACAAAATCACCCATTTAGGGAACATCTGCTGCAGAATGGTGGGGGCATTGATAGGAGAGCTTGATCATCTCTTCACATTTCAAAAGCCCATATGCGCTTCCAAATGAGTTCACCAACTCCTTCACTCACTGTCACATACTAACTAATCTAGTATTTCTGTTGTATCCCAAACATGTTTGTCTCTCTTTACAAATATATAATCTTGTACTATTTTAATAAAATATACTTTCTGGTAGTAGCTATATGAGACCTAATAGTTTACCCAAATAACTGATCTTTAACCACCTCCTATAGTCTGGTCAGGCACTATGGAAGTCCCTACAAAGTACTTCCCTCCAAAGTGCACTCATAGTACTTTTATATTTTTATTTTATTATTTATAATTTTCTCTTTCTTTTTTGGTCATACATCTTGCTCCATATCCCCTCCCAAAGTAACTTAGCCAAATTTATTTTTTCTGTCTGAGTCTTACCAAGGATAGGTACTGGACCCATGACTTCACCGATACATGGCTACATGTGAATGTATGTATGTACGTATGTACGCATGTATATGTGTGATACATAGAACTGGAAACTCCCTCTACCAATGCAAGTTGGTACCTTCCCTGCAACTTATTATCTCAGAGACCTGCCTAAATCATTGAGGATGTGTCAGATGCAGGACCTGGATCCAGGTCTTCTTGGCTTGAAGGTTAAATGTCTAGTCTTGGAATGAGATGCCAGGGATGACTATCTAAGCAATACATGCAGAAAAAGCATTCAACAAAACTTAACATACATTTTTGGAGAAGAAAACAACGAAAATATGAGGTAGTGAGCTAAGTTCTTAACATGATACAGAGCACATACTGAAACCAAGAGCCAACATTATTTGCAGTGAATATCAGACACAATCCAATTAACAATGATAAGAAAGCAAGGATATCTATTGCTTCTATCGCTTTTCAAAAGAAGTAAAAATGCTAGCAATTACTGATACTGAATGGGGGTGGGGGAGAGTCCTGGGATCTTGATGTGAGTTTTCCCATGAGTACACATTGTACCCCATTCAAGCTTTCTTATTCCATGCAATATTTGTCTTTATTACCTCAGCGATCCTCCATAGGTGGTCCACCCCATAGGCCAAAGGCCTTTCTCTAGGGCTTTTTGCCATTTAGTGGGTCCTAGTGTAGCACTTGGAATGGCTAATCTTTACCCTTTGCTCTTGCATGACTGTCCCACATCCTTTTCCAACAAAGATTTCTTGTGCTACTCTTCCCACTTAGGTCATTACACCTACCATACAGCTCTCAAATTCACTTTGGGTCACCTACAACTTTGTTTTTCAGAATGTTGGAGATGTTTGTGTTAAAAAGATGGCTTTTTGTACAAGGGATCATGGAACGCACTAAAGAATTCCCAAATGCATCTGCCCCACGTTCTGCTAGGCTGTGGTGCTGGTCTCAGACAGATGAACCCATACGCCCATTCAATGGAATGGTCCTCCAACTGCATGCCGAGTCTGGACAACAGACACTGTACCGCCGTTAGGCTGATATGTGGAGTGAGCAGGGGTCTCACCGAAGAGGTTTAACAGAGGCAGCAAAATAGCCCTGGCAGACCCGCCTGGCACAGGGCATTCCCCAGGGCAGTGCCAAAGGACTCTGGGGAGCTCATGTTGTTTTTGATGAGTAGAGGGTCACTAAACTGATTCTAACACATGCACGAGAAACAGTTATATTTTTTGACGACATTTTGTTCTGCCAAGTCAAATTCAATTCAACATTTATAAAGTGGCCACTGTGTGCTCCAGGCTGTGTTGGAGTTGAGAGCGGTCTACTAAGTCAATCAAGTCAGCCCCCTGGGCGTCTACCAAACTCCATTATTCTAACACAGCACTCTATCCATGGTGCTACCCAGCTGCCCAAGGTGATAGGACCGTCACCAGAGAGAGGAGGCATGAAAATGAGTCAGAGGAACCAAAAGAACAATGAGATCAATATGGTGAGTGGCCCCAGATTATAAACTCTTTGAGGGAAGGGATCCTTTTCTGCTTCTTTGTATTCTCAGTGCGTAGTTTAGAGAGGGCACTTAATAAGTGTTTATTGATTGACTGATTGCTTCACTTAATTGTTTTCTGCTTATGCAAAAGGATTTTATGGGGTGGTATTATTTGGAAATAACAGTAATATTAAAAACAAAAATAATTTTTAAAATTAACTCGAGGGGGCAGCTTGATGGCCCAGTGGATAAGCACCGGCCCTGGATTCAGGAGCACCTGAGTTCAAATCCGGCCTCAGACACTTACTAGCTGTGTGACCCTGGGCAAGTCACTTAACCCCAATTGCCTCACCCCCCCCCCCAAAAAAAAATCTAAATAAAATTAACTCGATTTTTAAAAATTTCTATTAATAGACAATTATAATAGTGGCTTTAATGCTGGGCAAATGAAGAATAAAGGTATTTTATAAAACATAATTATAAAGCATTTGGTTCAGTGCTAGATAAATGTTAATTTTTATTGGCTATTATTAATTTTGCATCCACTCAAATTTGCAGACAGAGTAACCATTTATACTTTTCTGTTCCACTAACCCATATCTAGTCTGTTACTAAGAATAAAGGCAACCAACGTATTAAGCTTAAATTTTCATAATTTCTAGTACTGTTCACTTTTATACTCAAGAAGAAAAATCATAATTTCAAATGATACAGACAAATCCCTGGAAATCAGGCACAACAAAAACCTGCATTTATTTTACCTTTTCTTATCCTACCTTTTGCTTAATCATACCTTTGTTTGATAACTATTCTCAAAGATGAATTACCAGAGGGTTTTAAGACCTACAGATCTGGAGTAGGGATGAAATGCCATTGAAATTTTTGCTTAAAATTCCATACAAAATAAGAAGTTTCTTCATTCTAACATATGATTATTTCTCTAAAACAAAGAAAAAATGAAAGGAATCCATCACCACAAAGTGGAAATCTACAGGAAGTGTCATCTCGGCAGAAAGGGAGATCACCAGTAAGTAATAACTTTCTACCATCATATACTAAAGTAGACAGGGCCAACAAAATCACCAGTCCTAATTCTTTAACTAAATTGAATTGTACAGTCAGTCAAACAAATGGTCAGTAGGCTCTCAGTAAATTCTAGATTGAAACAACCTATTTAAGCTGACTTTTTAATAGGCTTGCTCCGCAATGTGAATGAATTAACTGAATTTATATGCTTGATTGGCTATTTTAAACAACATGGGAACATAGTCCAAGAGAAGTAATTAACAAAACAATTACTTTTTACTTGCCTATTAATAGCTGGAGACGCTTTATATGTAAACTCAGGGGAAAAAGAGTGATTAGGAATTGACAATTATGGCTTCAGAAGCACTTCTAATAATTAAAAAAAATTTAAATACTCACCTTTACATTGGAAGCTTATCACTAGGCAGATCCTCCCCAGTGAAGAGTTATGTTAAGATATAATTCAAACAGGAATACTGCATTTCACCTTTGGATTTGTGCCATTACTTCTATTTATGTAATAAGGGGCTACAGAAACAAAGCATCGGGATGATTTACTTTTATTGACCTAATTTACACGGCTGAATTTAATGACTAAGACAATATATTTTCAAATGATTCAAGTAGTTAACTAGTAAGACTCCATGTATGTTTGAATGAGCTGTCCATATAAGGATAACATATGAACATCACCAGCAAAGACCTCACGTTCAAGTGTTATGCAGGTATACCCACTGACACCTAACAGATTTACCCTGTGAATAACTAATTATTCCCCTAATGACATCCACAAAAGCCACAGCAGATGGGAAGTTGTTGTTGTTTTCTACTGAAGGCTGCATTCTCTGGTGACTTATTATGCATCCCTTTTAATTGTCAACTTGGCCGTACTCTGGGCTTCTGGAAATAAGCTGCCAGCTGGGCCTCATAGAAGATTTAGGGCTGGGTTTGAAATTAGGAAGCCATTGATCCAAATCTAGCCTCAGGCACTTACAAGCTGTGTGATGCTTAGCAAGCGACTTAACCTCTATCAGGCTCAGTTTCTCCACCTCTGAAATGTGAATAATATTACCACCTACCTCCTAGGCTTGTTGTGAGGAAAGAAGATAATATTTATAAAGCACTGTAAAGCCTAAAGTTCTAGCTGTGATGTTTAAAATCTAATGTGTGGTTGCCTGACCTGACCCTAGTGTGGGGGAGAAACTAGCCAAGATTTACAGATCAGTTTAGCAAGAGTTTAGGTTTTTAAGTATTTATTAAAGTGTATTTATTAGAAGTTAGTGAAGAGAGATTGAGCACAGATTTCTTAGCTTAGATCTATTTGGGATAGCCAGAGATAAAACCTTGCCTTTCCCTAACAGCCCACGTGAAGTTCTCTGTCCGCCTTCAAACTGAAGTCCTGAACCAAACCAGCGGCTTCTCCCAGAAGCCCTCTCTGAAACAGGAAGCAGGGCCATCCACACACACAGCTCCAAGCTAATTGGCTGGTAGCACTGACTGATGTGACTAACAGGCGGTAACTTCCGGATGCCAATCTGACCTTTGAAACCCCAGAAAGGTCACTTCCGGATGCCAAGTCAAATGTTTTCTTTTCAGGCCTGATTCTCACAATGTCCCTCTCAGCATGGGGTGTCGTTCCAATTCTCACAGCACTTTGCAAACCTTAAATTGCTATATAAATGCTAGCTAGGATTGGGGTAACTAAGTGGTGCAATGGATAGAGTACAGAACTTGGAGGAAGAAAACAATGGATTTGAGTCAAGTAACAGATATGTAAACAACTTGACCCTGGGCAAGTCATCTAACTTCTGTGCCTCAGTTTCCCTAAGTATAAAAATGAGGATGATCATAAAGCACCTACCTCACAACGTTAAAGAACAAAATGGAGGGGGTGTGTGTATAATATATAAAATATATATTTGTAGATCTTAAAGTGCTATACAAAGGCTAAGTATTATTGGTAGTAATAAATTGATTAAACATATTATTTGAAAGCTTCAAATAGGTATTTAACAATTTAGGTAGCTCAGGGAGTTTTTGTCAAGCCTGAAAACTAGGAGGCTTTTTGTGGTAGAATTGTCTTATGTGACAATTATGTTGTTACAATTTCAAATTGCCATCTAAGTGAAGCCAAATATGTAAAAAGGGGTTTTATACATATCTGTACTTAGGCTACAATAAGAAGACAATGAAGTCCTTATGAATGCAATAGTTATATTTGGGGAAAGCACCTGGTTTATTTCTTCTGAAATGTGCATGATTAAAGTAGAATCTGCAATCCAAGTCTATCTTTTTCTCAAATACCAGTATTGAGATGGGTGAGGGTTGGTGCCTTAATGTATAGAAGCCACTGATTACATCTTTTTTTTTTTTTTTGGTGAGGCACTTGGGGTTAAGTGACTTGCCCAGGGTCACACAGCTAGTAAGTGTCAAGGGTCTGAGGCCAGATTTGAACTCAGGTTCTCCTGAATCCAGGGTCAGTGCTCTATCCACTGCACCACCTAGCTGCCCCACACTGATTACATCTTGAAAGAACCCCCTAAAGGAAAAGTCCTATGAATGTCATATGTAAAATTCCATGTCAAAATAAAAAATAGTCCAAGTATTCAGAAAGAAGCAGTTCAAGTACTAAAGGACCTCAATTAGGATCAGATAAGACATGTCAGCTTCTTCTTCAAATGAGAGGGGATCTTGGAGTAGAACATTCCAAAAGGCAAAAGATAGAGAGGCTTACAAGGAGGAATAACTCACTGTATAAAGCTGAATATAATCCTACAAATGAAAAAAAAATGGATCCATAATGGAATAGAGGACTTTCAAGCACTTCTCATCAAAGGACCAGGGTAGAAACTCTGAAATAAAAATATAAAAGTCAAGAAAAACCCCAAAAGGTTAATTTATTTGAGCATTTGGAAGGGGGCATATGAGGAGGTGCTAATGTTCTAATGGGGGAGACAAATCAAGGCTCCTTTCACAACCTAAATATTTGGAAAGAGTATAGATGGAATTAAATAAGAAAAACATGGATTGGGGGGGGGTGGATTTGCCATGTTCTAGGGACTTGAAGGGGGGAACAAAAAGGGAGGGTAAAAGAAATATTCTAGTATAGAAAGGAGGAAGAAGGGAGTGTGGAACCATCTGTTTCTCATAACTGGGGTTCATGAGGAGCATAAACACTATGGAGGAAAGGATAGATGGAGGGGGCATCAGATGAGCCTCCCTCTTATGTGAAATAGACAAAGCGGGGTTGAACACACACACAAGCAGTATGATGAAGAAAACCACTTAATGCAAGAAGGGATCAAGTGGTTTAAGAGCAATGATAATACTGGGGTGGGAAGAGTCACAAACAAAACAAACTTCTTGATCTTGAAGAAGAGATTAAAAGGAAAAAAGGGGTAAAAAACTAGAAGTTGAAGTTGAAGAGGATGGGGCTTGCTGATGTCTCAAAGTGGGAAATAGACGAAAGTAAAGACATCTATTGCCACCATTTCTGGGGAGGTTAAGCCAATGAAAAATAGTTACCAGAGGGCTAAAAGAAACAACCACCCACATTAGCCAATAAGCAATGACAGCAACCAGGGGTAATACTGACATAAGTTCAGTTGCAAAGCACCATGATAGGTGGAGAGAAACAATGAAGAAGATTATCATCCCATAAAACAACAAAACTAATTTGATCAGAAAATGAACCTGCTGACAGCCAGGAATGAGACTTATGGCAATGTATTCTCATCTGCAGAAACAGAGCAATCTCAGCATTTAGATTCTAACCCTTCAGCACCTCCCCAAAGACCACATAAGGAAGTAGTACTGACATCTAAAAAGAAAAATCAAGAGGACTGGCTGGACTTGAGTAAACATAGACAGAAGAAACTTGTTCCAGCATCAACATAATTTTAAAGACTCTTGAGAGTCAATTTTAAAGATTTTTTTTAAGAGGGAAGGAATCCAATTGATAATGGTATCACCATTAGAAGATGAACGAAAAAACCAAAACATCACGCTAGTTCCATGTGTCTATTTTCTCATCTCTATAAAAATGAGGGGGTTGGGTTTGGTAGCTTCCAAGGTCTGTCCCAGCTCTAAATCTATTATTCATGCATCAAAGCCATTCTTGATGAAAATGTGCAAAGGATTATGCAGTATTTCATAGAGAATTTTCTAAATTAAACTGAATCCTCAAGGTCAACAACTTGATGAGCACTATAGACCACTGGTGTTAAATTCAGAAGCAGTGTATTGACTTAGAAAAATCACATATTAAGATCATCTAGGGTTTTTTTTTGTTTGTTTTGTTTTTTTTTGCAGGGCATTGGGGGTTAAGTGACTTGCCCAAGGTCACACAGCTAGTAAATGTCAAGTGTCTGAGGTCGGATTTGAACTCAGGTACTCCTGAATCCAGGGCCGGTGCTTTATTCACTGTGCCACCTAGCTGCCCCCATCATTTAGGTTTTGTTGTATTTATTTTTATTTATTTGGTTAAATATTTCCCAATTCCATTTTAATCTGGTTCAGTGGCTGCCAGTTTGACACCTCTGGTGGATAGGATATAAGATCCTTAAATGAATGAACGGTAGTGGGATATCACCAGGGGACTGGCTACCGGGTGACAAAAATTTGGAGTCACAGAAATTCCAAAAAAACTGAGGCCAAAAAAAAAAAAGCATTTAAGTGTTATGTGCTAAACATTGTGTTCAGACCAGGAGATATCAATATGAAAAGCAAAGTCAGTCCCTTCCTTTAAGTGATTGGCATTCTAGATGCCAACGGCAATACACAACAGACAATGGTGGCCAGGTCCAGAAGGTTACCCAGATGGGGAGTGAGGCCATAGGGAAGTAGCCTGCTCCCTAGGACCAATGGCAGAGATGATGTGATCCCTGCTTATGGATCCAGAACTGGAGGGTGTAGAGGGTGGAGTGGGAAGGAAAGGGGAACCACTCAGAGGAGTGCAGGAGCCGGCCAGGGTTGGCCATGAAGAGGAGCAAGGCTGAGACTTTTCCTGAAATGGTAGTTGGGGAGAAGCGGGTGGAGATGAGGAGAACAGGACCCCAGGGCTTGATTTCCTCCTTCTGGGTCTTTTTGTTAGCTAAAAAGAAGCATTTGGTTCAGTAGAGTAAAAACACACCCTTAAAGGAACACCTCGAAGACAGTGTCTCTTCTTTATCAGTCAGGATCATACATCACTCCATGACATGTGACCATGAAGATGACTTTGTTCAATGACTTGAGGATCAGGGTTTTTTTTTTTTTTTTGGGCGGGGCAATGGGGGTTAAGTGACTTGCCCAGGGTCACACAGCTAGTAAGTGTCAAGTGTCTGAGGCCGGATTTCAACTCAGGTCCTCCTGACTCCAGGGCCAGTGCTCTCTCCACTGCGCCACCTAGCTGCCCCCCTTGAGGATCAGTTTTAAAACAGGGAGATACATGCTCAAAAGTGGCACCAGTGTCAGGAGAGAAAAGCTATTTTCTCTGGAGGTCGGGGTCCTTAAGAGGCTCCCCTCTGTGTGAAGGATGAGGTGATTGCTTGGAGATCTGGCAGGTTGGGCTGCCCATCCACAGAAATAAAACTAATTGGATAATACGTTGTCCACAGGAAAAACTGCAAAATGGAGTAGAAGACAGAACCTAACCACGTTCTATATACAAGAACATGCACAACAATATGAGCACAGTGAGTGTGATGAGCTGGAGTGAGACTGATTGATTAAGCTTCTTCATTTGAATCCAAAGTGGGAATTGCGGTCATGACTGCTGATAAGCCTGTAGTACAAATGGAAACTCAAGAGAAACAAGAAGGGAAGCTGTATGAGGTTTAGAGGCACCACAGATAATGAAACAACAAACATATGAGATCCACAGGCACTGAATGATATTTTTGGTTCGGACGGCTGATTTCTTCCCGTAGGGAGCTTCAAGCAGAAAAGCTCCACTCAACCAACATATATCAGGAATTCACCTTTAGGGGGCGGCTAGGAGGCACAGTGGATAGAGCACTGGCCCTGCATTCAGGAGGACCCGAGTTCAAATCCAACCTCAGACACTTGACACTTACTAGCTGTGTGACCCTGGGCAAGTCACTTAACCCTCATTACCCTGCCCCCCCCCCCCCCCCATTCACCTTAAACTTACAGAACTTATACATTGGAGTGTGGAAAGGATAAAGGACATGCCTGTGTTTACCCAGCTAGTATATGTCAGAGGACCTGAACTCAGGCCCTTCTGTCTCCAAGGCTCACCCTCTATCTACTCTGAAATTCTGTTGCAACAGAGGAAAAAAAAAAAAAGATGGAGGCGAAATTAAAGTGGGGCAAATGAGTAGATCAAAGAACAAATCATAGACTGAATAATTTTATTAGAGACAATAACAGTGAGGCCACAAACCAAAATTTATGGGATGTAGCTAAAGCATCGCTAGAGGAAAATTTACAGCTCTGAACACATATTAACAAAAGACAGAGGACAATGAAAAGAACAGCAATTCAAACAGAACACATTAACGATCCCAAAACAGACAGAAATGAAGGAAATTTGAAATTTGAAGAAATAAAATTAAAAACCAAAAGTCTATTGAACTGATAAACAAAAAAGGGCTGTTCTTTGTAAGACTACCAAGATCAATAAGCCATTAGCGGGGCAGCTAGATGGCGCAGTGGATAGAGCACCAGCCCTGGAGTCAGGAGTACCTGAGTTCAAATCCAGCCTCAGACACTTAACACTTACTTAGCTGTGTGACCCTGGGCAAGTCACTTAACCCCAATTGCCTCACTAAAAATATATATATATATATATATATATATATATATATATATATATATATATATATATATATATATATATATATATATATAAGCCATTAGCTAATGTGATTAATGGGAAAAAAAAGAAAAGCAAATTTCCCAGGTTAAAAAAAAAATGAGGAGGAATTCATAATGAAAGGAGAAGAAATAAAGGAGGATACCAGAAATCATTCTATTGTATTATATGCTAACAAAACCAAAGTTCTTAACAAATATGAAACATCCTAATTAACAATCCAGGAAACAGAAAAGTCTGGAGAAGCTCACCTCACAAAGATCTGTAAGCAAGCTGAAAGCAGATACCCAAAGGTAGCGACCAGATAGATTTATAAGTGGATTCTATCAAACATTTAAAGTACAATCCCTATGCTACATAAACTGATCTCAGAAATAGAAAGAAATCCCTCTAGCAAACTCATTCTATGACACGAATATGGACCCCACCCCGGGAAGGTTAGAGAAGAAGAACTATACCCCCAACATCACTAATCTATATTTATGCAAACATTTTAAAGAAAATATTAGCTACAACAAAAGATCTTAAAATGATTAATTATGACCAAGTCAGATTTATAGCATGACTATAAGGATGGTTCAATGGGAGAAATACCATTAATGTAATTCATTGCATTAATAAGAAAGGCAAAAGTCCCAGTGACAACAATTGCAGCAGGAAAAGCCTTTGACAAAATGCAGTACTGATTTATGTTTTTAAAAAGTGCTTAAAAAGCATAGCAATGAAGGCTCTTTCTTGAACAGCATCAAAAGCGTCCAGCTACAGCCAAGAGCTAGCAAGATCTAGAACAGAGAAACATTAAAAACTTTCTCAACAAGATCAGGGAGGCTTAAGAGGTCAGAGGGAGGAGGAAGCACATTCCAGACATAGAGGTCAGTCTGTGCAAAGATGGGGAGGACAGCAGAGAGTCTTTGAGGACTTACAAGGGAAGGAAGCCTGCATTTTCTAAGCACGTGAGGGGCACTGGGCTAAGCCCCTGGGATACAGAGAAGTGGGAGAGCCAAGAAAGGCGAGGCACAGTTATATGTAACTAATCTAGAAGCAGGCTGGACCCTGGACTGTGAAGGCCCTTACATGCCCAACCAGGGAGTTTACACTAGGAATCTCCTGGGGCTTCTAGGTCAGGGGTGGGGCACGGTTTAACCTGAGCTTTGGCTGCTGTGTGGAGGATGGACTAGGGAAGTAGGCAGGGAGAGCAGTCAGGAGGCTATTACTCTCATCCAAGCAGGAGGTAAGGAGGGCTATGTGAGCAGAGAAGAGGAGATGATTGGAGGTGATGCTGTGAAGGAAGAATCAGCAACACTCGGTAATTAACTTGGTAATATCTATGCAGGATGAGGCCAAGTGAAAAGAAGATAGCAATTCTAAGGCTGCCAGCCTGGCTCCTGGAAAGATGGTTCTACAAATAGTCTGTGACTCTCAGTGTGGGGAATGCTTTGTATGAGAACTCTGTCCACCAATGCAGATCAAAATCACCTATGACACAACAGTAGAGAACTCCTCAGGAATTACTGCCTGCAGAACATGGAGATTAAGCGACCTGGCCAGGGAGTCTGGGAAATTGTCAGTGAGAAGGGAGAGAGTGAGGGAGGAAGGAAGGAAGGAAGGAGGAGTGAAGGAGGAAAGATGGAAAGGAGGGAAAAAGGAAGTACGGATTTTTTAAGTGTCTGTTATGTGCTAGGGATTATGCTAAATTCTTTACAAATGTCTCATTTTAACCTTATAGTAACCCTGAGAAGCAGGCGCTATTATTATTTATATTTTATAGCTGAGGGAACTGAGGCAGAGGTTAAATGACTTGCCCAGGGTTATATAGCTAGTAAGAGTTTGAGGCTGGATTTGAACTCAGGTCTTCCTGATTCTAGGACAATTACGCAATCCCCTGTGTGCTGGGAAAACGGGAATGTAGGAGAATAGGTTTGAACTAGTATCATACACCACATAACACAATAAATTCCAAGCAAGCTAAATATAAAAAAATTCGTGCTGTTAAATGGAGGAGAAAGGACGGTTGTATCTTTCACCAGTACAGATGGTGGGAGAACTTGTAACCAGAAATGGAAGAGATTGTAAATGACAGAAATATTAGTGAACTGGCCTCACTTAAAGGGACTTAACAGAAGAACTAGATGAGTAAATGATGCAGCAAAGTTTCAATTCCCTTTATTTGGTGCATTTAACATGCCAGGGAAGGATATCTGATAAGGGACCCCCAGAGTCATAGAGAAAGGGGTGCAATTAGCCTCTGGTGGAAGAGGGGGACAGAGGGTCTGGTGTCTATAGGAAACAGGCACTAAGGTCCTACTGTAATGCAACTGTACTATCAAGCAATCAACAAACATTTGCTAAACACCTACTATGTGCCAGATATTGCTGGGCACTTGTGATTCAAGTACAGTGAATGGCCTGTGAGCAGACCTGGGTACTGCAAGACTGCCAACAGAGAGCGAGCCCTGGCTGGTCCCTCTGAGCTGACACTGCCTGAGGATGTGAATGACCATGGGCTCCATGGTTGTGGGCCATAGGGACTGTGAGAAAACAATGGGTTTTGGAATGCTCAAAGGCCCCAGATTGAGAGGATTGATTGGATTGATTTCATTGGCTGACTCTGCTGATTGACTCACTTGATGTTGAGTTGGTTGAAACCACACCCACCTGAGATGCTGGCTCTCAGGGGGTGTAAACTCTGACCTCAACACGGGACCACCCGCAAGTCCAGTGAACCAATGGATTTGGGTGATGCTGGCCAATTAGCTTGAAGCAGTGTGGAAGGACCGCCTCTCCCTGGGAGGCAGAGAAAGCTTCCCCTCTGAGTTGCTCTCTCAGACAGGCTCATGGTGGAGGACTTGAGGAAGAAGGAGGAGGCCAGGCTGGAACTCAAGGCTAGATAGGCCTTTTCTTAACTTTCTTACCCAGGTGTTCTAATATTTAATATACTTTTAATAAATGCTTAATGCCCCAAACTGGTGCTAAAGCTTCTAATTTATAAGTAACAAATATATTAGAAACCCCAGCTAATTTTCCCTAAACTTGGGAAAGAAAAAAAAGGCAACCATACATTTAATTTTAAACATCATAGGACCTATGGAGTCAAGTTAGGAGATACTCATCACAAGGGGGCTGGCTACCAGATGACAAAAGTTTGCAGCCACAAAAACTTCAAAAAAGTAAGGCAAAAAAAAATACCCTCCAAAAATTTTTGAAAACAGACAGAGGGAATTTGGGTTCTGGGGAGTATTCATCCAGATGAAAAGTTATTTTTTAAAGCATCACTTACAATTGTGGGCATATGTATGTATTTGTATATACACATTCGCATACATTTTAAAATTGAAAAAACGGAATACTTGGACCATATGTTCAGAGGGAAATAAATAGAAAAAATCACCAAGAAAAAGTTGATGAGTTTGATTAGAGACAAGAAGATCTGGATTCAAATCTCACCTCAGATATTTACTAGCAACATAATCCTGGGTATATCACTTAATCTCTTTAAGCCCCAGTTTCCTCACTGGTAAAATGGGAATAATAATAGTGCCTATCTCACATGGTTGTTGAAAGGTCAAATGGGATAAGATGCTATTACAGCTGAAATTGCAAAAAGAGCACTAGATTACAGAAATTAAAACCATCTGCCCAATAAAGATCAAATAACCAAGTGCCTTCCTCATGCCTTCCACAAGGCCCTAAGATAAAAATAATTAAAATGTTATTTCTCATTTTCACAGATGAGGAAAGTGAGGCTCAGAAAGATTAAGCCCTTGCTGATGGGCACACAGATTGTGCTTGATTTACACAATTTATAGCATTGAGAGAAAAGAATAAGAGAAAATGGCAGAATGGAGAAAACGTAGTGTCCACTGAAGGAACAGTGAAAGAATGTGAACGGTTACTTCACAAAAGAGTAAAAACAAATAGCAATCAAATACTGAAAAATGTTCAGCTTCAATAATTAGAAAAATGGAAAGGAACACAACTATAAAGAAGCATTTACCACCTCACAGATAACTAACAAAAAATACATATAAAAATGATCAAACCCAAAGTTGGAAGGGTCATGGGGAAAATAGGTATGCTCATACATAGCTGGTAGCATTGCAAACTGTTAGAGACTACTGTGATGGAGAATAAGTGGGCAAAGGTCAACATGAATTATAAAACCGGTCAAACCCTTAGACCTGGCAACCTACTACTGGGAATAAATCTCAGGAAAATAATTTAGAAGGGAGAAAAAGAGACTAATTTGAACAAATATGTTTAAAGCTATGCGATATGTAAATTAACATCAGAAACAATGCAAACGCATGGCAGCCCATGGCGGAATAACACAAAAGAACTCTAGAACACCTATGAGTACAACAGATAAGAAAATTATGCAGACTGTGGAAAGGTCCATATGAAATAGTGCAATGGGAAGGAACATTGAGGGAGGGTTCTAGGCAAACAGAGAGCTTTTATTTCTAGAGTACCAGATCTAGTGCAAAGAGCATTGTTCTTGAAGTCAGGACACTGGGGTTCTCGTTCCAGGTTTGCCACTGTACCCACCTGGAACTCACCTTCTTCATGTGTCAAATGAAGGCTATGACTAGATGATCTGTAAGGTTTCTCCCAGCTCTAAATGTGACCTTCAGAGAGAATCTGGGTTCAAATCCCGCCTCGGATGGTAACTCCCTGTGGGACCTTGGGGAAATCCTGTACTTCCTCATCTATAAAAAGAGGCAACTGGGTGAGATAAGCTCCGAGGTCCTGAGGATGCTACGAATTCTCTCCATTTGACAACATGCTTTCAGGTGAGACGCTATGTCCCAGGGCCTGGAAGAGACTGTGCTTGAGCAAAGATGTTCTAGACCCCGGGAAAAGAGCATGACCATGCTGTTGGGAGAAAGAGAAACCCAACTCACCTTGGCCTGGGCTGTCAGGAGTCCCGAGGTCACCCCCTCCTCTTCTTCTCGTCTCCATCCTCTGCACCTTTGTGGTGGGCCTTTCGTAACTGCTGGGCCGAGAGAACACGCATTAGACAGCTGCGCAGGACGGAGAGATGAAGACCCTCGCGGGAGGTCGCAGGGCCAGCGTGCGGCAGAGGGCAGGATGTGCGGTCCTCTACACCAGGCCGAGCGGCTTCTCAGAGAAATGAATACGAGAGGAGAGGGAGGAAGGAGCTGGAAGAGGCAGGTCCATCAGGCCTCTGGTGCTCTCTCAGTAAGCTCTGGTCCTGCTTAGAAATGAGGCCACGTCCCTGCTTCACGTCCTCCCCACTGGGCTGATGTTTGGTGGGAATAGGCAGAGGCCTTGTACTTCCGAGGCACATCCCTGTGCCTCCAGAGAAGGTCTTATGAAGACCCAAGGAGAGGAGACAACACCTGACAACAGTGTAGAACGGTCTGGCCTCCACGGTTCAGGGCCCACCTTACAGGTAGGATGTCATTTCAGAGTCTTATCGCCCCAGACTGCCTGAAGCCACTGATTTCAGGGCTGGGCAGCAGGAATCTTGGGAGGGGAGGGTGCCATTGTCAAGAAGGAAAGGGGAAGGGATAAGCATTTATACAGCGCCTACTGTGTGGCAGGCACTGCACTACAGGCATTGCAATCATCTCCCTGGAGCCTCACAATCATCCTGGAGTCTGCGGTTATTATTTTACCGCTGAGGAAACTGAGATAAACAGGGGTTAATGACCCTCTCCTGAAGTGAGCCTTCCCAGGGACACACAGGTGCTAAGTGTCTGAGGCTGGTGATTCCTGGCCTGGCCCTGTGCTCTGTGGAGCCCGGAGCCAGCTTAGCTGGTATGGGGTAATTGGGCTGCCCCCGCCCAACCCCACAGAACAACCAGCGGAGAACAGTGCATCCTTAGCCCGGATTCAGAGGGCTCACGGCACAGTTGGAAGGCAGGGTGTGACACATGGGCAGCTGCCCTGTGACGCGGTGGGTAGTATCTGGCACGGAATCAGGAAATCCTGTCTCAGATACGTACTAGCAGTGTGATCTGGGCAAGGTGCTTCACCTGTTTGAGGCCATCTGCCTCGGCTTTACTACATGTAAAATGGGGAAATAATAGCACCTGACTCCCCGGGCTGTTGGGAAGATCCAATGCAAAACCAAATATATCAAGTGCTTTGTAAACCTTAATGTCCCATTTAAATGCCAGCTACTGGAATTATTGATGCCCTCATCCACCAAACACTTTCACTCACTGATCCCAGTTCTCAGGGACAATAGGAGACATTCCTCTCTCCCAGTCTCTGAGGCAGCTGTGGCATCAAGGAGAGAGTGCTAGAGCTGAAATCACAAAGACCTGGGTTCAAATCCTATCTTGGACACTTCCTGGCGACGTAACTGAAAAGAGGCCCACGGGCCACCTCTGCCTCGATCTCCCTTGTAAAATGGGGGTACAAGACTCAACAGGCTCTAAGATCCCCTGGAGCTCAGCTCCTTCCGATCCTAACCTCGCTTATTCTTTGTCTCCAAAGGCTAGCTATTATCAGTATGATTCAGAGGGCAGAGGCAAGGTGTTATAGCAGCACTAGAATCCAGGAAGATCTGGGTTCAAGTCCAGTGCTGCTGGCTGGGTGCCCTGAGCACTCAGCCGTTTACTCTCCCAGTGTCTTGGGCAACTCTCTAAGGCTCTAGGTGGCAGAACAGGTGCACTGGGAGAGGGCACTTCCATACTGGGAGTTCTAGCATGACATCACAGGCCCAGACCAAAGGGACAAAAAATTACCCCAAGGCTGATGCACACTGGAGAAGAGGTCTCTGTGTCAGTTATGATCATGAGAAGCTGCTCATAAAAGACGTTTTCTTTTCCATTAACCAATTAAGAATCCATTGTCCAGTAGAGCTGAACATCAAACCCAGCCCTGGCCCCGGAGGAGGAAAAGCTACAGGAGAGAGGACAGAAGGTGTGGGGGTGGTTGAAGGGAGGCCTCCAAGTCAGCAGGAATTCCCAGAAGCACCGAGAAACTAAAGCAGAGCTGGGGGTCCCCACCCACTGGGCCCACCAAAATCTGCCGGGCTCTAGATCCAGGTAAACTTGGACTGGAAAACAACCCTCCAGCCTGAGGGGATCTCGGTATTTTAGTAACTTTTCTTTCCCTAGAGCTTATAAGTAAAAAGTTCCTTTGGGAAAAGTGCCGCCTTGTCAGGGGCAGCTAGGTAGCAAAGTGGATAGAGCACTGGCCCTGGAGTCAGGAGGACCTGAGTTCAAATTTGGCCTCAGACACTTAACACTTACTAGCTGTGTGACCCTGGGCAAGTCACTTAACCCCAATTGCCTCACTAAAAAACAAAAACAAAAACAAAAAGTGCCGCCTTGTCTCGGAGGAGCCGTCCACACCTGCGGCAGGCCAGGGAGGGGCATCGCAGGCCCTTAGACTCCAGAGCGCTGGCTACCAGGAGACACAACATGGCACGTGGCTGGTGGTGGTGTGAAGGGGAGGATGGAGAGAGAAGAGAAGCCAGAACACAGAAGCAGGGTGGAGCCTTCCTGACGTGCACCTCTAATCACCCTCTGCCCCCAATCAGATGGACGAGGGAATTTGTGTGCCTGAGGTTAAGCAACTTGCCCCAGATTCCCTCCCCCACCCCCTTCGGAGATCCTCACCTCTCTCCTCCAGCTGTGGAGCCCAGGCTTCCATGGCCACAGCCCTCCCTGCTGTTCTCTGGATCTTCTGACCTCACCCAAGTCTGGTCCCTTCAGGCAGGATGGTCAGGAGGCTCCTCTGAAAGGTCCTGGGTCAGCTGTGTCTCCTCCTAGGATTCACTTCTGCTCATCCCTTCACCTTCCTAGAGCTGGGGGGCCTGTGGGCATAAGAGGGAGGTCACTTTAGCTTGGCCCTTGGCTCTGGGGCTGAGTTCAGACCCCACTGCAGGGAGGGAGCCCTCTCTTAGATGGGCAAGGCCAAGACCCAGGCGACTCCACCAAAGGGCTCTGGGGGACTCGGATGTCTCAGGCCCACATTCTAACACCAGGGCTGTCTGGAGGTTCCCGGAGACCGTACAAAATCAAATGAGATTGTACTCATTCATGATTAATTTGTCTACATGTAGAGGCATCTGGGTGGTGCAGTCCACTAGATCACTGGCCTTGGAGTCAGGAAGGCACGAGTTCCAAAACACCCTCAGACCTTTACTAATTGTGTGACCCTGGTTAAGTCACTTAACCTCTCCCCTTGCCTCAGTTTCTTCATCTGTAAAATGGGGATAATAATACCAATAGCGCCTACCTCCTAGGAATGTGGGGAGGATCAGGTAATATTTGTAAAGCCCTCTGCAAGCCTTAAAGCACTATGTAGGGGCAGCTAGGTGGCACAGTGGATAAAGCCGCGGTCTTGGATTCAGGAGGACCTGAGTTTAAATCCAGCCTCAGACACTTGACACTTAACTAGCTGTGTGAGCCTGGGCAAGTCACTTAACCTTCATTGCCCTGCCCCCCCCCCCAAAAGCACTATGTAAATGCTATTATGATATTCCATGTAATGATTGAGGTCAGAGGATCTGCCCTCAAGGACCTTAACAATAAAAGATGAAGGTCTGCTTCCCACTGGCTCTTCTTGCAACTCAAATAAAGGAGTGAGTCCACATAGAACATATATAAAAGTGGCTGAGCTCAGGACCACGGGCCTGAAGTAGGAAAACAAAAAGAGAAAAGCAGCAGAAAAGGGAGAAGGAAAGATGTGGTGGAGGGGGATGGAAGGGAAAGAGGACGACAGCCCAGAAGACGGAGCGGCAGATGAGAGAAGATGACAGCGGATGGGAGAAAACCCTCAGAGTGGATGGAGTGTACTCCTTCAAGCAGAACACAAAGACTTGGGTCCCAGGTCCAAGTCACTCTGCAGTCCAGAGGTGCAATGCATGAATGCATGTGGGGAAAAACAACCCCCCAAACCAAACATTTATTAGTCGCTTACTGTGTGCCCAGCAAAGAGGCAGCCCTTCACTTGGCTCTGAGTTCTAGCTTCCTTCCTCCGTCCTTGGCCTCTCCATGCCTCCCATAACATCTCAGCTCCTGATCTTTCCCTGATGCCTGGACTCCCCAAGGCGTTCTTCTCTCTTTTTTTGTTGCTGTCCCCACCCCCAGCTGGGTCCACAAACCCATATCCACTCATTCCCTGCTCCACATGACCTCCAGATTTTCCTTCATCTAACCTCCCTAGCTGAGCATCCAAAGAACATGTCTGAAGCCTCACAACCATCCCAGGGGAGTATTACTACTCTCTCCATTCTTACAGAGGAGGCCACTTGAGGTCAGGTTTTTTTTTTTTTTTTTTTTTTTGCAGGGCAATGAGGGTTAAGTGACTTGCCCAGGGTCACACAGCTAGCAAGTATCAAGTGTCTGAGGCCGGATTGGAACTCAGGTCCTCCTGAATCCAGAGCCGGTGCTTTATCTACTGTGCCACCTAGCTGCCCCCAGGTCAGTTTTTAAATGACTTGCCTAGGATTATACAGCTAGTAACAGTCAGACAAGCCTAGAATCCAAGTCTCCTCATTGCCCAAAGCAGAGGTTTCCACTACACAGGATCCCCAGACCTTCCTGAGCTCTCCCACCAAGAGAGCATACCAGGGGACCCTGCTTAACGGAATCCCCCCAATCCTCTGGATAGAATTACAGGGCTTGCCCCTTTTCAGGCTCGAATTTGCAGGCTGCAAGGGCGTACCCCTTTAATCCTGTAACTGAATACAGTGTATGAGGAGAAGGAGGCAAGGATCAATTTATCAGGGGCTTCCTACCCCATCTAGACAATAACACCACCCTGGGGCCACGACAGAGTAGCCAGGCTGTTCCCTTTCTGTCCCTTTAAAAAAATTAATGCATTGGGGACTGGGAGCAATAAATAATTAATCAAAATGCCATATTCTCATTTAATGTGTTTTTGATTTCCACAATCTAGTGCATCAGACAATGCACAGTGCTGTAGTCCAGACAGTCTAAACAGTTCCTGGTATGGGATATGATACAGCCAGAGACACAGAGATAATCAGAGACACGGAGACAAATCTAAATATGGGGTTGTTGGTTGCTCGAGCTGTCTCTCTCTCTCTCTCTTTCTCTGTTTCTGTCTTTCTGTCTGGAACATGGCTCTTTTCTGATACTCACAGGCCGGGTCTGTATCCCCACAGAACCCAAAGTTGGGGGGGGGTGGGGCAGGTAGAGGAGAAATATGTGGAGATATAAACACTAAGGAGACCACAGAGTGGGAAGCCTAGTTATAAGCTAAAATGGGAAAAACTGCCCCTCTTCTCTGGGTGGGCACAGACTCACGTCACAAACATATATTCTATACCCACTACTTACAAGGCCCTAGGCTGAGAGATGGGGATAAAAAGAAGCAAAATGCTTTTTATAATAAGCTGCTCAAGGAGTTCACAGGCTATGATGGAAAATAATTTTCCATCATACATATGTAAATAGTCACCCTTTTCTGCATATATATCTATTTATACAGAGAAAGAGAGTTGTTCAGTTGTGTTGGACTCTGTGATCCCATTTGGAGTTTTCTTAGTAAAGATACTGGAGTATCTTTTCTCCAGCTTGTTTTACAGATGAAGAAACTGAGGCAAACAGGGGTTAAGTGACTTGTCCAGGGTCACACAGCTAGTCAAGTATCTGAGGCTGGATTTGAACTCAGGAAGATAATGATTCTTCCTGACTGCAGGCCTAGCACTCTATCCACTATACCACCTTTATGCCAAGAAATAAACTGGATACAAAGTAGGAAACAAATATACATCTATGTGTATAGGAACTGAAATAGGTGCAGAGGAGCCATTCAACCCAAGTGTTCTTAGGAAAATCAGAGGCGGAGAAGCTACTTTCACAGGGGGTTAAGGGAAGCTTCCTGAAGGCAGTGGGACCTGACCAAAGCCTTTCCGGAAGAGTGTGGTTTCAACAAGCACAGGAGAGAAGTGGTGCACTGCTAGTAACAGACAAGATGGGGAAGACCAAGAGCACGAAAAGGAGTGGCCTGAAAGAAGTGGGGAAGGGGCAAGCCTGTGGAGGACCTTGGATGCCCGTTATCTGACCAGTCTGATTTGATCCCAATGGCCTTGTTGAAGCAGTCAGGTTTTTGATCCAAGGAGTGACACAGTCAGAGGTGTGCATGTGGAAGGTTATGGCGGCAGCTGGAGAAAGGATGGATCAGGGAGGGGAGAGCTGGGCAGACACTGGAGAGAGAGGGACCAGTCAGGGTGAGTGGTCCTTGAGGTTGGACCCTGGATCCTGTCGTCCAGTCCTGATTCAGAACTCCTGCTGTACTGGGGCCCTATCCTTCAGTCTAGAGAAGAAGGAGGCAGACGACTCTAGTATCTTTGCCAAGAAAACCCCCAATGGGGGCCTGAAGAGTTGGGCAGCACTGGAGACTGAACAACAAAAGTGCACGGAACAGCAGAATACACAGGAAAAAGTAAAGGGTCCAAGTCCTCAGGGAGCTGACAGTCCATTTACCCCAGCACAGGCCAATCGAGCACCGTCCACAACTGCCCTTCCCCCAACCAGAAAGGGTGGTGGTGAGCAGGGCTAAAGGCAGGAGGGCAGGACTCCGGAGGCCAGGGGGCCGTTCTGGTCGGGGCACCTTTGCCAGCGCGCTCAGGTGCGAGCGGGTTCGCTTGGGTGGCGGGGAGGTGAGGCGGCGCAGCCAGGGCGAGGGGACAGCTCCTCTCCCCCGGGCTCAGAGGAGAGTGGGGGCGAATCGACGGGATCAGTGAGAGCCCAGACCCCGCAGCAGCAGCTGCGATCGATCCGATCGATCCGATCGATGGCCCTGCGGAGGGAGCCAGCCCCGCCCCGCCCCGCCCCTCCTCCCCGCGCTGATGGTCCACACCTGGATACACCGTGACACCAACACAGCGACACCAACACGCGACAGATGCACGGCACACAAACACGACGGGATGCAAAGTCCGCAGGGACACCCAACAACACCCAGGAGACACAAGCACACCCAGACACAACACCCCCCGGGAGACAGACAGAGAGGACACCCAACAACACCCAGGAGACACAAGCACACCCAGACACAACACCCCCCGGGAGACAGAGAGGACACCCAACAACACCCGGGAGATACAAAGCGCGCGCGCGCGAACGACCACACACACACACACACACACACACACACACACACACACACACACACTCACAGGAGACACAAAGCAAACACACACCACACCCAGGAGACACAGACACAACACAAGAGAGACACGGAGCACGCACAGGGACAGACACACACACAAAACAGAACAACACCCAAGAGACACAAAACACACAGAGACACTAACAACAGCCACGAGACACAAAGCACACACACACACAAACACAACACAGGAGACACGAACACTACACGGGGATAGACGCCCAATACCCACTCAGGAGACACAAAGCCTACACAGACACACCTCATACGGGGGGCACAAACAACACGAGGGAGACACAGAGTACATAGACACCCATCAACACGCAGGAGAAACACAAAAGCCACACACTGCCACACGCCCTCCCGCAGCTCACACTCACCTTCCAAAGGAGCCCCGGGAGCCACCCAAAAAACGATGCCTGAAGGGGAGTAACTGCCCTACCCCCCTCAACATCCCCGCTTCAGAACTGCGCCTGCGCAGAAGCAGTGGAACTACAAGCCCCAGAATGCACTTGGCCGGACGCCGAGACGGGACAGGAATGGGGTGGAGCCTTAGCGTTGAGGAGGCGGGGCAAGTAAAAGGGCGGTAAGTGATTGGTGGAGATAGGCCGTATCTCAGCTTTTCCCTCCCCCCCCCCAACCCTTGTTGGGCTCCACCTGCAGGGTCCTGGGGGATTCGGCCCTTGCCCAGAACCTCAGAGCCGGAAGTACCCACTTAGGACCGAGACTTGGAGCTGAGTGTCTCCCTTTTCCCTGGCGGTGAAGCTCTTTATATGCTGCACGAGGACTAGAAGTGCCTGCCAGAGGACAAAACATTGCGCTTACGGGGTCAATCGATCCCGGTGCACAATCACCTACAGTGTAACAGGCTTCGAGCTAAATTCTGGGCACACAAAGAAGAAAAGGAAGCAGTCCTGCCCTCCGGGTGCTCACGCCCCATAGGGGAAACACCCTTCGTCCATTGTATAAATTGATACAAAAGATAGACTAGTAGATTAGAAATGATGGGGTTGGGGCGCCCTCGGAAGCAAAGGCTTGGGGGGGTGGGTGGTACAAGGCAGTCCTGGAGGGTGTGCATTACCGGCGTACAGGGCGGTTAGACAACCTGTGCAAAGGCGTGGTGGTGGTGAGATGGAGTGCCACGCTTGGACACATCCTCTCCCTGGGTGCCCTTGTATAAAGAGTGAGGGATGGGGCAGCTAGGTGGCGCAGTGGATAGAGCTCCGGTCCTGGAGTCCGGAGTACCTGAGTTCAAATTCGGCCTCAGACACTTAACACTTACTAGCTGTATGACCCAGGGCAAGTCACTTAACCCTCATTGCCTCACCAAAAAAAAAAAGAGTGAAGGAAAAGAAGGTCTCTTTTACCTGGGGTGTAGGTGTCACAGTCGGGCAAAGGCTGTGCATCCTCCTCCCCCTCCAGCTTGGCCCCTTTTAGGGACCTCCGTTATGGGGCTGCTTCATTGGTCACCATGTTCCAACCCCCAACCCTAGCTAGTACCCTTAAACCTTAAACCTAGCTTGTAAGGGGAAGCACTGTCTTTTTGCTTGTGTTTATCCCCAGTGTAGTTCCTGGCACATAGTACATCTTTAACAAATGCTTGTTGCATGATGTGTGAAACAGTCCGATCTCTGAAACAAGGCTGGGTAGATGTCTCTCCACAGGCTGTTTCTATGTAGGGAGACTAGGTAACCCTCCTTCTGCAAAGTAGAATGTAGGCGTTTGGAGGGAAAGGGATCTGTATGCCAGGTGCAAACCTAGCAAGAATGTCCATGATACAATTCATCCATTCACCAGCTTCTTACTGTATTTACTCATGGGCTTTCTGACAGGCTCTCCTTGGGCTAACACAAAGAGAAATGCATCAGCCCTCCAGGAGAGCTCTATAGTAACCCACAAGAGGGGGTAACCAGCAGCTCTTTACACAGCTGTAGCTCCTTTAACTAAGCTAGGTTAATAGATCTGTACATTATCTCTATAAGATTCACTTGAGCTCAGTAGCAAGGATGATTTCTTACAAGTAAGGATTGCCACACTTCCTTCTCCTGTGCCTAGTATCAGGATGTCTGGCACAGAGTCCTACTTAATAAATGCTTCCTGATTGACTGAAGGAAAAGAAAGAAAAAGTGGAGGAGAAAGCCCATAGGGAAAAGAGGAAGAAAAATTGGTGAGAAGATTGTATGGGTGAGGAAAATGAAAAGGAGTATGACAAAGTGTCTTAAACTAAAAAGAGAGATTGAGAATGAGGATGAGAAGGTATAACAACAACTAGTGCTTCTATAACTCTTTAAGGTTTTCAAAGCACTTTGCAAATATCTCATTTGATTCAACAATCCTGGGAGGTAAGTGCTATTATTATTCCCATTTTACCAATGGGGAATGTCACAGGAAATTGGTGGTGGGGGTCCTTAGGTATTCCTCGTTAAAGAATTACACCCTCTTGAACACAATTAAATTAGAATAAAATAGTCTTTTATTTGGGTGCTAGAGAAAGGGACCAAGAGAGAAGTCAAAGACTTTCCTCAAGGGGAGATGGTTCAGAGACATGATTCTCTGAGATACCTATCTCCCCAACAGGGAGGGAGTCCAAAGCCTTTATAGAGGACCGATGGTGGGGAGACAGATGAGGTGACCACCTGACTATGGGAGGTTCCTCTTGGGAGTGGGGAAAGCTTAAGTGAGGGGTGGTGGTCCTGACTTCTGGAGTTATCTCTGTTCCTTGGTGCTGATCAGTCAGCAGCCATGCCTAATGGGCTTATCTCTCTCCTCCCTTCTCCCTTCTCCCTTCTCCTTCTCCTCCTTCTTCTCCTTCTCCTTCTCCACTTCTTCTCTTCCTTCTCCTTCTTTGACAATGAGGGTTAAGTGACTTGCCCAGGGTCACACAACTAGTGAGTGTCATGTGTCTGAGGCTGGATTTGAACTCAGGTTCTCCTGAATCCAGGGCCAGTTCTTTATCCACTGTGGCACCTAGCTGCCCCCCTCCCTTATTTCTCAAGGTGTGTCAGTCTTTTAGTTTAGCGGGCCAGTTTAAGCTTTAATAGTCCCAAATTCCTTGATATGTCCCAATCCCATATCAGGGAAACTGAGGCAGGTTAAATGACTTGCCCAGGGTCATACAACTAGTAAATATCTGAAGCTATGTTTTAACTCAGGTCATTTCAGTGGTCAGGAAAAGGGCATTGTTATGAATTCTGACTATAGGAGTTAGAAGTAGGATGGGAAGGGGGGGTGGTGGCAGCTGAGGGGAGGATGCATTGGGGGAGGAGGAGAAATGTGTGGAGGGAGTGATACTGTTCAGCACTAGATGTTAGTTCCAGCATTTGTCAGCCTCTCTGCTATAGGCTTTTCCTTTCCTTCAGGTCAAGTGGCCACAGGTTGAAGCTCCTGCTGTGGCAGTAAGGATTGTGGTCAGTAGATCCATCCCTCTGAAGATCAGGATTGGGAAACATCCCTTCCAGGATCCCTAAAACAGCTTCCAGGGCAGCAGAGTCTCTCTCTCTCTCTCTCTCTCTCTCTCTCTCTCTCTCTCTCTCTCTCTCTCTCTCTCTCTCTCTCTCTCTCTCCCCCCCCCTCTCTCCCCCTCTCTCTCTTTCTCTCTCTCTCTCTCTCTCCCCTTCCAATGCTTTCTATTCTAGTGCAGGGCTTCCTAACCAAGGGCTTCACACTGCACTGAGTGTTGAAAGACAAAACCAGTTCTTGCAGTGAGGAGCTCAAAATTGAAGTTGGTGGGGAGGGCAACAGACAAAGGAGAGTCAAGCAAGTTATATACAACGTGATAATCAATGGGCATTTTCTTTGATTAAATGATATTATGCTGGTCCTTCTGGAACATTTAGCTAAATGATGCCTGTTTCCTGATAATATGAACCGCACCTAGCTAAAAACCTTACTCATGGAGTGACAGTATCAAGGGAAAGACTTTTTGGAAGAAGCCAAAGGGGAGTCTGGGCTTCCCAAACTGATTTAGCTCTTTGTGGAAGGATTCTCTTGGTTCTGAGCCTTTGGTTCTCTATCCAACATATATAACAGTCCATCATGAACCAGCCCTCCCTCACTTAAATCCAATTCATTGCAAGTCATGACATTTGTCATGGTCCTCTTCGATAAGGTACAAACAACAAAATCGACCACCATCATGAACCCTTTAGATGAAGTTTAATCTGTAACCTGACTCGGTTTACCTACGGAGTCCATGTAACTAGGTTTGTTTCCTTCGGAGATGTATAAGATTATAATTCTATTTAACTGTTTGTTCAACTTTTATGGCCCAAGAGGACGTATGAAGTTGCTGCCTGTCAAAAATCATTACTCTGTCTCCATGACATCATTTTTTGTCTATAAAAGGCCTCATTAGAATCTTTATCTTTGTTCAAGGTTTTTTTTTACCCTTTCAACCTGTGCTTAAGTATCTTTAAAGTTAGGTTCTTACCTCTAAAATTCCGTGTTGTGATAGATTTATTTGAAAGCTGTTATCTATCACAGAAATTCCATGGGGAGATATTTCTCCCATAACAACAGGATAAAATAAAAATAAACACGAAGGGAAGGCACTAGTGTTAAGGGAGACCTGGAATGGCTTCTTGCAGAAGGTGGAATTTTAATTGAGATTGTAGGAGGCCAGGGAAGCCAGGAAACAGAGATGTATTTTATTTTATGTATCTAAAAGAAATGAGTCTGAGAGGGGCTCCATTGGTTTCACCAGACTGCCGCAAGGCAAACAAGCGACAAGCTCTCAGGTACTGGGGGATGGGAAGACAAGGAAAAAAGTGAATCTGTTCTTGCCTTCAGAAAGGAGTCTATATTCTATTTAGAATTTTATTTTTCCAAATTACACGTAATAACAAATTTTGACATCAATTTTTAAAAACTTTGCGTTCCAACTTCTCTTCCTCTCCCCGCCCCCCGCAAGAACTCAAGCAATTCAATATAAGGTCTACATGGGTAGTCATGTAAAACATCTCCACATTACTAGGGTGTGAAAGAAAACAGACAAACCCCAAACTTCAGATTAAGGAACTAAAAAAAATTATGCTTCAGTTTGTTTTCAGATACCATCAGTTCTTCCTCTGTAGATGGAATATAGACTCATAAGTCTATATTCTATCAGAGGAAATGACATGTTTACATAGAAGCAGTTACAAAAGATAAACAAAGTAAATTCAAGGACTTTTTAAGAGTGAGGGAAGGGGCAGCTAGGTGGCACAGTGGATAGAGCACCAGCCTTGGATTCAGGAGGACCTGAGTTCAAATCTGGCCTCAGACACTTAACACTTACTAGCTGTGTGACCCTGGGCAAGTCACTTAACCCTCATTGCCCCGCAAAAAAAATTTCATACAGAGTTTACACACCTCTCTCCCCCATACACAAAGAAACCCCTGCAGACCTTCCCATCCTACACATATCTACACATCCTACAATCTTTTCCTATCCTTAGCTCAGCAGATTCCTCAGACTTTGATCACTTTTTCCAGTGCTGGGGAGGTCCCTTTGAACTTGAGAGGTATTGCCCCACTTACCCTGGGCCCCTTCCAGTCCTTCAAGGGACCTCTTTTCATCCCGTGCCCACATTTCAAAACCCACATTCCTGCTCAGCCATTCCCTATACACTCACTTCCATCATCCTGGATCCTGCAAGCCTGAGGATAAGCATCTACCCCTTGGTCACCAGAAGCTTCCCTCTCATAACTCTTTATGAAGAGGCCCTTCCCCCCACCCCATCCACAATTCCCTCCCCATCTCGAATTCTCCATTACCCAAACCCTAGCCCAACCTCCACTTTGACACCTAGACATGCAGAACCCTGAGTTCCTGTTCTCTTCTCCCAGCACCTCAATTCCCTTCAACCTCTAACACTACACCACTCATTTCTCTCTCTCTCCCTCCCTTCTTCCCTCTCCCCCATTCCAAATGTCTCCCTTCTTCCCCACTCTCAGCTCCCACACTTACAAACGTGGCCACCCCCCCCCCCCACCGAGTTGCCCTGGTCTCTAGTATTGGAGAGCCTTTTCCCACCTCTCTGAGTTTGTGTTTTCTCTCCTGTAAAAAGCGGTTTGATAATTTACAAGACCTTGCCCTTCCAGTTAAGTAGCCAGGAGCCAATACCACCCATCCCTTTCCCACACACTTGAAACCTTAAAAGCCAAGCCCCTTCCTCTCTGTCCAGCTCTCTTCCATCTCTGGCACAGGCTGGCTTTTATTCTCCCCTTCTCAAACACTTGCCTCCCCCCCCAACCCTGGGCCTGCAGAAGGCTGGGAGTGGGGGGCTCATAACAGCATGGGACTATTGCTCAAACAAGGGCATGGCTGTTTTGCTTAGGGATGGAGAAAGAGAAAAAGAGACAAGCCCCAGGAAGCAGGACAGCGCAGTTTGGGCAAGAACACCAGAATGGACATCGCAAATCAGGGGTCAGCACCGGGGAGCTGGACACGGATTCCAGAAAGCATCCGGAATTGCTGAGGCACGGCAGGGAAGTCAAGATGCTGCTGCAGCCCGGCTGCCGCCCAGCCCCCCTCCCCAGCTCTTGTCACCCCCCACTCCCCCAATCATTAAGCACTGGAAGACAAAGGATAATGAAACTGTAAACAACTATTATGGGATGGGCTTCTGTGGTTAGAAGGATGCTGGTGGGAGGGACTTTTGGTACTGCACAGCCACATTCCCAGAAGTCATCAGCATTTTGCTGTGGGTGCCAGTTTCCTCTGCTGTCTTCCCTAATCCCAGCCGCTATCCCCAGTTCTCCTACCTCCCATCTAGCAAACTGACTCCCTTCTCTCTATTTCCCTCCCACCACCCACTGATGTACTCAGAATGAACAGAGCTTTCCCCTTCTCACACATGCCCCTTCTCTTTCCCACACTTTTTGTCCAGTAGAGATCATCTCCCAAAATGCTATCTCCTCAAGTCTCTTTGAGCCCCCTACAATTTTTCTGCCCTCTACCTCAAGACAGACATACCCTTCTGGGCTTTCAACTCAGCAGAGCCAACTTCTCCTCCTACCTCCCCCACTTTGCTGACCCCTAATCCTAGAGAACCCCTGCCTTCATTTCCACCACAAGCAGTAATTTTTTGTACTCCTCCCTCTTACTCTTAAGTCTTACCTGCTCCCCTCCTTCTCCCCCATGTCCCTGTTAGATGGCAAAGTGGATAAAGTTCTGAGCTTTTAGATAAGAAGACCAGAGTCCAAAATCTGCCTCTGACATTAGCTATGAGCACGTCACCTAACCATTCTGTGCCTCAGTTTCCTCACTGGGATAATAATAGCACCTATTTCCCAGGGTTGTTGTGAGGATCAAATGAAATAATACTTGTAAATTGCTTAGCAAATAGTAACTGTTTAATAATTGTTTATTACTTTTCCTTCACAAATCTGGTCCAACATCCCTATCTCTGCTGAGCCTCCATAATTCTCCCACTCTGATAAGTCCCCAACAAATCCTTCCCCTGAAGAAGTCCAACCTGTCCGTCCTAACATTCCCCTTCTATAGAGTGCCCCCTGCCAACTTTCCCTCATTTCTGCCCTGGAAAGTTTTATCTACCAAGTCAAGTCAACAAACATTTGTTGGCATCTACTTTGTGCTAGGCACGGTGCTAAGCCTTGGGGTTATAAAGGAAGGCAAAAGGCACAGTTCCTGCCCTGGAGGAGCTCACAGTTTGCAAACCACTGCAATATAAAGACTAGATGTAGACAGGCCAAATTTGAGATAACCAACAGAGGGAAAGCAGTAGGATTAAAGTGGATCAGAAAAGGCTTCTGGTAGAAGGTGAGACTGTAGATGAAATGTGAAGGAAGCCATAGAAGTGAGGAGGGAGAGAATTCCAGGCATGGGGTAGAGCCAGTAAAGATACTGGAGTGGAGAGATGGAGTGTTTTGTGTTAGGAATAACAAGGAGACCAGTATTAGAGTACATGATGGGGGGTAAGAAGACTGGATAGATGGAAAGAGGCCAGGTTAAAAGGCTTAGTAAGGGGCAGCTAGGTGGCACAATGGATAGAGCACCGGCCCTGGATTCAGGAGGTCCTGAGTTCAAATTTGGCCTAAGACACTTGACACTTACTAGCTGTGTGACCCTGGGCAAGTCACTTAACCCCCATTGCCCCGCAAAAAAAAGGCTTAGTAAAACAAACATGATTTTATATTTGATTTCAGAGCTTATAGATTCCTTATAAGAATAGAGTTACCAGAATTCACAGAATAAGGGAGGTGACATGATAAGGCCTGTACTCCGGGAACATCCATTTGACAGCTGAATGGAGGATAGACTGGAGTGGGGAGACTTGTGTTAGGGGTACCAGCCAGCAGGCTATTGCCATTGTACTAGTCTAGCTGTGATGTGATATGGGCTTGCAGCAGGGCAGTGGCAATGTTGATGTTGTTTGTCCTTCATTTTCTTTCTGGAAGAGGACCAAAGATGCTGTGAAGGTAAAGTCTTGACTTGCACTTGAATTGGATTCAAGTGAGGCAGAGTTATACAAAGTCATCAGATGGAGAAGGAGAAGAAGAGGGAAAGGAGGAGAATGAGGAAGAGGAGGAAAAGAAGAAGAAAGAGGAGTGGGAAGGTAGTAGTAGAGGAAAGAAAGGGCATTTTACAAGGGTAGAATCAAAGAAAGGTACATATATTTTACAAAGGTAGAACAAAAGGACTGACAGTAAATCAGATATGGGGAGTGAGGAGATGAGGAAAACACCAAAGTTGTCAGCCTCAGCTTGGGTGACTGGGAAGATGGTGGGGCCATTGATAGTTAGAAAAAAATTAGGAAGGGGGTGGGGTGGAGAATGGAAGGAGTTAAAATTTAGACATGTTGAATTTAAGATGGGTAAGGGATAGCTAATTTGAAATGTCCAATAGGCTATTGGAGATGCTAGTTTGGAGAACAACAGAGTGGTTAGGGTTGGTTAAATGGATCCATGAAGCATCAGAATAGAGATGATCATTGAATATCTAGGGACTCGTGACCACCAAGTAAAATATTATAAAGGGAGAAGAAAAGAGGACCCAGTCCAGAGTTTTACTGGACCATCCATGGTTAGTGGGTGTGACTTAGATGATCCACCAAAGGAGACTCAGCAAAAGTGATAGGAGGAGAACCAGGATAGACTAGAGCCATGGAAACTTGGAGAGATTATTCAGATGAGTCTGATCAACAGTGTCAAAGGGTAAATAGAGGTCAAGAAGGTTAAAGAATGATAAAAGATCATTGTATTTGATAATGAAGAGATCACTGGTAACTTTGGAGAGAACAGGTTAAGTTGAATGATGAGGTTGGTAGTGATACTAAAGAGAGTTAAGAAGAGAATGAGAGGAAAGGAATTGGAAGCATTGATTGTAGCTGGCCTCATCATCTTGCAGAGCCCCCTCTAAACACATAAACTCTTCCCAGACTCTAAGAAATATACAGAACTCCTTTCCCATACACTCACACAACTCTTTCCTTATCCCAGAAAATCCTATTCTTCTCTTCTCCCTCTTGCAAATGAACAGTATTGTATTTGTCAGACTTCCTCTCTGGATCCGAGAGATCCACATTTTTATTTATGGTGGAAAGTTGCCCCCTTAATTCTAAGACCATCTGAGGATTATAGCTATATATCCTAGTTGGAAGAAGTATATTGCCTCCTCATTCAAATACTTACAAGCTACCACTTATGAAAATGACCGCAAGGTGATTGCCACCAAAGGAGAGCTGGGCATACATTGCAACAGTTTTGATGCTCATAATGACTCTGCCAGGTAGGTACTACAGGTGCTATAATCCATATAAATGGCATACCTGTGGTGGCACAATAAGGGTTAGGGACAGTATTTCAACCCAGATCTCTTGACTTCAGATCTGGTACATTTGCCATTATACCATCTTCTCTCTCTCTCAAAAATTCCTACTGAAGTGTGGAGCCAAGATGGAAGAGAAAAGACACTTGTCTGAGCTTTCCCAGATTCCCCTCCAAACAACTCTTTAAAATGCCACAAAACAAATTCTGGAGTGGCAGAACCTGCAGAAGGGCAAGGTGATACAATTTTCCAGAACAAGACAACTTAGAAGGTCAGTGAGAAAGTTCTGAGTGGAGTATAGTCCAGCATAGGCTGGGCCAATACAGGCTACATCACAGGAAACCCTCAGGAGGATGTGAGGGTTTATTGAATCAGGGGTAGCAGTGGCTGCTTCTGGAGCTCTCAGCCCATAGGTGATGAGAGGGACAGACAACTGGTCAGAAATAAATTACAGGGGTCCCTTTGCTGGCACTAATTGTAAGATTGTCACATTACCCATACTTGGATCTGGGTTGCAGTCCTAGGGTGAGGAGAAGCACTAGCACATCAGAGCTTATGGACAGAGGGGATTAGGGACCCTCATCACAGTTCAATGGTGGAAAAGAGGGCTTGAAGTCACTCACAGACCAGAGCACAGGCTAGGAGAGAGGTAAACACACCTCTCTTTAGATCATACCACCTTGTGTAATGATTGGAATGATGCCACCTACTGGAGACTTGCTGTGGGAAAGCTCCACCATGAGGAAAATGCCTCAGAGGCATTGTGGCTTTTCCTTGGCGTCAGTAAATGATGTTTAGTCATGGGTGCTGTCTATCAAGGCTACCAGCCAATCAACTTGAGGAGCCTCCTATGGTCTGGGAGGAGACAGGAAGGAGGAAAGGGAGCCTGCGCAGAGAGCGCTGGGGCTTTTTGGCTTCCTGACTTGATGGTGGTGGCGGCAGAGGACTTCACAGGAAATTTGAGGAAAGATAGGAATGCCAGGCTGTTAGAATTCTGTTCTCAATCTTTTTCTTTCTATTTTCCAATAAACCCTTAAAAACCTAAACTCATTTTATCAGTGATTTTTAGTCAGTTTCCCCCAAACTGGGGGAAGAGATTAGAATCCACATTTAGAATCTTAAATTACACACTTGGAAGAACTGAAAGATTACAGACTTCCTAGAACTGATTCTGAAAACAGCTGCACAAAAAACCTGAAGCTTGGGACAGTGTCCCTTCACTACTGGGAGCAAAGCCCAACTTTAACATAAAGCTAAAAGTCAAGAAATAGGCTGAAAAATGGACAAACAAAAATGAATCCTGACCATAGAAAGTTGCAATGGTAACAGGGAAGATCAAAACACAAACTCAGCAGAAAACAACAGAGTCAAAACTGCTACATCTAAAACCTCAAAGAAGAATGTGAATTGGTCTCAGGCCCCCAAAAGAATTCCTGGAAGAGGGCAAAAAAGATTTGAAAAATCAAATAAGAGAGGTAGAGGAGGGGGCAGCTAGGTGGCTCAGTGGATAAAGCACTGGCCATGGATTCAGGAGTTCAAATCAAGCCTCAGATGCTTCACGCTTATTAGCTGTGTGACCCTAGGCAAGTCACTTTACCCTCATTGCTGAGAGAGAGAGAGAGAGAGAGAGAGAGAGATATGAAAAATTGAGAAAAGAAATGACAGTGATAAAAGAAAATAATGAAAAAAGGGTCAACAGCTTGGTTAAAGGAAGCACAAAAATACTCAAGAAAATATCACCTTAAAAACCAGAATAGGTCAAATGATAACAGGCACAAAAATCCAATGAAGAAAAGAACATTAAAAAAAAGTAATAAACATTTTTATTTATAGTTTTGAGTTCCAATTTTTATCCCTCCTTCCCTCCCTTCCCCCTCCCTCAGGTGGTAAGCAATCAGATATGGGTTATACATGTACAACTATGTAAAACATTACCATATTAGTCAGGAAAGAACATCTTAAAAAACAGAATTGACTAAATGGAAAAGGAGCTACAAAAGCTCAATAGAGAAAATAATTCTTTAAAAATTAGAATTGGGCAAGTGGAAGGTAAAGACTCCATGAGACATCAAAAAGCAATAAAACAGGGGCAGCTAGGTGGCACAGTGGATAGAGCACCGGCCCTGGAGTCAGGAGTACCTGAGTTCAAATCCGGCCTCAGACACTTAACACTTACTACCTGTGTGACCCTGGGCAAGTCACTTAACCCCAATTGCCTCACTAAAAATTAAAAAAAAAGCAATAAAACAAAATCAAAAGAATAAAAAATAGAAGAAAATGAGAAATATTTCACTAGAAAAACAACTGACCCGGAAAATAGATTGAAGAGAAATAATTTAAGTATTTTTGGACTATATGAAAGCCATGATCAGGAAAAGAGCCTAGACATCATTTTTTCAAGAAATTATCAAGGAAAACTAACTACTGACTTGATAGTCTAGAACCAGAGGGGAAAATAGAAATGGAAAGAATCCATTGATCTCTTCCTGAATGAGATACCCCAAATGAAAATTCTCTGGGATATTAGAGCCAAATTCCAGAGCTCCTGGTTAAGGAGAAAATATTGTAAGCAGCCAGAAAAATAACTATTCAAATATTGTGGTGTCACAGTCAGAATAACAAGATTTAGCAGCATCTACATTAAAGGATTGGAGGGCTTGAAATATAAGATTTTGGAGGGCAATGGCACTAGGATTACAATAAAGAATCACTTACCCAGCAAAAGAATATAATCCTGTGACAATTAAAAATATGAGAGACATAGAATTTAATAATTTTATTAATATGGCCAGTGGGTTATTAATAAAATTAGTACTATGGCCATCTCTCTCAGACCAAAGACACCCTCCTTGTGGTTGGGTCTGGTTCATATACCTTTCCTGCTGTAGGAGGTCCATCACACAGCAATTAAATCTAATCGATTAACATCATTCAAATCTAATTGGTTGACATGATTTGGAGGTGGGTTATATTAAAATGAAGTCGGGGGGATAGTGACTGAAGTAAAGATGACAGGGAAAAATGTAGAGACCTCTACCCAAGCTGATGGAGGCACAATGGTTCTCACCTAGAACTGGTTCATGTAAGTCAAATCTCATCAGTAAAGTCCTCCGGTTTATCTAGACAAAGGAATATGTCTCCAACCAAGAATCCTTTGTTAGCTTGGGGTTGGGTTGGATTTGATACAGATAAGATTTGAAGAAATCTCTCAAGGAGACCTCACCTTTGAGCTGGGGAGAGGGGAAGGGAGGACTAAGAATTTAGGGGAGGTCATTGGGTCCCCCAAGATATCTATTATTAATAAATATTTATCATTCTTCAGGGGAAAAATGGATGTATAATGAAATGAAGGACTTTCAGACATTCTTGATGAAAAGACCAGAGATGAATAGAAAATTTGACTTTCAAATAGAAGACTTAAGAGAAGCATAAAAAAATAAACAAGAAAGAGAAATTTTAAGGAATTCAATAAGGTCAAACAATTTAAATTCCTACATGAAAAGATGGTTCTTGTAACTCCTAAGAACTTTCTCATTATTAGGGCAGTTAGAAGGAGTATACATAGACAGAAGGCATAGGTGTGAATTGAATATGATGGGATGGTATCTAAATGAGAATGAGGAATGCAATGGGAGAAGGAATGGAAAGGTAGAATGGAATAAACTATCCCACATAAAAGAGGCATGAAGAGCTTTTACAAGTAAAGGGGAAGTTGGGGGAAGTAGGGAGGAGCACTTGTACCTTACTCTCATCAGAAGTCTCAGTGAGAGAATGACATACACTTTGTTGGTTATAGAAATCTATCTTGCCCTACAGGAAAATAGGAGTGGAAGAGAATGAGAGAAGGGCAGTGCTGATAAAAGGGAGGGCAGATTGGGGCAGGCAGTAGTCAGAAGCAAAGTGCTATTGAGGATTGATAGGGTGAAAGGAGAGAGAAAGTAGGATAAATAGAGGGGAAAATAGGATGGAAAGAAATACACAGTAATTATGACTGTGGAAAAAACTTAGAGTAAGTATCTCTGATAAAGACCTCATTTCTAAAATATATAGAGAACTGAATCAAATGTATAAAAATAAGAGCTATTCTTCAATTGATAAATGGTCAAAGGATATGAACAGTCAGTTTCCAGACAAAGTAGTTGAACCTATCTATGGTCATATAAAAGTGCTCTAAATTACTATTAATTAGAGAAATGCAAATGAACACAATTCTGAGGGACCACCTATCAGATTGGCTAATATGACAGAAAGGGAAAATAACAAATGCTGGAGGGGATGTGAGGAAATTGAGACACTAATGCGTTGTTGATGGAGTTGTGAACTGATTAAACCATTCTGGAGAGCAATTTGGAACTATGTCCAAATGGTTATAAAACCATGTATACCCTTAAACAACCAGAAATACCACTACTAGGTCTGTATTCCAAAGAGATAAAAAATGAAAAAGTGAAAGGACCTATATGTATAAAAATATTTATAGCATCTCCTTTTGTTATGGAAAATAATTTTAAATTAAGAGGATGCCCATCAATTGGGGAATGACTAAACAAGTTGTGGTATGTGATTGTGATGGAATACTTTTGTTTTGTAAGAAATGATGAACAGCATGATCTCAGAGAAACCTGGAAAAACTTTTACATGAACTAATGCAAAGTAAAGTGAACAGAACCAGAACAGTATACACAGTAATAGAAATATTGTATGATGATCAGCTATGGACTTAGATATTCTCAGCAATACAGTGATCCAAGATGATTCTGAAGGACTTAAGAAAAATGTATCCACATCCGGAGAAAGAACTGATGGGGTCTAAATGCAGATTGAAATGTACCTTTTTTTTAAAAAAAAACTTTATTATTCTTGTTTTTGTTTTGTTTTGTTTTGCTTTGCTTTGCTTGTTTTTGATCTGTATAGGTTTTTTTTTTTTTGGTTTGTTTTTCTCCTCTTTCTCTATTTTATTCATGTAGGCATTTAGAGATATAAACTTTCCCTTAAGAACAGCTTTGGCTGTATCCCATAAATTTTGGTATGTTACCTCATTATCGTCATTCCTTTTATAGAATTATTGATTCTATGATTTGTTGTTTGATCCACTCATTCTTTTTTTTTTTGTTTTTTTTGTTTTTTTTTTTGCTGGGCAATGAGGGTTAAGTGACTTGCTCAGGGTCATACAGCTAGTAAGTGTCAAGTGTCCAAGGCTGGATTTGAACTCAGCTCCTCCCAAATCCAGGGATGGTGCTTTATCCACTGCTCCACCTAGCTGCCTCTGATCCACTCATTCTTTAGGATGAGATTATTTCGTTTCCAATTCATTTTGGTCTATCTTTCCATGACCCTTTGTTACACATAATTTTTACTGCATCATGATCTGAGAAGGATGCATTTACTATTTCTGCCTTTCTTCATTTGACTGTGTCCTAATACATGGTCAATTTTTATGTAGGTGCCATGTAGCACTGAATGAAAGTTATATTCCTTTCAATCCCCATTCAGTTTTCTCCAGAGGTCTATCATATTAATTTTTCTAAAATTCTGTCCACCTCTTTAACTTCTTTCCTATTTATTTTGTGGTTAGATTTATCTGGTTCTGAGAGGGAGAGGTTAATACCCCCACTAGTATAGCATTGCTATTTCTTCCTGTAATTCACTTAACTTCTTCTCTAAGAATCTGGATGCTGTGCTACTTGGCATATATATGTTTAGTACTGACATTACTTCATTGTCTATGGCACCTTTTAGTAAGATGTAGTTAGTTTCCTTCATTATCTCTCTCTCTCTCTTTTTTTTTTGTGGGGCAATGGGGGTTAAGCCCAGGGTCACACAGCTAGTAAGTGTTAAGTGTCTGAGGCCAGATTTGAACTCAGGTACTCCTAAATCCAGGGCTGGTGCTTTATCCACTGCACCACCTAGCTGCCCCTCCTACTTTTTTTTTTTTTTACTTCAACTGAAGCATAATATATTCTGCTCCAGTCTTTTACCTTTATCTCTCTACTTCAAATGTGTGTCTTGTAAACAACATATTGTAGGGTTCAGGTTTTAATCCACTCTGCTCTCCACCTCTGTTTTATGGGAGAGTTTATCCCATTCACATTCACAGTTATGATTACTAACTGTGTATATCCCTGCATCCTACTTTCCCTCTTATTTATTCTTTTCTCTCTCCTTTCCCTTGTCTCTTCTCATCAGTGTTTTGCTACTGACCATCACTTCCCCCAATCTACCCTCCTTTTTATCAGCCCCACATCCCTTTTCTTTCTCCTTTTGCTTCATAGTTTTGCTCTCCCTTCTACCAGCACCCCACCCTTTTCTTTCTCCTTTTTCCTCTTATTTCTCTATATAGTAAGATAAAATTCTATACTTAATTGTGTGTGTATGTTATTCCCTCTTTGAGCCAAATCAGATGAGAGTAAGGTTGAAACAATGCTCATCCCTTCCTTATTTCCCTCTTTTGTGCCTCTTCATGTGATGTGGTTTACCCCATTCTGCCTCTCCTTTTCTCTTCTCCCAGTATAATCTTTTTTGTCACCCCTGAAGGTTTTTTTATATCATTACATCAAAATCAACTTATAACCACACCCTCTGTCTATGTGTCCTCCTATCTGCCTTAATAGAGATATAGTTCTCAAGAGTTATAGGTATCTTCTTCCCATGTAGGGTTGTAAACATTTTAACCTTATTAAATAACATGTTTTGGTTTTTCCCCATTTTCCTTTTTTGTGCTTTTCTTGAGTCTTGCATTTGAAGAATGAATTGTCTGTCTAGTTTTGGATTTTTCATTAGGAAAGTTTTAAAGTCCCCTATTTCATTGAATGCCCATCTTTTCTCCTGAAATATTATGATTAATTTTGCTGGGAAGTACATACTTGTTTATAATCTTTGGTTGATAATCCTTCAAAATATCATATTCCAAGCCCTCTGATCCTTTAATGTTGAAGCTGCAAGGTCCTGTGTAATTCTGATTGTTGCTCCTTAATATTGAAATTGTTTCTTTCTGACTGCTTACAGTATTTTCTCTACCTGATAATACTGGAATTTGGCTGATATTCCTTGGAGTTTTCCTTTTGGGTTCTTTTTCAGGAGGTGATTGGTAGTTTCTTTCAGTGACTATTTTTTCCTTTGGTTCTAAGACATTGACACAGTTCTCCTTGATAATCTTGTGAAATATGTTGTTGAGGCTCTTTTTTTGATCATGGCCCTCAGGTAGTCTAATAATTCTTAAACTGTCCCTCCTGCATCCATTTTCTAGGTCTGTTGTTTTTCTGAAGAGGTATTTTATGTTTTCTCTACTTTTACTTTTTTTGTTTTGTTTCTGCTTTACTTCTTCCTGATGTCTCATTGAGTCATTAGCTTCCATCTGCACAATTATGATGCTTAAGGAATTATTTTCCCCAGTCAGCTTTTGCACCTCCTTTTCCATTTGGCCAATTGTATTGTTTAATGAGTCATTTTTCTCAGTAGACCTTTGTTCTTTTTATAAGCTATTGACTCTCGCATAACTCTCATTTTTCCCCCCAATTTTTCTTCTACCTCTCTGATTTGCAAAATCCTTTTTTTTTGAGCTCTTCCAAGAAGGCTTTTTGGTCTTAAGACCAATTCCTCTTCCCCTTTGAGGCTTCTAATGTAGGTATTTGACACTGTTGTCCTCTTCTGAGTTTGTGTTTTGGTTGTCCTTGTTGCCAAAGTAGTTTTCTATGGCGAGGGTTCTTTTCTGTTTCTTATTCCTATTTTAACTTATTTCATGCCTTTTAAAGTTAAGCTCTGCTCCTGGGGTACAGGGTGCACTGTTCCAGCTTCTTTTGTTGGGGTCTAGGGGCCCAGTCACAGGTTTTCTTCTCTGAGACCTCAGCAGCTTGCAGCTTGCTCACTTACTGGAGTGGCCCAGCCTAGTTGCACCTGTTGTGAAGTGGATACCCCAGCTGGCAGATTTTTTTTTTTTTGTAAGGCAGTTGGGGTTAAGTGACTTGCCCAGGGTCACGCAGCTAGTAAGTGTCAAGTGTCTGAGGACGGATTTAAACTCAGGTCCTCCTGAATCCAGGGCTGGTGCTTTATCCACTGTGCCACCTAGGTGCCCCTGGCAGACTGTCTTTTGCATTGAAGTTGGGGGCCTCACAACTGGCCTGCTGTGACACTAGCTTGCTGAACTAGGACCAAGGGTCCTCAGCTGCTTATCTGTGCTGTGGCTAAAAAGCCTACTGCTGGCTTGTCCTGACAACCCTCTTCACTGAGCTGTGCGCCCCCTTTACTCAGGTGAGACAGACATTTTTTGAAGTCTTTCTAGGTTATCTTGAACTGGAAGATTGTTTCACTCTGTCTTTTTGTACATTCTGTAACTTCAGAATCAGTTTGGGGCTTAATTTAATGTTGTTTCTGAGGGAAATTTGGGAGAGTTCAGGCAACTTTCTGGCTTCTCTCTGTCATCTTAGCTTCACCTCCTCTTGTATCGAATTCATTTTTGTATTAGAGTCCATCTTCTTATAAAAAAGGATTCTGAGATTCCTTAGCAGAATCTCATCTTCCTAATTGGGGGGATGAATAATGCCAAGTATAAAAGTTGGGTTCTAATTTTCTGTTTATATCTGAGCTTCTTAGATATAGAAATCTTTTGGGGGAGATTTGTGACCTGGATCAGGGGGCTAGCTCACCCAAAGAATTGGAGGCTCATCATGAATCTTGTAAATTTTTATTAGGAGAGATCACCTAGGTAACTGTCCCACTGGAGTAAGAGAAGGTGGGTCTTTTGTATATTTACAAAACAAAGAAAAGGAAGGAAATTACAAGGTAAGGGGAAATGTAAAGATTGGGGCCAGATAACTAAGAGGGGATCTTTGATTACAGGGTATCTTATCAGTAGTATATGTGGCATCCAACCATATCCTGCATCTCCTTTCACAGACCTTAGAATTGCTTATCAGCATAGTGGGGTCATGTCCTGCCACACCTCATACCTGAGGTGGGAGAGAGAGCTGCTTTTCCCCTGGTTTTGGGGGGTTGGGATCTTTAGGTTTCTTGGGGTCCCACAGCATTTCTGTAACAGCAATATGATATTTGGCTAACATAAAAATGTAAATCCCTGATCTAAAAGATTCCAAATTTGATTATATAATAGTAGAAACATAAGGGTTAACTTTCACTATTTGACCTGGTTATTGGCAAAATAATTTAAAATTAATTTTGTAGATGTTTTTAACACAGGGAGGATCTCTACAAGTGACCTGAATCTAAGATAGTCATCTGGAAAATGCTCTGAGATCACACCTAGACCAGATTGCTGTATCAGATGGTGTCTTGAGAACCAGACAGTTGTATAACATGGAATTTCTGAGTCTTAAATGGACAATTTTTTTTTTACTGTTTATTTTTTCCCTTTGTGTCTTTTATCTGTAAGGTCTACTTACTAAAGGGGGATGCCACTTTGGTTTTGTCAATGCCTTACTCAATTTCTCTCCTTCCCTCCCCTCACATTGTGACCCTTCATAAGCCCCATAGTTAAGAACCCTTGATGCAGTATTTATGTGAGAATTATTGGACAGTTGTCTCCTCTAAATAAGAGTTAATTCAAAGGCTAATTAAGACCCACCTGGGAAAGTGTACCCACTGGTGAGGGTTAATTCAAAGGCTAATTAAGACTCCCCTTGGGGCAGCTAGGTGGCCCAGTGGATAGAGCACCGGCCCTGGAATCAGGAGTACCTAGGTTCAAATCCGGCCTCAGACACTTAACACTTACTAGCTGTGTGACCCTGGGCAAGTCACTTAACCCCAATTGCCTCACTAAAAAAAAAAAAAAAAAAAAAGACTCCCCTCACAAATTTAGCCCAACATATTAGGGTCAGAAATACCGGGTTCTGGTTAGCTAGTGTTTGCATGTAGAATGTAACCCTTGAGTAATCAGGCCAATGATGAAAAATGGGAGGGGCCATTTGTGTTAGGGACTAGGGGATAAAACGGGGCCTGTGAGCCTCCATTTTGGGCACCCACTAGCTGCACACTAGGGTGCCCCTTTCTCATGAGAATGAAAATAAATGAGCCTTTGACACATCACCACCGCTGAGTTTCAGAGAATTATTGGGCAGGAGTCATTCTCCTCACAATTTATAATATCAGTTAGTAATTCATTGAAGAGATTTCGTCTCTCAATTAGAATCAAATGGGGGAATGTGAGAAATGAATGTTTCTCCTATACTTAATAACTAATTATTGTATTAGGACCAAAGCTTTTCTCCTTTTCTACTTCCTCATCTAGGAACCAACTAATGTGGGAAATTTCTTAGAGATTTACATAGGTCGAGATCTAATCAGACAGTGAAAGAAATTCCAAGTTTAGGCTAATGAGTATATTATTGCTCATTGTGTTTGCTTGAACAGGTCCTGGGAAAATGTTGATTCTCTCTATTATCAAGACAGGTAATATGGAAATTAATGTCTCTTTGACCAAGATTTGAGTGACCTAAGTCACTTACCCCAAGAAAGCCCACCTCCCATTTGATTAACTAATCAGAGGTGATTAGAATACCTCATGAATACCTCCTTTTGAAAGGGCATATAAACTGTGACCCCACCACTATTAGGGGTATTTAGTCTAAAAGAGACAGCCAAATGACCATGTACTCTCCCTCCTCTTTTGGATAACCTGCTGGCCTTGTAAATAAAATGATTAAATTATCCAGAAACTATGTCTCTCAATTTTTTGATCATCACAAACAGATAAATAAACTACAGAGTACCTGTTTGCTGTAACCTGTGCTGCCTTTTTTGTGCTGTAGCTAGCAAGGACCATGAAAATTCATGCAATACTACCCATTAAGGGGTATAACAGGAGTCCCAAATATGGTCCCAATGTGTACATCTTCTACAGATAGATTATCTTCAAAAGATATCTTCTCTTCAGGGAGATATTGTTAATATGGGTTTGAAATGGTCATATCTGAAGAGATATACTGGATCAACAAGGGGTAATGTGTTGTTTAAAAAGGTCTGAGAGACAATTTCTGTTAATTTAATCATTTTATTAATAATGCCAGCATTTTTTTTTTTTAGTGAGGCAATTGGGGTTAAGTGACTTGCCCAGGGTCACACAACTAGTTAGTGTTAAGTGTCTGAGGCCGGATTTGAACTCGGGTACTCCCGACTCCAGGGCCGGTGCTCTATCCACTGCACCACCTAGCTGCCCCGAATGCCAGCATTTTAATAAAAGGATGGTCATTTGGCCATATTTCTCTTAGACCAAAGACAATCATGGCAAGGGGCTCACAGTTTCTATGCTTTTCAGAGTAGGTGTTTGCCAGGTTGGCAATCAACTCTTGTTAATAATTAATGAAAGAATGAATATTACAATGAGGTGCTGGACCTGAACTTTGATTATGTCACTTATTTCTTAAGTCTCCCCCCCTCCCCACCTCCCCCCCTTGGGCAACCTATTGAAAGAATTTATCCCCACAGAACCTGAGTATAACACAATGGCTTCCCCACCTAGTTGGGGTCTGGATAGAGGAGAAGGTTAGCTCAACTTTCAATGACAAGTCTTGAAATGAGGATAAAAGAAAAAGAGTGAAATCTGAAACTCCCCAAATCATTGGATATTAGCAATCATTTCAGTCAATTATCTAAGTTAATGGGTCTTAGAAATGTTCCAGGGGGCAGCTAGATGGCACAGTGGATAGAGTACCGGCCCTGGAGTCAGGAGGACCTGAGTTCAAATCTGGCCTCAGACACTTGACACTTACTAGCTGTGTGACCTTGGGCAAGTCACTTAACCCCAATTGCCTAGCCAAAAAAAAAAAATGTTCCAGAGAAGTAGTGGTAGCATTAAGAGTCAGTAGAGGGGCAGCTAGGTGGCGCAGTGGATAGAGCACTGGCCCTGGATTCAGGAGGACCTGAGTTCAAATCCAGCCTCAAACACTTGAAACTTACGAGCTGTGTGACCCTGGGCAAGTCACTTAACCCCAACTGCCTCACAAAAAAAAAAAAAAAAAGAGTCAGTAGAGGGCAGAAGAGGGCTAGGAATAGATCAAAAGGAGGTTATCAACAATAATCCAAAAAGTTCTCTAGGCAACAAAATATTTCTGGCCGCACTTTTCATCATAGAAAACACATTAGACACCGTGTGATGGAGAATGGTTGAACAGATGATGACACATGGATGAGATGGGATGTAATTGTACTGTAAGAGTATATATGATGAATACAAAGAAGCAGGAAAAGCGTTTATCTGAGCTAAAAAAAAGGTAAGAGTCAGGAAAAAAATATACACAATGACTACAACAATGTAAATGGAAAGAATACTGTAACAAAATAATCACAACTGAACGTCAAAAGAGTTTGGGAGACATAGTTATTAATGAAAGGATGGTCACTTGGTTGTCTGTGTAAGGGGCTAAAATTCTAGCTAGTCTGTCGAAAATATCTAATGAGTGGTCGCCAGTAAATTAGAAGCTTGAACAAGAGTTTAGACTTTTAAGCATTTATTAAGGAGAAGAAGAATTTGGTGAAGAGAGAGAAAGAGGCCTGGATGCCTACATCTATCTATCTTAGGGAGCGGGCATTTTAGCTCCACTCTCCATAAGAGTCCTCAGGAAAGAGAGTGAGAGAGCAAACCTCACCTCCTTTATAGACAGTACCCACAAGCAAATGCCACTTCCTGATGCCGAGGAAAAACTGCACGGCTTGCCCTCAGATGCCTTCTCCTCATGGCGGAGCTTTCCTACCGTAACTCTCCAGCAGGTGGCGTCACTCCAATTGTTACATCTGTCTTAGACCAAAGACCCCTAATAGTAGTGGGGGTCACAGTTTATATGCCCTTTGAAGAGGAGGTGTTTCTGAAGGATGCCTAATCACCTCTGATTAGCTGCCCTAGGGGAAAGGTACAGGGAGAAATGTTGTGATGTAAAAAAAATGGCCAACTTTAAAAAAAATGATGAAATTTGCTTCATCCTTGAACTGATGCTTCCCATTCAAAGCTGAGTTAATCTGCACTGTGTTTAACGTACCCCTTGATGTCCATGTTTCCACCAAATTAGTTGATCTGCTGAGAATCACTTCTCTGATTCTTGGCTCTGTGAGATTTAAAATTGGATACTAGAGCATTAACCTCCCCTTTTAATCTTTCCCTTATTTATCTCCCAGACTAGTAAGTGGAAGATGCCTCTGATCTTTAGTTAGAGCTTTTATTGTTTGGAAATTACAAGGTGATGTTGATTAAAGAGATAGGAAAGTAGAAATACAAACAAATAGTCTTAAATCTAAGCTTAGTCTATATTCCGTATAAAACTCACCCAAAACCCGTAAAGGCCAACCTCTGAAGCTGAGAACCGCATCAAGCACGTGCTGTTTTGGCAAACCGGGCCGAGTAGGACTTCAGTCAGCGTCTGTGTGTGCAGCGCCAGTCGGCAGACTAGGAGAGTGGACCAAAAGACCTCACTTCCGTTCTCTCCTTGCCTTTTAAGCTCGCACCCTGGAAGTGGAGTGCCTAACAGACGGAGGTGGAGTTGGTAGCCCATGCACGGCTGTTCTTCACAGTCTCCTCCCCAAAGGGTGGTCCTTCAAAAACTGGCGTACTTTTTACCATAGCTCCTAAGCTGTTCCTTTGCTTGGTAGGACTTAGTGTTGAACAGCAACTGTGGAATCCATGCTTTTCAGTTTCAGGTTTAGTTGATGCCTTCAGATTAAAAAGCATTGAGTTTCTCCTTCTTCCCTTCTGCCCCCCCACCCTCTGTCCCTCCTCTCCCCTTCCCCTCCCCCCTTCCCCTCCCTCCTCCCACCCCTCCCCTTTCCCATCCTCCTCTTCCAAAAAGTTATGACCTTTATCTTAGAGTTTACAAAAGCCTCTTCACTTCTTGGCAGGATTCTCCTCTACCTCTCAGCAACAATAGGTGATACTATAGAGAAGTACCCTTTGTCTTCTCTTCTCAGAAGGAAATCATTACAAAGTAACTTCTGCTCCATTTGATTCTTCTCAGAAGAAAGTCTTAATAGAGAGCTTAACATAGTCTATATTCCTTCTACCTTTCAGCAGCCATTGATAGTAAAGAGCATCCTCCATTCCACTGGCCAGCTTTCTTTTTTCATTTTAATAGTTTCATTTAGAATTTTATTTTCCTCAGTTATATGTTATTTTGTTTTGCTTGTTTGTTTGTTTTTTGCGGGCAGTGGGGGTTAAGTGATTTGTCCAGGCTCACACAGCTTAGTAAGTGTCAAGTGTCTGAGGCCAGATTGGAACTCAGGTCCTCCTGAATCTAGGGCTGGTGCTTTATTCACCATGCCACCTAGCTGCCCCCTATATTTTGTTAATATGAATATATGGATCACCTGGATGAAGGTGCCTTCTTATCCAAAAGTATTTTTTTTTTTATGAAACCGTGGATTAATAGGATTCGTAGAAACCAAAATGTCCTTCAACTGAACTCTAAACTGAACCCAGATAGCTAGCAGATAAAAGACCCTACCTAGTGACTTCTTTTTCCTTAGGATAGTAAGTCCCTCTCTCAGGGTAACATCTGGGCATCCTCATACTTGCCAAACCCTTTTTTTAGAATCCTGTAGTCTTATCATGATGCTTCTGTATTTCCTCCATACTTGTGTTTTTTTTTTTTTACGGGCAATGGGGTTAAGTGACTTGCCCAGGGTCCCACAGCTAGTAAGTGTTAAGTGTCTGAGGCCGGATTTGAACTCAGGAACTCCTGAATCCAGGACCATGCTTTATCTACGGTGCCACCTAGCCACCCCCCCTCCATACTTGTTATAACTGAAATTTTTAAACGACTTTTTGCTTCTGGGTTGATTTCTATATCATACTATTGAAACTGACAGCGCCCTGTAATCAGTGGAATAAAACCTTATATACCCTCAGAAATGGGGAGTCCCCCGAGCTTCTCTTTTAGGAGGGAAGTCTCCACATGATCATGTCTTGTTATATTTCTTTTTCTTCTTTTTTTTTTAAGTGAGGCAATTGGGGTTAAGAGACTTGCCCAGGGTCACGCAGCTAGTAAGTGTTAAGTGTCTGAGGCCGGATTTGAACTCAGGTCCTCCTGAATCCAGGACCAGTGCTCTATCCACTGCACCACTTAGCCACCCCCTTCTTGGGACAGTAAAATATTAAATTGATATTATGTTTTTTTCCTGTCTGTCTCTGATGTGTTTTCATAGGAGGACAGGTATGTTTTTTCTGTCTGTCTCTGATTTGTAGGAGAAATTAAACATTATTTCTCTAATCTGTTTGTAGGAGACAGGCAGATATATGATGTTCTCTGATCTGGTTCATTGTAGGAGATATAAGATGTAATTTCTCTGATCTGTTTATTACTTTGTAGAAGAGATTAAACATTATTTATCTGATCTGTTTGTAGGAGACAGGCAAATACAAACGCTATATTTTAATATTCAACAATGTAAGAGCAATTTTAAGGTCCATTTAAAATATTTTTTAAAATAAAAGTATCTTATTATTTTCCAGTTACATGTAGAAATAGTTTTCAACATTTGTTTATATAAAATTTCCAATTTCAAAATTTTCTCCCTCCCTTCCCTCCCTCCCCCCATCCCCTACACAGCAGCTAATCTGATATAGGATATATATACAGAATAACATTAACCATATTTCTGCATTACTCATGTTATAAGAGAAGAATCAGAGCAAAAAGGAAAAACCTCAAAACAGAAAACCAACAGCACCAAAACCAAAAGAAATAGTATGGTCCAATCAGCATCCATATTCCACAGTTCCTCTTTTTTTCTGGATTTGGAGAGCCTTTTCCATCATGAGTCCTTTAGAACTTTCTTGTACCATTGGATTGGTGAGAAGAATCTAGTCTATCACAGTTGATCAACACATAATATTGATGATACTGTGTATAATGTTCTTCTGGTTCTGCTCATCTCACTCATCATCAGTTCATGCAAGTCCTTCCAGGTTTCTCTGAAATCCTCCTGCTCATCATTTTTTTTTTTTTTTTTAGTGAGGCAATTGGGGTTAAGTGACTTGCCGAGGGTCACACAGCTAGTAAGTGTTAAGTGTCTGAGGCTGAATTTGAACTCAGGTACTCCTGACTCCAGGGCCGGTGCTCTATCCACTCTGCCACCTAGCTGCCCCTGCTCATCATTTCTTACAGCACAATAGAATTCCATTACATTCATAACTTGTTCAGCCATTCCCCAATTGATGGACATCCCCTCAATTTCCAATTCCTTGCCACCACAAAAAGAGCAGCTATAAATATTTTTGTACAAGTGGGTCCTTTCCCCTTTTTTATGATCTCTTTGGGAAAAAGACCCAATAGTGGCATTGCTGGGTTAAAGGCTATACACAGCTTTATAGCCCTTTGGGCATAATTCCAAATTGCTCTCCAGAATGGTTGGATCAGTTCACAGCTCCACCAACAATGCATTAGTGTTCCAATTTTTCCACAGCTTCTTCATTAAGGTCCATTTTTCAAACTTTGTTTTCCAAATTTACTTCCCCCCTCCTTTCCCCTAACCCTTAAGAATACAAGCAATTCAATATAAGTTATAGATGTGTAGTTATGCAAAACATTTCCATATTAGGTTGTGAAAGAAAGCAGACCAAAAAAAACCTTAAGAAAAAACAACTAAAATATGCTTCAGTCTGTATTCAGTCACCATCAGTTCTTTCTCTGGAGATGTATTGCATTTTTCATAAGTCCTTCAGAGTTGTCTTGGATCATTGCATTGCTGAGAATAGCCAAATCATTCACAGATGACCATCTTACAATACTGCTGGGCCAACTACTTTCTAGCAACAACTGACAGTACACAGAAAGGCATAATCTTTCATGCAGTTCTTATATCTCTGTCAAAACCTCTCTCTTGTCTTTCTGGGTTCAGACTCAGGGTCTTATCTGTGAACAATTGAATCATACCTTATGGTTTATAACCAAATCCTTATTTATCCAAGGTCAAGCAAATTTCTATCATCAAAGGCTCGCAATTATATGCACTTTCAGGGTTTCAAAGGACTTTATAAATTTCATCTCATTTTATCTTGACAAAAAAATATTGGAGGGTGGATACGATTGTTATCCCCATTTTTTTTTTTGGTGAGGCAATTGGGGTTAAGTGACTTGCCCAGGGTCACACAGCTAGTAAGTGTCAAGTGTCTGAGGCCGGTTTTGAACTCAGGTCCTCCTGAATCCAGGGCCGGTGTCTTATCCACTGTGCCACCTAGCGGCCCCTGTTATCCCCATTTTTAACAGTTGAAGAAATTGAGACAAATAGAGGTTGAATAACTTAGCCAGGGTCCAGTGACTTATCTGGGAAGTGTCTGAAGTCAAATTTGAACTCAGGTCTTCCTGATTCCACGGCCAGCACTCTATCCATTGTACCATCTGGATTCTTCAAAGTAACATGTCTCATAATCAATAACCGCTCTAGTGGTTTTTCTATTTTCCCAGTTCTTAACCTCAAAGTTTTCTAATTCTGCATTCTCTGTTCACTCTACAGTTTGTTATATTTCAATGAACAACTGCTTTTTCAGAACTCTGAGTCAGACAACTTTAAGTACCTTCTGAGTAGATCTATGTAGCAGACAAGTTAATTGTCAAGCCTGACAACTCAAAAGCAAATTGATGGGGTGGCTAGGTGGTGCAGTGGATAAAGCACTGGCCCTGGATTCAGGAGTACCTGAGTTCAAATCTGGCCTCAGACCCTTGACACTTACTAGCTGTGTGACCCTGGGCAAGTCACTTAACCCCCATTGCCCCACAAAAAAGAAAAAAAAAGCAAATTGACACCCAAATAACGGAACTGTCCAGAGGCACTTCCTTAAAGGCTATTTTAAGCTAGCAACACCATTGGGTGATTACACTAGGATCCCTGCTTTCTTTCTTTCTCTCAACTCTCTGCAGGCTGGCTTCTAACCTCATTGTTCTGCTTTTTCCCAAACTGCTTTTTCCCAAGTTGCTAATGATCTCCTAATGGTCAAATCAAATGGTTTTTTTCTCAGTCCTTATCCTTCTTGACCTCTCTGCAGTTTTCAACACGGTCAGTCAATCAACTAACAATTATTAAGTGCACACAATATGCTAGACACTGAGCACCACCTACTTCTTCTTGATACTCTCCTTTCTAGGTGGCCATGCCACGGTTAGAGCATAGATTTCCTCCTATCTGTTTGCTTCTTCTCAGTCTTCTTTACTGGATCTTCATCTAGGTCATGCCCACTAACCATGAATATCTACCAGGCTTCTGACTGGCACCCTCTTCTTTTCTGCCTTTATACATTTTTTCTTAGTGATCTCATCAGCTGTCATGGACACAATGATCATTTCTATGTGTCTGATTCTCAGATCTCTTTGTTCAGCCCTAACCTCTCTCTTGACTTCCAGTTTCACACTTCCACATCCTTACTGGACACCTCAAATTTGATGTATCTAAGATATCTTAAAATCAATAGTTCCCAAACAGAACTCATTATATTCTTCCAATCTCCCCCCAAACTCGCCCCCTCTGAACTTTCCTATTACTGTCAAGGGCATCACCATCCCCTCACTCACCTACACTCATCACATAGGTGAATTCCAATGTTTGGGAGCTACCTTTATGTAAGTGTTGTCAAAAGTGGTGTTGGGCTCTTTTTCCAAGTAAGTTGAAATAAGATTGGAAAATAGTTGGGGTCAGTATATTGTCATAAGATTGCCTCCCTCCCATCTGAGAAAATGTATCAGTAACCTTAGGTCTCTTGTATAGAAGAGTAATATTCACATAGAAAAGCTTACTTCATAAAGCACACAGTTAGAAAATGTTCATCACTTTTCATTACAATTAATAGGTACTATTATTTTGGAATGATCATCTTCAGGGTACTATTATTCCTTTCACTAATTTCTATTATAATGTAAATAATAAAAGTAGCTAGCAGTTATGGAGTGCTTTAATTTTTAAAAGCACTTTACTCATATGATCTCATTTGTTCTTCATACCAGGTTCTTGAGGTAGCTGCTATTATTATTCTTATTTTCTACATGGCAATTATTAATAATTATAGTAGCCAGCATTTGTATAATGCTTACTATGTTCCAAGCCACTTTGAAAATATCATCTCATTTGATCCTCACGATAACATTGGGAGGTGGGTGCTGTCAAAATCGCCATTTTACAGATGAGCTCACTGAGACCCAGAGAAGTTAAATGACTTGTTCAGGGTCACAAAGTTATGTCTGAGACAATATTTAAATTTGAATCTTCCTCACTCCAAATCCTGCATTCTATCTCTGGGCATTTCTTGTTTTTCCTTTTCTTTTCAGATCTATTAAATGGGCACAAAGGCTCTTCTATTCTTACAGAAATTACTATAGATACAGTCACACAGAGTTACAGAAAGCCTGATAAGGTTCCTGCACACATTGATTGAGGTCTACACATTCAAATGTTGGATAGTCATTTCACAGAAGGTAGCTCTGTGGAAACCAATGTTTCCACTACAAGACTGGTTTCAAAGGTGGGCTTAGGGTTTCAATATCTGTGAGATTAAGCTTTAAAATAATAAGAATCCATTCCATTTGTCTTGTCAGAAGTGTCAAACAGGCTGCTGTGATAGTTTGGCAAGCAACACTCCCCACTGTAGCCTGAGTTAGATTAAAATGTCATTGGGAAATAGTAAACAAAATCAATCATAATACAATAAAACAAAGATAATGTTAATTTGTGTTTTTCTAAATTATCAAGCATCACATGTAATTTAGTGGTCCCCATTTTAATTTGAGTTTGACACCCCTGGTTTAGATGTATCCTCCTGGAGGCTGGTAAAGGGGATGTTCCTAATCACCTCAGGGCTCTGAAAGCTGGATCCTAACATAAGTGAATACATCAAGTGCCCTTCAGGAAAAACAGAGAATGCTTTGAGATGAGTGGAGAAACCTAGTTTTAAGGGTGCTCTAACTTTTGACATATAATAGGAGCTACATCAGTGGGAGTATTAGGTTCTTGCAGCTAGGGTCTATTAGTTTCATTTATCTATGTGTTAATTGTTACAAATCTCATGTTATTACTGGGAGTCATGTAAAACACTTCAGAATGATTCTTGCCTCAGGAACTGGAATTCTTCTTTTTTTTTTTTTGGTGAGGCAATTGGGGTTAAGTGACTTGCCCAGGGTCACACAGCTAGTAAGTGTCAAGTGTCTGAGGCCGGATTTGAACTCAGGTACTCCTGACTCCAGGGCCAGTGCTCTAGCTACTGTGCCACCTAGCTGCCCCTGGAATTATTCTTTAAAGTTTTCTTGGTGTTCCTCTGTGGCTGCAGAAGGATGACATAGCATTTGGGGATGAAGATGCAGCCTAGCAAGCCAGTACTGGAGCTCAAGATGGAGAAGACCTCCACAGCCACCATCATCTTCCCCTTGGTGCTCTGGTACGTGGGGAGGAAGGAGACCCAGACACTGCAGAACACCAGCATGCTGAAGGTGATGAACTTGGCTTCATTGAAGGTGTCAGGGAGATTTCTGGCTAGAAAAGCCACAGTGAAGCTCCCTAGAACCAAGAACCCCATGCATCCTAGGACAAAGTAGAGGCCTCATTGCACTCCAGGATGATGTGCTCAGGGTCAGAGTGTGTCTGCCTGAGGGAATGGGGGAGAGAGCAGCAGCCAGATTCCACAGAGCATGACTTGAATCAAGGTGCAAAAGAGAACAACAGAAATGGGAGCTCTGGATCCCACCCATTTCCTGCTCCTGCTGCCTGGTCTGGTGGCTCTGAAGGCCAGAACCACAGTGATTGTTTTGGCCAAGATAGAGGAGATGACCACTGTGAACATGACTCCAAATGTTGTTTGTCTGAGGAGGCAATTGGTAGCAGTTGGGCAGCCAATGAAGAGTAGAGAGCAGAGGAAGCAGAAGGTGAGGGAGATGAGGAGGATGTACACATTGATAATGAGGTTGATGCACATATTACCAAAGCTAGCTCAGCATTTAGAAGGCTCTGAGGGAAAGTGTGGGAGAGAAGAGATATTAGACTGACTACCGAACTGAAGGTCTACAGCGCCGTTGTGTTGACCTCATTGCTGTATCCTTGTGAAATCTGGACATGTTATTAGTGCCAGTCCAGGAAACTGAATCACTTCCATTTGATTTGCCTTAGGAAGATTCTTTTTGTTTTTCAGGGCAATGAGGGTTAAGTGACTTGCCCAGGGTCACATAGCTAGTAAGTGTCAAGTGTCTGAGGTTGGATTTGAACTCAGATCCTCCTGAATCCAGGGCCAGTGCTTTATCCACTGTGCCACCTAGCTGCCCCAGGAAGGTTCTGAAGATCACCGGGCAGCATAAGATACTAAGACACTGAGGTCCTCTCTCAAGCTAAACTGCCAAGCATTTAAGCTCTACTGCAGTGAGTGCCACTCCGATGGGCTGGCCACATTGTTTGAATGCCAAATGTACACTTACCTGAAAGACTATTTTATGGAGAACTCACAGAAGGCAAGTGCTCACATGGTGGTCAGAAAAAGCAATACAAGGACTCTCTCAAAGTATTTGATAAAGTATATCTCTTAAGAACTTTGGAATTCATTGTATGACATGGGAAACACTGGCATAGGACCACCCAGCATAGCATGCCCTCATCAGAGAAGGTTCTGTGCTCTATGAGCAAAGTATACTTGAATTAGCTCAAAAGAAACATGAGATGCACAAATTTAAAGAATCCACCCCAAATGTTCACATGGATTATTTGTGCCTGATCTGTGGTAGAGCATTCTGAGCTCATATTGGTCTGATCAGCCACTGCTGGACACAGTGTCACATGACTTTAACATAGTGATGCTATTTTGGTCCTCTTTGAGAATGAAAGACAACAACCAACTTGTTCATTTATAAAATGATAAGCATATAGGACCAAGCACAGACCCACTGGAAATCTCCTTCCAATTTGATTTAAAAGCGTTAATGATTTCTAAGTCCAGTCATTTAACCAATTCCAATGCAATCTCCCTAAAGTATATTCTATCGAGCTAGGTGGTAGAGTGAATAGAGCTCTTGACCTGGAGTCAGGCTGACCTGAGTTCAAATCTGAACTCAAGACACTTAGTAGTTATACAATCCTGAACAAGTCACTCAGTAACCCTGTTTGCCTCAATTCCTCATCTGGAAAAGGAAATGGCAAACCCCTTGATTATCTTCACCAAGAAAACCCCCAATGGGATGATGAAGAGTAGGACACAACTGAAATGACTCAATAGCAAAGCAGTATATTCTAGCAGAAACACCAATACCTTTTACCCAATAACAGCATTATCTACTTTATCAAATACTTTGCTCTTTTTCTTTTTTGTTGCTGATTTAAAAGATATTTTTGTTCAAAATTCTCTCACTCAGGGGCAGCTAGGTGGCACAGTGGATAAAGCACTGGCCCTGGATTCAGGAGGACCTGAGTTCAAATCCAGCTGCAGACACTTGACACTTACCAGCTGTGTGACCCTGGGCAAGTCACTTAGCCCTCATTGCCCTGCAGAAAACCCCAAACAAACAAACAAAATTCTCTCACTCCATCTAACCCATCTCCCCATCCATTGAGAAGGCAACCAATATAATGTCCATTATACATTTGAAATAATGTAAAACATTTCTGTATTGATCAGGTCATAAAAAAGAAAGCAAGAAAAAGAAAGTGAAAAAAAAATCTGCTTCAACTGACTCTCAGATTTACTTAGGTCTGTCCATGGGGGTAGATACCATTGTTCATCCTGAGTCTTTTGGAAACATGTGGATCATTGTACTTATCAGAGTATCTAAATATTTCACAAATGATTATTATATGTACAGTGTTCTGTTTCTTTTGCTAAAAGCTAGGAAACTTCCTGTGCCATTCACCATATTTATAGTACGGTAGAGTATAAGATCTTTGAATGCAGGGATTTTTTTCACTTTTTTGGGTATATTCAGTGCTTATCAAAGTGCCTAACATATGCATAATAATGAATTAACAAATGATTGTTGATTGTTTATTCAATATGTACCTATTTTGTTACCTTGCAAAGAAACTAATTTCAGTTTTGTTTGACTTCTTGATAGAGTTGTGCTGTCCCCTTGTAATTTGATCTTCCTTTTCTTTTTAATTTAAATTTTATTTTTCTATTAATAAAAAATTCTCCCCAATGGGAAAGAGAAAAAACCCCTTGTGATGAATATGTGTAATAAAGGATAACAAATCTCTTAAAAGGACACATCCAAATATGTATTTTAATTTGTACTGTAAAAACATCACCTCTGTGTTAGGAGAGGGGCATAATAATAATAATAATAATAATAATAATAACTTTTATAATAAGTTCTCTGGAATCAGCTCTTTTCTAGATGTTTAGAACTAGCTCTCTATTTATTCCAGAATTTTTCTAGAAGTCAAAGTAATTTTTCCTGGTGTGACTTTTAAAAAGTTTGAGAGACATATTTTTTAGGTAATGAATAATTTTATTAATAATGCTAGTGTGAAAAATTATTAATAATTGATATCTTGGGGGACCCAGTGATCGCCCCTTCTTTCTTACATTTTGTGCTAAGGTTATAATGTTTTTGCTCAGCTAATCTCTTTCCTCCTATCTAGAAATATAATATATAATAAATACAGAGCATATAATGTGTTTCTATATGATTATTTCCCTAGGGACCAAACTTTCCATTCAGGTCATTTGTTGGAGAGCAATGGTTTCCTGGGGAAAAGGAACACTGCCATCTTGTGGGAGCTCAGGGAAATGGCTGAGCTGGAGAGTGCAATGAAATAATTTATTACCAATTGGAAAGCTGAGGGTAGTTGCATAAGATTAGCTTTGTGAGACAGTTATAACCTAAAGCAAGGTGGGATATTAGCTGAGAGTTGTAGGTCAGGAAAAGTTCCCCTTAATAAACACTGCTGAAAAAAGTGTCCACAAACAGAAGCTAGCTCTTAATGACTTATCTTTCCTCCTGAATCCCCCCGCTCCTCCAACTTCCATATTCTTATGAGCAATACCATCCTCATACTTCCTCAGGCTTACAATTTAGGCATGATATTAGACTTTCAAATCTTCTTATACCTTACTCCCTGACACATACTCTTTGATCCTGTTATATTGACCTTCTGGCTGCTCCACAAACAAGACACTTATCTTTTCTGGCTACTCACATATCTGCAATGTTTTTGCTCCTTATTTCCACTAACTCCCTTCTTTGGCTTCTTTTAAGTCTTATCTAAAATCTTATCTCTAAAGGAAGCCTTTTCTAACCCCTCTGTTAATTATTTCCCATTTATCCTGCATACAGCTTGTGTGTGTGTGTGTATGTGTATAGATTGGGATATATATATGTGTGTGTGTGTGTGTGTATGTATGTATATATACACACAAATACACACACACACACACACACACACACATATATATATATATATATATATATATGTTTGCATGCTGTCTCCCCCATTAGAGTGCTTCTTGAGTACAGAGACTTTCTTTTGCCTCTTGTATCCCCAGACCTTAGCCCAGGACCAAACACATTGTAGAGTTCATTTTGAATTTATTATTGAATATGTTGGAAGGTTTTGATATAAGCCTAATTTCTTCTAGGCTATTTTCCAGTAATACAGAGTTCCGTTTTAAGTATTGTGCATTTCCTGGTTGATTGAACACTAGATTGTTACATTTTTTTTCCTGATTCTCTCTTGTAGACTGTTCTATTTATCTATATCTTTTTTGACCAGTAAAAGTAGTTTTGAGGACTGCTTCTTCATAATATAGTTTGAGGTCTGGAAGCATTCTTTTTATTTCATTAACACCTTTTCATTATTTCCATTGATATTTTAGGTATTTTGTTTCTACAAATGATTTTTTTGCTATTATTTTACCAAGTTTTACAAAATATCCTTTTGATAAGTCAATTGGCATATCATTAAAACTGCAAATTTACTTTGGTAATGCAATTTTAATTTTGTTGGTATGGCCGAATCATGAGCGCTTAATAGATCTCTAGGGTTTTTTTTTTTTTGGTGAGGCAATTGGGGTTAAGTGACTTGCCCAGGGTCACACAGCTAGTAAGTGTTAAGTGTCTGAGGCTGGATTTGAACTCAGGTCCTCCCGACTCCAGGGCTGGTGCTCTATCCACTGTGCCACCTAGCTGCCCCAATCTCTAGGTATTTGAATTGTTCTTTCTTTCATTCTTTTTTTTTTTTTTAGAAGCAATTTGTAATAGAGTGTATCAGACATTTTGTATGTTTTAGTAAATTGAGCCTCAAATACTTCATCCATTTTGTAGCTATTTGGGATGGGACTTCTCTTTCTCTTATTGTGTCTTAGATTTTGTTGTTATTTTACAGAAATGTTTAGTTTTGTGGGCTTACTTTGTAGATATACAACTTTATTGAAGCTAATAGAGACAATTTTATTTACTTTTTTGACTATCTTTATGCTTTTATTTTCTTTCTCCTGTCTGATTGCTATTAGTTTTTCTAGGTTATATTGCATAATAACATGGAGAGAAGAATTCTTGTTTCACTCTTATAAATACAGAGTATATAGGAGTATACTTATACATGAATATAAGCTAAGAAAGTTTCTACTATATCTGCATGGTATCAATTCCTGATTTTGGTTTTCGAGAGATCATTTTTGTGATATTAACAAGTTCCCTTTATGCCTATTCTTTGAAGTTTTTTTTTTAGCATGTGTATTTTATGATGGGATTCTTTGCCCATTGTTCCAATATTCTTTCTAACTTTAGATTTGATGTTAGGGCAGGGTTCTGTCATACTTTGAGATGGAAAATCTTGGCTGGTCCCGTTATTGTTTTCTTGGGGGTATTTATTGCCTGTTGTGTTATTTCAGGCTCTCAGGTTCAGTTCAGGCTTGGAATCTCAAAGTTTTCAGTGCTCTCAAAGTGGTCTGATCCAGAGCAATGTCTCATTCCTCTCCCTTGACTAAGTTTGCAAGTTTTTTTTTTTACTTGTTTAGATATAAAAATATAGTAAAATGCTGTTAGATTCAGGCACTATGATCCAGCTAGAAAGTTCTGCTGTTTCATATTCACTCTCTGAACCATAGGTTTCTCTTTGGTCTGCTGTTCCTGCCTTGGATATTCCTTTTTAAAATAATATTCTATTTCCCCCCAGTTACATGTAAAGACAATTTTAAACATTTACTTACAAATGAATTCCAAATTTTCTCTTTCCTGAGATGGTAAGCAATTTGATATAAGTTATACATATATTCAATTATATAAAACACATTACCATAGTAGTCATGTTGTGAAAGAAGATACAGACCCAAGGGGGAAAAATCATGAAAAAAATTTACAGAAAGTGAAAAATAATATGTTTAAATCTGCATTCAAACTCCATTAATTCTTTCTCTGGAGGTGGACAGCATTTTTCATCACGAGTCCTTTTGGATTGTTTTAGATCATTGTATTTCTGAGAATTCACAGTTATCATCATACAGTATTGCTATTACTATGTGCAGTATTCTGGTTCTTCTCACTTCACTTTGCATCAGTTCCTCAATATTCTTCTACAGGATTTAGATGGGGCTAAATGTTGAAAATGAGAACCTCCTCTTCTGGGTACTAGGCTAAACTGTTACTTGCTTCTGAACTTCCTCATCTTAGTACAGCACCTAAATCTTATTTCCATTCTCTACATATGAACACCACTGATTGGGGCAGGCTAGGCTAGACTTTAGACAGTTGGAACTAAGACCCTGCTCTTTTTCTGGGTACTAGGCTAAGCTGATATTTCCTTGTTTCTGAACTTCATTCTCTCTTAGTATAGCACCTAAATGTTGTTCCCATTCTCTACATTGGAACACTACCCCTTGGTGCAGGTCACCTTCTCAATCTCCTGGGTCTGTCACCTGGAACTATGTGATGGGCATCAAAGATTCCAGATGGCACCAATTCCCATTATATTGCTCAGATATAGGTCTGGGACTTTCTCTTGCCTGGTCAACAGCTTCTCTCTGCACTGGAGTGCTCTGTGCAGCTACTTCTGGCTGGACTCTTTTACTACTGTCCACAGATTTCTCTATTTCCCTAGGCCAATGGGGAGTGGAAAAGTAACTCATTGAGACTTTCTTGGATATCTCCAACAGGATTTTGTCTGGCATATTTTCTAGACATGTTTGGAGGGTTGCTTGTTTGCTTTTTTGAAAGGGAACTCCTTTTGGATACTCTATCACCTTGCTTATGACTTTGATAACTACAATTATATATATATATCCCATGGCCTTTAGGATTGTGAGATTTAAAATTGGATATTAGATCATAAATCTCCCCTACTTAACCTTTCCCTTAATTTATCTCCCAGACTAGTAAATGGAAGAAGCTTTTGGTTTTCTAGATAGACCTTTTATTGTTATTGTAGTCACAAGGTGATGTTGATTAGAAGGATAGGAAAGTAGAAACACAATACAAATCGTCTTAAGTCTAAGCTTAGTCTATATTCCTTATAAAAACTCACCAAAAGAGAAGGCCACCTTTGGAGAGAGAGAGACCGTCTGTGCAGCGCAGTCAGGAGACCAGCAGAGCAGGAAAAAGCCCCACTTCCGTTCTCTCCTTGTCTTTTAAGCTCGCGCCCCAGAAGTCGAGTGTGTAGCAGGCAGTCTGACGTGCACAGCAGGTGGACTGTTGGTCTCTTCCCCAAAAAGGTGGTCCTTCAAAAACTGGCGTCTTTCAGTTATCCTAACCGACTGTTAAAAAAACTTTCATATTTTTTTACCACAGGATCAAATAAAAATACTCTGATATTCAAAGTCCTTCATAACCTATTTCCCCTCCTACCTTATCATAATTTCTTATGTTATATATTGTATGTAGCTGAAACAGTATTCTGAGAAAGGGTCCATATGCATCACCAGACTATCAATGGTGTCTATGAAAATAAAAAGTTTAAAACATCTGGAGTCCAACCTCCTCTATTAACGATGAGGAAACTGAGATTACAGTATATCAAGTGGCTTGTCCAAAGTCTCATAGACAGTAAGGACCTAGGCAGAATTTGAATACAGGTCCTTTAACTTTAGAATGAGGATTTTATCCATTCTACCATGCTTTTGTGATATTTATGCTATTCAGGTCCTCTTGAATCCAGGGTTGGTGCTTTATTCACTGTGCCACCTAGCTGCCCCCTGTAGCTTTCTTCTGATTTGTGTTTTTACTGTGTAGGGGCCAAATTTATTATGGGGGGAGTTAATTGGGTGGCTTGCCATAATATTAGGGTTCAGAAAATAATGAGGGACTTCTAGGTCCAAAGTTTCCTCCCTTCCAAACTGCCTTTTTTAGTTATTTCTCCCAGGCTAATAAGAAAGGAGATGAACAGCCTCTTTTCCACAAACAAACCAGGTTTTATTAATGGGAATAGAATTTACAACAAAGGTGAAATTAATAAATTCAGGGACAATGGAATAGGGGAAGAGAAAAATAGATAAGCTCCCTAGCTGTAGCAAAGACTGACTCAAACCCCAAACTTGCTTCCAGCTCAGCTGACTCAAAGAGCTGGCCTTGCTTCCACAAACTCACCACCTGGTGTCCATAGTTTTTCAGTGAGAGTTACCGGTGCAGTTCCTCTCTGGTACTCTCTCAAAGCTCACCAAAAGGAAAGAGCGCTTCTCAGAGCCAGCATTTTCCTTTCTACTTTCTCTCTCCCTCCCCCAAAGGAGAGGTACTTCAAGCTGGTTGGCTGAGGGTGGTTCCCTGCTTATGTCAGTAGTACACCAACATGTCACTCAGGACTGGCCAGATGTAGCTACAATCTAATCATCCCCAAGTAGGTATTTAGTTTCTCATTCTCACCCAATTCAAACAATACTAAATCAATCAGGTGGGTCCCCTGGACATCTGCCAAATTCCATTATTTTATCACAACTGTTAGAGAAAAAGTCAAGTTAAGCATTATTCAATTCCTCTACAACTATATCCACTTGAAGGCCATCAGATGCCAATCTCACTTTTTGAATATCAATTACCAAGTGAATTAATGTTTATAGACAAAACATGATGGGACTCATGACACTCTCTGTCCAATTCTCGGCCACCATCAGTGCAAAAACTGAAGGAAACCATCAAGGATTGAAAACAATTTTGCACATTTCTTTGTTTCATGGGTTTCCATGCCTAATGAATTCATTATAAAGTGCCAGCCTTTCCACCTTTAGCTTGGTTGGATATTAAAAAGAAGGCATAATGTGTTGCTTAGATACACATAATTTGGTTCTTATGAAAGGCTTGTTGAATTAACTGAATTGAATTCAAAGGGAAACCAATTCCAATCCTGCAGTTCCCCTAGGTTATGAAAAATAAAAAGAAAGACTCAAATAGGATATTCAGAAATACAAAGGAGATAGTTTTACTTTCATAATAATTTATTCTTCAAATCCTCACTCTTAATTTGTAAAAAAGACATGGCTTTTTTAGATTAAAAAAATTAGGCATTTCTTCCAAAGGAACCAGAGATGATCAGGAAGTATTGCCTGCAAATTAAACCAGCAAAAAATAAACAAAGGTAAACAGGTACAATTAGCAAGAAAAGTTTAAGCAATGAAATCAACACTTTTATGCATATAAGACAGGATAAATATTTTTTAAATTTACAAAGATTCTTTCAAGGTTATTAACAAAAAGGAAAACATTTATGGGGTATACATCAAATGGTTGATAAAATAATTTGGGTGGATAAAGTTTGCAGAAGTGAATTAATACTTTGGGGGATAGAAAATACAGATTCACACAATAGTCAAATGATATTTTGGGGGAAAGGAATATGAGATAAAGCATTTTTGGGCTTTGGAGAAGGTGGAGGAAGTATTGTGGACATTTTCAATAACAATATAGACTAATCTAAAAGTGAAGAATAAAGACACATGGGTTGGGGTTTATTTTTTCTTCTTTTCTTGCCTTAGAATTTTTGTAAGAATGGAGAAAATCATTCCAGTGCAGGATTTGATTGAGTGTGAAGGGGAATCAGATTCCACTCAAGGAGACAGATTTTCCTGAGAGGAATGTCTTCTACCATGGGTGTAGGGGTAATGAGTCTTAACCACAGAGAGTAATTTTGGGAATAGAGTATCTACCCTTAAGGAGTGGCTAGCAAGTAAGGCAGGTGAGTGGGGAAATAATCGTTTCAGAGGAATGGTTTTAGGTTGGGCAACTGTGGGTGGAAATGTTTATAGTTAGATTAGGTTCATTGAATTGAGATTAATATTTTTTCATCACATTATAATTCCCCATTTATGAATTAATATTGCTTTGAATGAGGGGGAATGGAAATGTGGCCCATTTATTTAAAAATTTTAAACTTTATAGTATTTTTCCAATTACATATAAATATAATTTTCAACATTAATTTTTGTGAAATTTTGAGTTCCAAATTTCTCTCCTTCCCTCCCTTCCCTCCCCCATCCCTAAGACAGCAAGTGATGTGATATAGGTTATATATGTACAATCATGTTAAACATATTTCCACATTAGTCATGTGAAAGAAGAATCAGTACAAAAGGGAAAAACCCCAGGAAAGAAAAAGCAAAAAACAACAAAAAAAGTGAAAATAGTATGCCTTGATCTGCATTCAGATGCCATAGTTTCTTTCCTGGATGTGGAGAACATTTTCCATCTTAGGATCAGTACATATATATCTTTCCAGGTTTTTCTGAGATCTGCCTGCTCATCATTTTTTAAAGCACAATAGTCTTCCATTACAATCATATACCACAATTTATCCAGTCATTCCCCAATTGATGGGCATCCCCTCAATTTCCAATTCTTTGCTAATAAGTGGTCCATTTAGAAAGAGTGCCAGGCTATTATTTTCCATTAGCCCAATTTAGTATGAGTAGCATAGAAAGCTACTGATTCCCAAATCTACTTATTCAGCACTAATCTCTCTCGTGACCTCCAGTCTCATCTCCAACTTTCTGTTGAAATCTCAAAATAGATATTCTATGAAAATATTAAACCCAACATATCCAAAACTGAACTCATTTTCTTTCCCCCCAAAGTCTTCTAATCTTAACTTTCCTATTACTGTCAAGGGCACCACTGTTTTCCCAGTCACTCAAATTCTCAAAATAAGTCTAATCCTTAGTTCTGCACCCTCTCCCACAGGCACAATCTGTTGCTAAATTCTATAAATTCTACCTTTGTAATATTTCTTCTATGTGCTCCCTTCTCTCCTCCAACACTATTGCCAATCTAGTGTAGGTCTTATCATCTCACACCTAGACTTTACTAATAGCTTGTGTTCGGTCTCCCTGCCTAAAGTCTCTCCCAAGTGCATCAAACTTTCAGCTGTCAAACTTCTTAAAGCATGAAAATAACCACATCACTTCTCTATTCAATGAGCTTCAGTAGCTCCCTCCACAGGATCAAATATAATATGCTTTTTGGTGGTCAAACCCCTTTATAATTTGATTCCTTTATGCTGTTTAAATCTTCTTAGACCCTTCTCTCTCCCTCACCCCTTACTATTTACTATCTCTATCAACACTAGCCCCTTTGCTTTTTTTCAGACAAGTTACTCTATCTCCCGACTACAGCCATTTTCTCTGGCTCTCTTCCGTTCCAGTAATTCTGTCTCTCCTCATCTTTGCTTCCTGGCTTTCTTCAAGTCCCAGCTAAAACCTCATCTTCTATAAGAAACTTTCCCTAACTCCCTTTAATGCTAATGCCTCCCCCACTTTTTCAGTTTATTTGGTGTGTATCTTGTTTGTATATGGTTGTTTGCATGTTGTCTCCTCATGAACCATTTGAGAGTAGGGATATTTTTTGGCTTTTTTTCCTTTGTGTTTAGCACAGTTCCTGGAATATAGGAAGTACTTAAATGATTGTTGACTGATTGGCTATACTACTCAAACTATGGAGGGACTACTTAATAAAACTACATAAGATAATAAGATTAATTTCAAGGAACAAGAGATCTGTAAGTTCAAGGGAAATAATGAGAAATGGGAGTTAAGACAGTTTGGCATTATAAATCCTCAAATGGTATCATAAAGTGGTAAATATTTCAACTATTTGGTTCTGCTTAAAAAATAGAAAAGTTGATCGGAGAAAAATGAAAAAATGCAAGACCCAGAAGAAAAAACTCAATGAGCAATATTTATAAGAAAAAGAAGGTCTTGAGATAGGTTTTTCTACTTGATGAATATTGTTGGGAAAATTTGGAAAACAGTTTGACCCCAATTAGCTTGTTCTTCAGTTATTCTTCAGTCATGTCTGGCTCTTTGTGACCCCATTTGGGATTTTCTTAACAAAGATACTGGCGTGTTTTATCATTTCTTTCTCAAGTGGATCCATTTGGTCAGGCAATCAGAGGTTAAGTGACTTTCCCAGTGTCAGATGGCTTAGGGAATGTCTGAGACTGGATTTGAACTGAGACCTTCGGGCCCAATGTTCTATCCACTGAGCCACCTGCTGCCCTCCTTATAGCTAATTAGTCTAAATATTTAAAAAAAGTTATATCATAAAAACAATTTAGGCAATAACAGAAGGAGGTCTTTTTAAAATGATTAACTGTGGTATAGGAACAATTTATAACCAAAGAGTAAGGGAGATCAGAGAAGGATATATATATATATATATATATATATATATATATATATATTTTTTGCTGTGCAATTGGGGTCAAGTGACTTGCCCAGGGTCACACAGCCAGTAAGGGTTAAGTGTCTGAGGCCAGATTTGAACCCAGGTCCTCCTGAATCTAGGGCCGGTGCTCTATCCTCTGTGCCACCTAGCTGCCCTGTCAAAATAGTTTTGATTGTATAAATTGTATGGGTTTTTTTTGCAGGGCAATGAGGGCTAAGTGACTTGGCCAGGGTCACACAGCTAAGTTCCCTTCTTTGATGTAGTCCCTGCACTATTTTCTCCACAATTTCCGAATTGCCACATGTGGATGTTTTCATCAATGCCTTTCTAAGACTCCAAATAAATAGATCATTAGGATGCGTATTAGTAAGAATTTTCGTTTCAGAAAATCCCATATCTTGTGAACTGTGTCCAATGCAGTGACAACAATATCCTTTCTTTGTTTCCCGATGCTGGCCATTCTCACCAGAATGTAATATTTCACTTCTGTGCCTAAATAAAAGTCAATAAACATTTATTAAGTGCCTGCTGCTGTGTTCTTACATACTATTTAAAATAAAACCAATTAGAAAATGCCTTTTATCAATGATTTAGAATTATATATATACACATATGAAATTATGTTTAGGCTTACTTTAAAAGAATGAAAAGGCAACCTAATTATGTTAAAATATAATGAAATTTGAGTGCATTGCAACATTGCAGCCAGTCTGTGTTGCAAGTAATCTTTTAACATAAAAAGCATGTCCTATCATTCCCATACAAGAATACATTAATTCATTCTCATTTCACTTTGCATTTGCTGTTCTGCCTAGTTTCAACTCCATAGAACAAGATACCTGGAGTACTTCTTAATATTTCCCCTTCCCACTTCTCTGACTCCTTTTGTGTGTTGTCTTCCCCTTTAGATTGTAAGCTCCTTGAGTGCAGGGACTATTTTTGTCTTTATTAATTGCATCCCCAGCACTCGGCATCGTTTATGGCATATAGTAGATGTTTAATAAATGTTTATTTGATTGGATTGAATTTTGTTATTAAAAAAAACAGAGAAAAAAATCTGAAATGATCAACAGAGGGAAGGTACTGGAATTAAGAGGGGTTAGGAAAGACTTCCTGTAGAAGGTGGGATTTTAGATGAGTTGAAGGAAGCCAGTGAAGCCAGAAGGTAGGCATTCCAATTTATGGAGGACAACCAGCCGGTCAAAATGGATGGAATTGGTAGATGGCATATCTAGTGCAAAGAACAGCAAAAAAGTCAGTGTCACTGACTTGCAGAGTAGATGGTGGGCTGTAAGGTTTAAGAGGATCTGAAAGGTGTGGAGAAGGGCAGGTTATGAATGGCTTTGAATGCTAAACAGTGGATTTTTATATCTGATTTTGGAAGTAAGAGGTAGTCATTGAATTTTTTTTTTTTGTGAGGCAATTGGGGTTAAGTGACTTGCCCAGGGTCACACAGCTAGTAAGTGTCAAGTTCTGAGGCCGGATTTTAACTCAGGTCCTCCTGACTCCAGGGCTGGTGCTTTATCCATTGCACCACCTAGCTGCCCCAGTCATTGGATTTTATTGAGTGTGTGTGTGTGTGTGTGTGTGTGTGTGTGTGTGTCTGTGTGGTGACATGGTCAGACCTTCACTTGAGGAAGAAGACTTTGACAGCTGAGTGAAGTACGGACCACAGTTGGGAAAGACTTAAGGCAGGTGGACCAGCCAGCAGGCTATTCCAATAGACAAAGTATAAGGTGATGCAACCAAGATGTTGATAGTGTCAGAGGAGATAAAGGATGTATGTGAAAGATGTTAATCAGTTGAAACCCACAGACTTGGCAGCAGATATCTAACTCCTTTAACATTCCATTAGGGGGCGGCTAGGTGGCGCAGTGGATTAAGCACCGGCCCTGGATTCAGGAGGACCTGAGTTCAAATTTGGCCTCAGACACTTGACACTTACTAGCTGTGTGACCCTGGGCAAGTCACTTAACCCCCATTGCCCTGCCAAAAACAAAACAAAACAAAAAAACAACATTCCATTAAAGCCCTAATTTCTTTCATGAATATGAAAGAGATACATTGATGTCTCTGTGTCATATTTTTGCTTTCTACTTCCCCCTGTAATTTGATTAGCTTCTTCTTTAAGACTATAGCTGCTGTTTCTCAGTTCTTATTTATTATTTATATTATCTCATTATCTATGGTGCTTTTAAGCATGATATATTTCCCTTAATTATACACTTTAAATATCTCTTTTAATTGTTAATTTATCTCAGATCACAATTTGCATCACTGCTTTTATGAGTTTTTTCCCCAGGCATAATAAATCTCATGCTATAAAACATAGCCACAAAAGTCTAAAGCATATTCATCTTTGTAGCCTGCTCCCTGCCATACTGCCTCAACTCAGATCATCAACTCTAACTGATCCACATTGGCAATCTGGGCCCTGCCCTTGTGGAATTCAGCTATAATAAGTCAGTATCTGCCTAATTATGCAGAATCTACAACACCTACATCAATTTCTGGCCCCTTCCATGCCATGTTCTCCACCTGCCTCTCTCCTTGCCATTCTTCTTTATCTGTTCTATACCCCTGTGGGAATGTAAGCTCCTAGGGCAAAAATATTTTATTGCTTCTGTATATTGGTATCCTCAGTGCTTAGCACACTGACTGGCACTTATTAAGTGCTTAACAAATGTGATCTCTCTCTCTGTCTCTGTCTCTGTCTCTCTCCTTACCTATTAATCTATTATGAATGACAAAACCTGAGAGGCCATAATAGAAAGGATAATCTCATTTAGGTCAATTACAAAAAATGCACAAATTATATAGAAGTCAGTTTACCAAAATACAATTAACTTTATAGATACAATTATAAATAACTATTAAAGGTATAAAGAACAGTTTAAACAATCAGATGGATATTTATTGCTATTGGATGGGAGATATCCATGTCATTATAGTGTCATTTATAATCAATTATGTCAACATACTAGAAATGACACTATTACAAAATAATTGACATATTTAGTGCTATGCTAGTCAAATTATCAAAGAAATACTTTTTAGAGCTAGAAAAATTCTAACAATTAACTTAGAGGAACAAAAGATCAAGAATGCAGGTGTAAATAATAAGAAAATAAAACTTGGGAAGGAAGGGGTAATAGCAGTTCTGAACCTCAAAGTATAATGTAAAGCAGTAGTCATCAAAATGATCTGAGGTTGGTTAAAATATGGAAAAGCAGATAAATAGAATAAACAGCACAAAAAGCTGGAACTCACAATGTTCAATAAATTAGCAAACAAGTGATCTAGGAGAGAGCTCTCTATTTAATAATGATTGCTAGGAAAACTTAAATGTACTTTGTCAGAAATTAGGTTTAGACCAACATCTTATACTGTATAGCATAACATATTCAAAATGGATCTAAGATGTTAATCAAACAGTAAACATTTATTAAGCAACAACTAAGTGCTGAGTGCTGAAAATGAATAAATGGATGAAGAATCATCCATCAAGTGCTTGTGTTTTCTAGGCAAAGATCCTGGAGCGGTGTGCCATTTCCTTCTCCAGCTCATTTTATAGATGAGGAAATTGAGGCAGGCAGGGTTAAGTGACTTACCCAGGGTTATAAAGCTAGTAGATATCTGAAGTCATTTCAACTCATAAGCATGAGTTTTTTTGATTCCAAGTCCTGGACTCTTTAAACTATACCACCTCCCTGCCATATCCACATATACACACATATAAACACACACACATGTGCATTTGAATATTGTCTAACCCATTAGAATATGAGTTTCTTGGGAACATGGGCTCTCTTTAACTTTTCTTTGAATCTTTAGCACTTAACACAGTGCCTGGCACATAGTAGACACTTAACTGTTTTTCATTGACTGATACAATTGAATGAAATATGTAAAAAGTAGAAAATGTGACTTTGCTCATTCTTTGTTGACTAGGAAAAAAATTGATTTATTACAGTAAAATACACCTTAAAACCTCCCCCATTATCTTTAGGTTGCTTTCTATGCACATGTTTTTTGTTTTTGTTTTTTTTTAGTGAGGCAATTGGGGTTAAGTGACTTGCCCAGGATCACACAGCTAGTAAGTGTTAAGTGTCTGAGGCCGGATTTGAACTCAGGTACTCCTGACTCCAGGGCCGGTGCTCTATCCACTGCACCATCTAGCTGCCCCTTTCTATGCACATGTAAAAATTGTATAAGGTTCTCTTGGAAAAGTACAACTACTTTTATATCAAATGAGGGGTAAAACAGGAAAACATATGCTTACCACTCTTCCATAACACCGGGATATAGATTTTCCAGTGAAGAGTCCAAGACCAGAAGTGATTCCTTATAAATTATAAAATCTGCCCGATGTTCTACTTAAATCCAAAAGTCAATTGAATAAAAAGAGAATGAAGTAGCAATGACTAGGAAAACAAAAACAAGAAGAAAAATGTTCCATATGATTTTATTTGATTCACTTTAGCCATTTATTAAGTGAATTTGTGGAAACTCCAGTTCAAATGGAGTGGTGTAGTCAAAAGAGCAATGTTGATATAAAAGCATTATGTTGTACTTGATGATTGCTATTGTTCTGAATCACAAAATAATTGTAATGTGCAATGCAACAGTGGTGTAACTAAATTGTGATGTCAAATTCAAATAGAAATGGATCCTTTCAGGCCACATATTGACTTTGAAAATCACAGATTGATATTAGCTATTTTTGTGCAATTTTTATTTTGTTAAATATTATCTAGTTGCATTTTTTTGAGGGGCAATGAAGGTTAAGTGACTTGCCCAGGGTCACACAGATAGTAAATGTCAAGTGTCTGAGGTCAGATTTGAACTCAGGTCCTCCTGAATCCAGGGCCAATGCTTTATCGATTGTGCTACCTAGCTGCCCCCATCTAGTTATATTTTAGTGTGATTTAGAACTCATTCAGGAGTTTGTGTGCCACATTCAGTATGCAGGCCACATATTTGACATTTCTGGTCTAGCAGAAAGATTTTATTTTTTGAAGTTGTGGTGGCATAATGAATCCTGTAAGGGCCAAATTTAGTATGGGGAGAGTTAATTGGGTGGCACACAATAATATTGGGGTAAGAAAGGAGATTAACAGCCTCTTTCAAAAAACAAAACAGGGTTTATTAATGGGAACAAATTTAAAACACAAGTAAGGTTAATAGAACTAGGGACAATGAAAAGGGAATAGGGGAAGGAAAAAAATATGACCCACAAACTCACCACCACCTAGAATCAGCAGTTCCAAAGAGAACCAGCTACGCAGCATCTCTCTCCCTCTCCCTCACCAGAGTCCACTGTCTCCTCCCCCAGCTTTCTCCCCAAAGCCCCCTCTCCCATAGGAAACAAGGCTGTCCACACACACACACACACACACACACACACACACACACACACAGCCCCAAGCTAATTGGCTGGCAGCCCTGATTGACAGAACTAACAGGCGGCTCTACAAACATAAGCCGGCCAGCTTGTGGGTGCTAAAGTCACCTGGCTGCCCCCATTATAATTTGGCCAAGCCCATGTAGGCATGTGGGTGTCCAGCATGAGGTCAGCGTGCATGGGCATGCATCAGGGTTTCTAATTTTAGCCAAATATGGGGTCATAGAAACCCCAAATCATAATTAATTCCTTACAATCTCTTTGGGGGAGAGTAGAAGAGAGTGAGATACTTAAATATTGGCTTTCTTAAAGCTGTATCCAATAACAATATATACTTTTGGCGAGCATCTTTTTAAAATCTCAAGGTTTTGGGTCCATTCTGTGTATTCTCTAGTCGCCTAAAACAATTCTTAGACACGAACTCATTAGCAAATCACATACATAGTCAATAAAATTGAATAGTCAGGCAAATTACTTATGAAATCTTCTAATCCATCAATCCTGACTGTGAGAAAATAAGGGGCTTTGCCAACGCCTCAAAGCCCCAGCTCAAGGGGATTGATTTGGATTGATTAGATTGACTGAATTTGCTGCTAGACTCACTTGAAGTTGATTTGATTAAAACCACACCTGGGGGGCAGCTAGGTGGTGCAGTGGATAAAGTGCTGGCCTGGATTCAAAAGGACCTGAGTTCAAATATGGCCTCAGACACTTGATACTTACTAGCAGTGTGACCCTGGGCAAGTCACTTAAACCCTCATTTCCACGCAAAAAAAAAACCAACAAAAAAACCTCCCACAAATAAACAAACAAAAAAAAACCCCACACCTGCCTGACTCTCAAGAGGGTGTGTTCTCAGTGGCTGTGGACTCTGACCTCAACACAGGACCATCCTCAAGTCCAGTGAATCAATGGATTTAGGTGATACTAGTCAATTAGCTTGAAGCAGTGTGCAAGGACTGCCTTTCCTTTGGAGTAGAGGGAGCTGGCTCTCTGTTTCTCAAATAGGCTGGTGGAGGAGGACTTGAGGACTCTAGGCTAGATAGGTCTTTTCTTAAGTTTTTAACTCAGGTGTTCTCTTTTTACTAGTACCTGGTATACTTTAATAAATGCTTAATGCCCAAACCTGGTGCTAAAGCTTCTAATTTATAAGTAAACCCTAGCTAATTTTCCCTATACTTGGGACAGGAATAAGGTGACCACACATTAAATTTTAAATGTCACATGACCATACAAGTTCCTTTGTTTGTTCGTTCATTCATTCATTCATTTGTTTCTTCCTTCCTTTCCTCCCTCCCTCTCTCCTTCTTTAGTCCCATTTTCCAAATAAAAACAATTTTAACTCATTTAAAAAAATTTTGAGTTCCAAATTCTGTCCCTCCACCTTCCCTGAGATGGTAAACAATTTGATATAGGTCATAAATGTGCAATCATGCCAAACATATTTCTATATTAATTATGTTGTGAAAGAAAGCACCAGGCAGCTAGGTGGTGCAGTGGATAGAGTGCTGGGTCTGGAGTCAGGAAGACTCATCCTCATAAGTTTCACCCTGGGATATTTCTTACTAGCTATTTCACCCTGGGATAGTTACTTAACCCTGTTTGCCTCAAATCCAAATCTGTAAAATGGGCTGGAGGAGGAAATGCCAAACCACTCCATTATCTTTCCCAAGAAAGCTCCAAATGGGATAACGAAGAGTTGGACACAAATGAAAAATAACAAAACAACAACAAAAGAAAACATAGAAAAAAAACTCCACAAAAAATAAAGTGAAAAAGTTATGATTCAATCTGTACTCACACTCCAACTGTTTGTTCTCTGGAGTTAGATAGCATTTTCTACCATGAGTTCTTTGGAATTGTCTTATAAATTGCACTCAGTTCTCAACATGTTGTAAGAACACAAGTCATTCCCCAGTTGTCTAATAAAACACAGTTCGATAAGCTTTCCCTGGTCATGGTTGTATTTGTTATAAGTTTTCCCTTATTCCAATCCATGAGTAGCTTTCCTAATGGGGAAACCTGTGGAATAATCCTCATTCTAATATCCTCTATGACATGCCAAACTTTCCATACCACATAAGAAAGCCCGACAAAACTAAGAATAGGCATAAAAAATATTTATTAAATTCAAACTGACCAAGTATCAACTTGAGCTTTTCCACTTCTCTGATTAGCTAAGCTAAAGTTAGAAAAGGGGTACTTAGGAAGGTTAAAAAATCGATTTGAAAATTTAAAGGGAAAACAGCCGATACTTAGCCGTACTTTCGAATTTAAAGGGACAGGGGAGGGGAAATCTTACCCAACTGGAAGATCATAAGATGGAGGTTCAGCTTTCCTATTTGGGGTCGCCAAACTGTGTTGTTTAAAAATCTAAATGTGGGTTCTAATCTGTTCTCCCCAGTTTTTTGGGGAAACTGGCTAAAATCACTGATAAATTCACCAAGAGTTTGGGCTTTTAAGGGTTTATTAAAAGATATAAAACAGTGAAGAGAGAAAGATAGAGAACAGATTCCTTATAGCATTGAAATCCTAGCTTTCCTAACAGCCCTTGTGAAGTCCTGCCACCAAGCTGATGTCTTGAAGCAAAAGAGAAAGATCCTGTCCGCCAGCCTCACTTCCTAATTCCTGTCTTCCTCCCAGAAATGGGAGGTTCTTCAAGTTGATTGGCTGACAGGGGTCTCCTGTTGATGTCGAAGTCCATAGCCTCTGCAAACACACTCTCCTCAGCATTGGCTAAATTTAAACTAGGTGGCTAACAGGGAAGGCCAGGTGTGGCTAAAATCTAATCACCTTTAAGTGGGTAATTAGTAGTTTCTCATTCACACCCAATTCAAACACTACTAAGTCAATCAAGTGAGACCCTTGGGTGTCTGCCAAATTTCATTATTTTACCACATCTAGGAAAGTCAATACAATCTCATCATCAGTGATAGAGATTCAAGAAAAACTGTATTGTTGGGACTTTGGAAGAAGGAGAGAGCTCTTAATCTCCCTCCAAATTACTCATTTTTAATAATAATTTCTCACAATATATATGTGTATATATGTATATATAGATATATAGATACACACACACACACACACACACACACATACAGTTGGTTGTTGTCCTTTGTTCTCAAAGAGGACCAAAATGACATCACTATGTTGGAGTCAAGTTACAGAGTGTCCAACTGTGGCTGATCAGACCATTATGAGCTTGGAATGCTTTATCACAATTTGGATTCTCTAAATTTGTATGTCTCATGTTTCTTTTGAGTGACTTTAATTCTTTTTTGCTCATAGAGCATATCACCTTTTCTGGTGAGGGCATGCTATGCTGGGTGGTCCTGTGCTAGTGTCTCCTATGTCATGCAATCAAGTCCAAAGTTCTTAAGAGAGACCTTGAGAGAGTCCTTGTATTGCTTTCCCATATGACGACCATGTGAGTGCTTGCCTTCTGTGAGTTTCCCATAAAATTGTCTTTTAGGCAAGTGTCCATTTGGAATTTGAACAATGTGTCCAGTCCATCAGAGTTGTGCTCTCAGTAGTAGTAGTTTGAATGCTTGTCATTTTAGTTCGAGAGAAGACCTCAGTTTTTGGTATCTTATTCTATGAGGTGATCTTCAGAATCTTCCTAAGATAATTCAAATGGAAATGATTCAGTTTCCTGGGATAGCACTGGTATACTCTCCAGGTTTCACTGGCACACAACAATGAGGGTAAGCACAATGGCTCTGTAGACTTTCAGTTTGGTAGTTAGTCTCTTCTCTATCACACTTTCCTTTGGAGCCTCCCAAATGCTGAGCTAGCTCTGGCAATGTGTGCATCCACCTCACTGGCAATGTGTGCATCCCCCTCACTGTCAATGTGTACATCCCTGAAAAGTATATTGCCAAGGTAAATGAACTTATCCATAGTATTCAAAATTTCTCCATTTTCTGTAACTGACATTTCCATGTATGGATGGTGTGGTGCTGGCTGATGGAGCACCTGGATTTTCTTAGTGTTAATTGATAGGCCCAAATTAGCACAATCAGTAGAGAATTGATCCATACTTTGTTGCATCTCATCTTCAGAGGCTGCTTTGAGTACACAGTTATCTGCAAACAAAAAATCACACGCAAACACTCCCTCCATTTTCATCTTGGCTTGTAGCCTTTTCAAGTTGAAGAATTTTACCATCGGTGCAGTATCTGACCTTTCTGCTGTGTTCATTCTCATTGAAGGTGTTTGACAACATGGCTGAAAACATCATGTCAAAAAGCTTGGGAGTGGGGGAAGATAGTGCCACAGTGAATAAAGTACTAGCCCTGGATTCAGGAGGACCAGAGTTCAAATCCAGCCTCAGACACTTGACACTTATTGACTGTGTGACCCTGGGCAAGTCACTTAACCCTTATTGCCCCGCAAAAAACAAACAAAAAGCATGGGAGCAAGCATACAGCCTTGTTTCACTCCATTGGTGACTGGGAAATTGCAAGAGCATTGTCCATCATTCAGAACCTGGGCAAGCATGCCATTGTGAAACTTATGCATAATACTGGTGAATTTCTCCAGGAAACCAAATTTTGACATAATTCTCCATAAGCCTTCATAACTGACAGTATCAAAGGCCTTGGACAGGTCTACAAATGTGTAAATGCCTCTGTTCTGCTCCTGGCATTTCTCTTGGAGCTGTTGGGCAGAAAACATCATATCAACCATTCCTAGGCCCTTTCTGAAGCCACACTAACTCTCACATAAACAGCCATCTTTCCCATGAAGGATCATTTGATTAAGGAGTACTCTGGCAAAAATCTTGCTAGCAATGACTAAGAGAGAGACCCTTCCCCCTGCCCATGATTGTCTCAGGACAATCTATTTTCTTTACCTTTATAGAGATGGACAATGGAGGCATCCTTGAACTCCTGAGGGATAATCTTTCCTTGGGATATATCCTGGAAAATTTCAGTCAGCTTCTGTATGAATAATGGACCCCTTGTAAATCTAAGCTGGAATTGAACCAGCACCAGGTGCTTTGCCACAGGAGAGGAGCCTAATGGTATTGAAAACCTCTTCTTCAGTTAGAAATTTGTCTAGAGAGGGATTGAATTCAATCTGAGGTAAATAATCAATGAATTCAGCATTGATTGATTATAGATATATAATCAGATACACACACATATATACACACATACACACACATATATGGGGTGGACACTTTTTCTTTATACTACAGTCTATTTCCTTTAAAAATATTGAAGCTACTTACAGTGTAGAGGACCTCATTTAACAGAGAAGAAGTAAGGAAGGTGGGTACTTGATAGCACATAATGGACTTTTTAATGGATTTGGAATCATAAGATATGAGTCCAAGAATTGATTCCCTTCCTTCCAATGCAACTTAGAGTGGGATATTCCATGTCTAGACTAGTATGACTTGTGTAAAACATGAAGGCCTTAGACTCCATGATTAAGTTCTACGATCCTTTGACCTAAATGTTGTTTGCTTCTTGATTACTTATGAAAAGGATATGTTTGTCAGTGCATGAGTTAAGTGTTGGATTGGGAATGACTGGGAACAGGAAATCATTGAGAATATTTCTTGCACCATACATAATGACAGTATCTGTGGATTTGGGAATCATAGGACATCAGGAGAAAGGGACTGATAGTTGGGAAACATGAAGCTATGAATTGTTCTATGTGCATGAGAAAGGGGTAATATTCACCAAATTGAAAGGTACAAAATGATAAGATGGAACTGATAGAATAGAAAGAGTTATATGTGCACACCAGTAAAAGGATTGCAAGGGTGGCTCTTATCTCAGGGAAGGTTCTGGGAGGAAGATGGAGACTGTGAATATGTTGAACTTGCTGATGGTGTCTATGAAGAAGAAAAATCAGGTAGGAACTGGCCCATATCATGAATATCATACACATGACATCAGGAATTGAAAAGATTATTACATACACTGAGGCAGTAAATGAGGTAGGACCTGAAATTGAACAATATCCCAGATGCCACCATCTTGTGTTGTTACTCGTGAACCTTGAGTTATGCATGGCACCAAGTAAAGTGAAATTTATCAGTAGGTAGAAGCACCAGCAGAAGAGGCAAGAAGGGACAATGTACTTTGGAGCTTGGGGTTTGAGCTTTGACCACCTGGAGTTACTGGGACTGACGATGATGGCTTGAAAACCACTCAGGAGGCAGGTCATGCTGAGGGATACACTCCGAGACACATTGTGAAGGTAGAGGATCAGTTTACACCCAACAGGATCCAGGAAATTTTTCAAGCCTAAATAGAACATTGTCTGAGGGAGACCCTTGTATAGAAGCACTTTGAAGTTGGCCAAGGCCAAGTTGACAGAAATGGAATATATAGGTCGTAGTTTGTGACCAGTGAAGAAAGTCAAGATATAAAGACCCAATAGGAAGAGATTCCCTAGAAGGCCAATTACAATCTGGGCAAGGAAGACAATGGCCAACAACAAATCATTTAGTCTCATTTTTTCATTATCTTGGGGAGAACAGTGGTGGTTAATTCCATAAGAGCCTATAGAAAAATAAGAGATTTATTAAATTGATACAAGGTGTCACTTGTAGAGAATGGAACTCTCTTTCAGAAACATGAGAAGTAATTTGTGTGATAGAATTCTGATATTACTGAGTTGTGGTTAACATTGAACCTTGTTTGATTTTCCTGGATATGTGATTGGTAGTTGGAAAGGGAAAGTTAAATAAATATGAGGAAGTGTGATCTCAGAAGTTCAACTTTCCTTTGGAAGGTTTTTCCTTTTGGTCTTTTATGTTTCTTTCACAAGATGAAATTCACAAGTTCAATATCAAATCTACCTTTGGGTAAGAAATTTTTCATAATGTGCTTTTTAAATATTATTAATCTAAAAAAATTAAATGGCAACTTGAAAATTGATGTAGCCAAGAATTTACAGGGTGATAACAGAGGTAAAATATTGTTATGATGTTAAACAAAGTCTCTAAATATTCCTTTTCAAACAGTGAAGGATTAATGATCTTTTGGCAAGTTGATTGATTGTTGGTCTTGAAGTCAGAAGATAACTAACATACTATGTTCAACACTTACCAGCTATGTGACACGTGATGAGACAATTGGATTCTCTCAGCCAAGATCTCTTCTCCCACCAAATAAAGATTACAATAGGACTTACTTCAGGAGGTTATTGATTCACATGGATCAGACAACTCTTTGGCAAACCTTAAAGAATGAGAAAAGATCTCTAGTGATGATGATGATGACATGATGAGCAAATTTAGGTTAAAAACCATAAAATTGAATTAATGGATAGTCTATGGGAGGGGAAAACATTGGACTACAGATGGATAGATATGTTTTAGACCATCAGTTGAAAATAGTTCAGGTGTAACAAATTTTCAACTTCCAAAATGATTTTTAAAAACAAAAAGTTCCCTGATATGAATATATTTGTCATGTATTAATGTAATACAACAAAAACCTTACAAACACCAATTTAGAATTTCATGTAAATTTTCATATAGACATGTAAAATAATATCTTATTTAAAAGAAATATCTATTTGTTACAAAATAGCTAGAGATTTTATATATACTATATTATAATGTGGGTATTTCAATATACTATATATAATGTAATATATACATTATATAAGTATATTTCACATACATTTATATAAAATATTTCGCAAGACAAGAAAAAAAGTTAATGCTTGTTATAAAGAAATATGTGCTTGTTACAATAGGACTAGGCGTATTAGATGAACATCATAATAACTAAAACTTGTATAACATTTATTATGTAGCAGACCCTGTGCTAAGCACCTTATAATTATTATCTGATTTGATCCACAAAGCAACCTTTCAAGGTAGGTTCTATTATCTTTATTTTACAGGTCAGGAAACAGGCAAATGGAGTACTAGTGACTTGCCCAGGGTTACAAGTCAGTGTCTGAGACTAGATTTGAACTTAGTTCCTTTTGACTCTAGGCTCAGGTCTCTATCCACTGTACCAACTAGCTATCACTTGCAACATGAGATAAAAAAAGAAGCATTGAAAGAATTCAAAAAGATGTTGTTGTTCAGTTGTGCTCTCCTCTTTGTGCTGTCATGGACTTGTCCATGAGGTTTTCTTCACCATTTCCTTCTCCAGTGTGTCTCCATTTTACATATGAGAAACTGAGGCAAATAGGAATTAAATGATTTGCCCAGGGTGACACAGCTAGTAAGTCTCTGAGGCTAGATTTGAGTTCACATATTCCTGACTAAATGCCCAATACTCTATCCACTGTACATCACAGCTGCCCCAGGAACAATTATAAGAGTAGGAAAAAGAATTACCACAATTTAACTCTTATTACACCTGTCCTGTGTTTTTAACAGAGAATTTAATATGTGCTGGGGTAAATGGTGAATTCATGCAAAATGGAGTTGATAATTTTAACTCTTAAACAATTCCCTCCTTTTTTCTCTACTTAATCTTATGCTACATCACATAATTGTAAGATTCAAGAATAATAGTTTTTCTTTTCCTCTTTACAATTTTTGATTCCCAAAGATACCTAAAGTCCATATGCTGCCAATGGAGGACTTTCACAAATCTTCATAAATAGAACCTTTGTGCAAGATAAGAATAATAATAATTTGCAAGATTAATTCTTTTCCTAAATAGTTTCTGGAATTATTGTTTTGAACAATAGTAATTATTTAGCAAAATTATCCACACTTTAGGTGGAGACCTGGACTTCTAAAGTAGCTTCTTTGTGGTACCTAGGGTGTTGTTAGCCACAGACTATCAGTATAAATAGCAGTTTTACAAGGAACTGCAATATGAAGAACTTGGCTTTATAATTCCAGTTTTTGTCTCAAATCTGACATTGAGGATTTAACTCACTAAAAAGGTTAGGACATTCTAAGGGATAATGGACAATATCATTTTCATCAGGAGAAGGAAAAGGATCTTAATGTCCTATTTAGACAAGAAGTTTCTTGTTCTGTTGTCTTTGGGTTAGATGCCTATTTCATGTAGTCATTTGCTTCTGGGAAACATTTTTTCCTGGGAAATTTTGTATTAAATGTGCCTGTTTAGACTACTATCCATAAACTGTCTAGTTGGGCACATTTATACTGGGATGAATCATGCCTTTTTGTTTCTAGGGTACATTAAAAGTGGCCCTTCTTTTATAGATTCACTTTTCAGGTTCCAATGCCACTGGGCAGCTGATAGCACAGCTGATGGAGTGTAGGACCTGAAGTCAGGAAGATCTAGGTTAAAATCTTACTTCAGATACTAGGTATGTGACCCTAACCAAGTCACTTAAACTCTATTTGCCTCAGTTCCTTCAATTGTGAAACTGGGGATAATAATAGCACCTACTGCACAGAATTGTGAGGCTAAATAAGATAATACTTTCAATTTTGCTTATCACAGTGCCTGGCACATAGTAGGTACTACATAAATGCTTATTCTCCACCCTTTCCACATGTGGGGGATTTCTAATTCCAAATTCCTAGGAATAAGACTTAGTATAATTTAGTGAGGACTCACAAAATCTAATCACATTGATCTTCAGTAATTAGTTTATGTGGCGAAAGCCAGTACAAACCATCTGGAGTTAATTGTAGCAAACAAATAAACAAACAAAAACCCCAAGCCAAAAACAACCACCACCACCAAAAAAACCCACCCCAAAATAGATAACTGTCATCATAACTCATAGGAAAGTTTGAGTTTCTTTCTACCTTTCCACAACTCTGCACATTATATAGACAGTGATGTGTATGAACTAGAGGAGGAATCTTTAAAAGGATCCCATAGGACTTAATTTGTAAAATAACTCTTTCCATCACTTCATATTACCATTTGTTACAGTTATTCATTACTTGTTTCAGTTATTTTCAACTCTTTATGATCCCATTTGGGTTTTTCTTGGCAAAGGTAGTGAAGTGTTTTTCAATTTCCTATTCTAGCTTATTTTACATATGAGGAGTTAAGGAAAACAGGGTTAAGTGACTTACCCAGGGTTGTACAGCTAATAAGTGTCCAAGGCCTGATTTGAACTAATGAAGATGAATTTTCTTAATTCCAGGCCCAACATTAACCACTGCACTATCTATCTTAAACAGGAAAAATGATTAAAACATTTCTTTATAGTTAGTAAAGCAATTTTATAAATGAAAGTCTCAATCCAACTTTAGAATTGAAACACAATTATTCAACATAGCCAAAGATTATATTTAGGTATTTATATTGATAGGCATTGTTGTTCAATAGTATCCTCAACCTTTTTCAGGCTTGTTTTTTGTAATTTCTATGATAAAATAGAAAATATATAACCTTCAACTTTTCTTGGCCTTTTTTCAATATTTTAAATGGCACCAAAGAAGTTAAAAAGGCTACTAATAAAGTTACAGCTATTAGTTCTTGAAGTCTATTCTTTCCACAGTAGGAGAAATTTCGTAGCCAACCATATATATATCCTAGTCCTCAAGTGGAAATGATCTAATCTTTTTTTTTTTGTTTTTTGTTTTTTGTTTTTTGCAGGGCGATGGGGGTTAAGTGACTTGCCCAAGGTCACACAGCTAGTAAGTGTCAAGTGTCTGAGGCCGGATTTGAACTCAGGTACTCCTGAATCCAGGGCCAGTGCTTTATCCACTGCACCACCTAGCCACCCCACTTTTTGTCTTTCTTAAAGTAAGATTTATACTTACAGGGGTAGAGCCAAGATGGCAAAGAAATGCTTAGTTTAGCCCTCCCAATCTTCCCTTTCAAACAACTTTAAGATAATGTCTCAAATTGAATTCCAGAGTAACAGAACCAATGAAAAGTCATAGTGAGGCATTTTGCAGCCCAAGGCAACTTAGGAGTTCAGAAAAAGAGATCTGTGATATGGGCTGGAAGCTAGTCTTCAGCCCACATGGATGAAACACCAGTGGTGGGATTAGGTGGTAGCAACAGATGCTACAGCAGCTTTAGGAGCTCCAAAGATAGAGGTAGTAAGGAAACCTATCAAATGGTGAGAAAGGGATTTAAGGGACTCCTACACTAACACTGAACATAGGACCAGACACTGTTTGGAAACTCCATTGCCTGTACTCACTTCTGGGTCACAGGTCAAGGGCAAAGAGGAACACTTTTAGTCAAGAAGAAGTGGAAACTCTTAAGCAGCAGGATAACTTTCAGTCCAGAGGTATCAGGGAGCCTGAGGAGCCATATCAACTATAATCCCAAGGAATCAGGTTCCCTTTGTGTATAAATACCAGATTGAAGACCAGGAGAGCAGTAACTACACCTATCCCCAGATCACATCATATTAGAAGCACTGAAACTTCCAAATTCCAAGAATTAGCTTTGAAAACAGCAGTGTGAAAAAAATATGAAACTTGAGACAGTGTTCCTCCTTTCTATTAACATTAGGTTACATAACTAAGAAATGGGGTGGAAAAAGAACAAACAATAGAAAAAGAACCTGATTACAAAAAGATACTATGGTGACAGAGAAGATCAAGATACAAACTCAGAAGACAAGAAGTCAAAATAGCTACAAGCAAAGCCTCAAAAATATCAATTGAACACAAACCCAACAAGATATCCTGGAAGTACTAAAATTTATTTTAAAAATCAGTGATAGGGGCAGCTAGGTGGTGCAGTGGATAGAGCACCGAGTCAGGAGGACCTGAGTTCAAATCTGGCATCAGACAATACTTACTAGCTGTGTGACCCTGAGCAAGTCACTTAACCCCAATTGCCTCACCAAAAAAATAAATCAGTGATGGATGGGAGCAGCAATGCGGCTCAGTGGATAAGGCACCGGCCCTGGATTCAGGAGGACCTGAGTTCAAATTCGACCTCAGACACTTGACACCTACTAGCTGTGTGACCCTGGGCAAGTCACTTAAACCTCATTGCCCTGCAAAAAAATCATTGTTAGAGAGGGTTAAAGAGAAAGCAAGCCTGGGGCTATTTACTGACCAGAGCACAGGCCAGGGAAGTGAAGAACCTGCCTCTCCTTAAATTGACCCATCTGGGACTCTCTGAAGCTTGGGACAGTGCATCCTGGAGGTAGGGCCCCACTTTAAGAAGGAGTAAAAAGTCTAGACACAGGATAGCAAAATGATCAGACAGAGAAAAGATGTGGACCACAGAAAGTTTCTCTGGTGACAAGGAAGATCAAAATACACCCTCACAAGAAGATAACAAAATTAAAGCTCTTACATCCAAAGCTTTCAAGAACAATATGAATGGGTCTCAAACAAACAGTAAAATAAATTCAAAAGAATGAAAAAATGGAGGAAAGGGTGAACTCTTTCATAGAAAAAAAACCCCCAACTAATCTGGAAAATAGATCAAGAAGAGATAACTTAAGAAATATTGGATTCCCTGGCAGCCATGATTAAAGAAAGAGGACAGATATCATGGTTCAAGAGATTGTTAAAGAAAACTGCCCAGACATCCTCAAACCAGAGGGTAGACTAGAAATGGAAAGAATTGACTTAGCTAGTTTTCATAATTGTCAGGCAATTCATTATATAAATTACTTATATACTATCAGTAAATTTTAAGCCATCGGCAGAACTCCCAGGAAATAGGAACATCTGTCCCTGTAACTCTTCTTCTGCTTTCCTACCCAGAAGTCCACTGCAGTACAGGGAATGCATGAGGTCAGCCTTTGTCTCCAGTCTTCCTCATTTGCCTTTGGGCTTGGGCCTGATACTTCACTGGACCACATGAAGCCATTTTGTTTTATCATCTCCAGAATCAGAGTCAACTTCTTCATGGCTCCTAGAATGCCACTTCTTCCTTCACTTCCTAGATGCCTTCTTAGTCCACTCCTGGGATAAAGAGAAGTTCCCAGAGCCTATGGAATTAATTACATTGTCTTCAGGGAAAGACCTGCCCAGAAGTGTGTTTAGCATTGAATCTGGTGCTGTGTCTTTCTTCCCCTCTTCCACCACTGGAGTTGTTGACTCTGCATTCTCAGATTTCTGACAGCCTTTCGTTGGTTGTTATGCCAGCCTGGTGCTCTAAAGCTTGTTCTCTGGTCTGGTAGCATTGACTTCACTGCCCATATCCATGCCCCAGTTTCTGGAATTAAGAAGTCATTTTTTTAGTGATGGTTCCATAGGTTTTTGCCTACAGTCTGTAGGAAGTATCCTTAGAAATTAGTAGGTTAGAAGAATTGATATCTACTTGTTAATTGAGCAAAAGCTAATAAAATAGCAATCCCTCTTTTTTGCTTTCAAATCTCTTCATATTTACCTCCTTCTTGCCTTTCCAGTCTTCTTATATCTCCATCCTATGCATGACTATACAATCTAGGGAGAGTGGCCTCTTTGTTATTCTTTTAAGTAGAGCCTCCATTTTCTGATTCAACTGCTTGTTCACTGACTCTCCCTTATACTTAATATCCTCTCCTTCAAACTCTCCATCTCCTAATTTCCCTGAATTCTTCAGGTACCACATAAAACTGCATCCTCTCAAATGATACTTTCTTAATTTCTTACTGCTAGTTCCATCCTTTTAAGATTATTTCCAATTGGGGGGCAGCTAAGTGGTGCAGTGGATAAAGCACCAACTCTGGATTCAGGAGGACCTGAGTTCAAATCTTACCTCAGACACTTGACACTTATTAGCTGTGTGACCCTGGGCAAGTCACTTAACCCTCACTGCCCAGCCCCCCTAAAAAATTATATCCAACTTACTTTGTCCATATCATGTTTGTACATGGTTGTTTTTATGGTCTCTCCCTTAAGAGTAAGGGCTTATTACCTTTCTTTTTATCCCTAATCCTTGGGTATGGCTCTAACTGTATAGCTACTAGAGTCTCTTTCAGTCCTCAAACTCCATGCTTCTTTAATTCTGTAACTGTTTACAAAGGAGGTCAGTACTAAGGCTAAAACAATTTTAAGGGTATTATGAGATCAATTTTTAAAGCATATGAAGAAATAAGAAATATAAAATATATTTTAAAAATTTTAGGCTTTGTTAATATAAAAATAATAATGTAGAAAACATCAATCTTTATTAATCCATATCTCTACTTTCCTAAGTGAAATGAGTTTAAGACTAATCTCCACATATACTGAGGAAATCCTTGATGCTGATACTGAAAGGTGCATATAGACTTTTGCAAGGAACATTTCTTATTAGAAAACATTGTTAATATGATACAGTTGACTGAAATAGAGAATAAAACATTCCATTCTATTAACGAGAGAAAAAGCTTTTGATTATAAAGAGCCAAACACTGCCGTGTTATCTATCATCTCTAAGTTGCTTGTCATATACATGTCCAAATTATACAACATTTATGGAAAGTTTTAAATACTTAGTCTTCTTTGATAACCTATGATTATTAATATGAAACAATACAAAACATGAAAACATGTGTACTGATCTTCCTTGTAGCTTTCATTGAGGATATACAGTGAAGGAAGAGTTTAAGTCCAAATGTAATAGTAGTAGTAGTGGTAGTAGTGGTAGTAGTAGTGGTAGTGGTAGTAGTAGTAGTAGTAGTAGTAGTAGTAGTAGTAGTAGTAGTAGTAGTAGTAGTAGTAGTAGGAATAGGAGTAGTAGGAGTAGGAGTAGGAATAGTAGTAATAGTTATTAATCACCTATAGTGCGTATTATGTGCAAGACACTGTGATAAATGCTTTACATTTATTACCACATTTGGTCCTAATAATATCCCTGAGACATTCACGGTGTTATTATCCCCATTTTACAGATGGTCAGGCAAGCAGAGATTAAATGACTTGCCCAAGTTCACACTCAGTAAGTATCTGTGGCCAGATTTGAACTCAGGTCTCCTTTACTCTATAAATTATGAGTTGCTTCAAATCTTCTTGTTTGAAGTTAGCATCATCCTGATTTTATGAAATCCTAGAATAATTCAAATCTATTTATAACACAAGTATTAATGGAATAATGACATGATGAAAGGTAAATGACTAGGAAATAAAAATTAATTTTGTTTAAAAAAGACCCAACATGTTTTTTTTGTTGTTGTTTTTTTGTACTTCAAGGCCAATGTAGTTCAAATTTATAACATAGCATCCAAACATTAATGTGGTATTTGCCTGAACTGGCAAAGACCCACTGTACAGAATACTACCCCATCAGCTATGCCATATGTAGATAGTGCATGCTATTATTTTCTGGGTATACCGTGGAAAATGAAATTGATAAGCTAGAAGGCATCCAGAGGAGGCCAATCATTATTGTGAGGAGACTGAAAATAATATAATGAAAAAACCCTGGTTAGTGAATCTAGATATATTTAATCTCAAAAAGTCAATTTAAAAGGAGCATGATTATAGTCATATCATTAAAAGATTTTCAAAGATATGTAACATTACATTGTTCTGTTTGCCATTAATAGGCAGAACTAGGAATACTGTTTTTTGTTTGTTTTTGTGGGGCAATGGGGGTTAAGTGACTTGCCCAGGGTCACACAGCTAGTAAGTGTTAAGTGTCTGAGGGTGGATTTGAACTCAGGTCCTCCTGAATCCAGGGCCAGTGCTTTATCCACTGTACCACCTAGCTGCCCCAGGAATACTGCTTTAATGGGCAGAACTAGGAGTGGTTTTATGGAAAGAACAAAGTCTTGGTAGTCATAAAATTTAAGTTCTACCACTGATTTTATCATTTCCTGTGATACTGAACAACATAATTCACTGCTGAGTCTCAGGTTTTTATTTTCTCCTCTATTGTAAAATGAAGGAGTTGTACTAAGGCATAAAACAAGTTCTCAATCTAGAGTCTGAAATCTATTTTATTTAATGCCCACAAATGTATATCAAAATAATTGATTTATTATGCAATGCATTGTATTCCATTGTCATCATTTAATAACACTATTGTATGGAAGACAGATTTTTTTTACACTGCCAAAGAAGTTCATGACCCAAATAAGATCAGCATGACACATCCCAGTCTATTACTGAAGAAAGCTTTCTGGTCAAAAGCGGTGAAAACTTGCTAAAAACTGGAGTTGTCCAAAGAAACAATGAAATGATTCAAACATTAGAAAGCTGCCAATCACTGGAGCATTTCAAGGAAAGTATGAGAGGTTTAGAATTAGGATCACATATTTGGGAAGAGTGAATAGAAGTTTTTCATTTTGTGAAAAATTAAGGAATGCAGGGAGATCTCCTCAAAATTTGTGACTGTATGTAATGATTCCCATAAAATAATAAAGTTTCAGAGGAGGGAGAGATCACTTTCAATTCTAAAGGTGAGGGAATAAAAAAAATGAAAAAAAAAAGGTAAGGGAAAACTTCATGTACCAAAGGGAGCATGAAACTGGGATAGAAATGATAAATAAAATTGGTCAATATTGAAAGAAAATATAAGTATCTAAAATAAAATTATATATTTGATACTAGAACAGAGAGAAGGGATCACCAAGTAAAACTCCTTCCATTTATAAAGGGGAAAAATAAACCTCAGAGGTGTAGGAGAATTTCCTGAAGATCACATAAATTGGAGAGATTGAATTTTAAATTTTCTTGGGACATTTAATCTAGTTCCATTCATGGGTCCTCTGACACACTGTGAAGTTTAGAAAGAAGTCAAATTAGGGCATTCAGATCATTATAATTTAACTGGCATGAAGAAGTTGGAAGCAGCAGTGAGATAGGAGTCAGGAAATGGAGGATGAGGGTGAATGATGGATATTTTTGAATGATCTTATTTGAGTGAGGGTAAGGAATTTGGAAAGAAGGGATTAAGAATATTTTGATTGCTAAATCCCCTCTCACCTCTCCATCCCATAATCTCAAAAGACAGGCAATGGAATGCCTTTAAATATTTTGATCAGAAAGATGATGATATAGGAACAGTTTCATAACAGGTAAGAGAGAAGGGAAAGAAGACTCTTTCAGAGATATTAAGAATAGGAAAAAGAAAAGGAGAAACGAAGAGTCCTGAGAGCAGCATAGGGAAAAAGGTAGAGCATCAATTAAAGCAGAGCAGCACTAAGAGAGATGGATATCATAGGGGACTCAATTGGAAAGAAAGAAGAGAGAGGCAAGAGACATCAGAGGGATAAGAAATATAAGAGACTAAGTACAGCAGGGAACAGACTGACAATAACTTCAAACTCCCTAAAACAGTTAGGAGAAAGATTGACAAGAGAATACCTTAAATTGCAGAAAAGAGTAGAGCCATGAGAGTAGAAAGTCAACGATCAGAGGTGGCATATGATGAGAGTGGCAATGGGGGAAATGCACCAGTTGAAAAGAGTTCCAAGGGATGCTGGAGACAGGAAGAAAAGCTAAAGGTTATTGCATTAATTGACATGAGAAACAATGGCGTCTTGATTAGCAGAGATTTCAGCATAGAGAGAGCTGTACTAGGATGTAGAAGAACCATTCTTGCACTTGTTCCAGAGTGATTTGAGGTTTTTTTCCTGTTCCCTGAAAGTTAAGAGCTCAAACAAAGCTCTATCTCCCCAATCAGCTCCTGGAAGGGGTTCTCTGTTTCTAAGCCCTTAAGTCTAAGAAATAGACAAGTTTTACGTAGTCCTAAAAAAGACACTCACCAGACTTGTCTCCACTGCTGTGTTAAAGTATAGGTCTCCAATAAGGAGGATATATTCCTAGTTCTAGGTCTAGATATGTGTATGTAAGCATGTGTGGCAGGTGCAATTTATAAGGACTGGATTGTCTAAACTAATCTGCTCCCAGAGCAGGGATTATCTTGTCATGGCCAGGACAAATGACACTGCTTGTCATGGGGATACATAATGTATCTAAAGAAGTAAACTTTTTAACCTGAAGCATATAACTTTCAGGGATTTCTAATGCTAGGGGAATTTCTCCATCTGAAATTATTAAGAAGTAATGACAATAATAAAATCATTTATTGAGAGCAAAGAGGAGAGAATTTTCCTGGGTTCCTAGGGACAGATAGATGCTAATCTTATTAACATATTTTAGGCAGAAGGAAAAGGTAATTTTCTGCCTTGTATTTAGCCTGCTCCATTAGTAACCAGAGTCACATTTCTGGGAGACATGTTGTGATGTCCAAGAAAGAAAACTAAATTTGGCAGTCCTTGGTTAAAAGTCTATGTTTACTCTACTGTGTGATAATGAACAAGCTAGTTAACCTTAGTAAGTGCAGGGTTTTTTCCTTATTAAATGGAATGCTTCCCCTCAGATAACAGTAGATTATACACATTATTCAAACCCCAGGGCTTATCTCCTTTCCTAAATTTCTATTCCTGAGTTAAAGTTGGGGCAGCTAGGTAGCACAGTGGATAAAGAACTGGCCCTGGATTCAGGAGGACCTGAGTTCAAATCTGGCCTCAGACACTTGACACTTACCAGTTGTGTGACCCTGGGCAAATCACTCAACCCTCATTGCCCCACTAAGAAATTTTAATTAAAAAAGTTATATAACAAAGAATCATAAAATCTTGGTGGTTCTACATCTCGGGAGTGGGGGGCAGGTATATACATGTTTAGAAGTATCATGAAGAATGTGAACCCAGAGTAACCAGTTCAAGTGAAATGGGGCAGGGAATCCTCACGTTAGGGACCTATATAAACTTGGTGTGAAACAAGCATAGTGCATGCACAACTTCTTTGGAGTGTGTGGCCTTTCTTGCAAGATCTTATGGGGAGGGGCAGCTAGGTGGCATAGTGGATAGAGCACTGGCTCTGGAGTCAGGAGGACCTGAGTTCAAATCTGACCTCAGACACTTAACACTTACTGGCTATGTGACCCTAGGCAACCCACTTAACCCCAATTGCCTCACCAAAAAGATCTTATAAAGGCCTTCTTTCTTTGCAACAGACTGAGGGTCCTGCCTCAGTTTACTTGTTTCTTACACATTTGCAAACTCTTAAAAAGAAATTAAGTTGAAATAGTTTTATGTAACAAATTGATGAAAATGTCTATAAACTTAGAAATTTTCATTTTGATCAGTGAGAAGTAAAAGTTTGGTAATGAATTTGAATTGCATAAGAAAACATGCTAATTTCCAAAGGAGAGACTCTGTAGTTAAAAAAAAATAGTGCCTAGTATTGATTGGAATATGGTTTGAAAATAAAGACTTGAGGAACTGAGAAAGTAACAGTGAAAGAAAGTAAATCATTGAATAATTGAGTTAGGAAATGTAATTCTAGGGTATTGAAGACATTAATCATAGGAAGAATAGGGGGAAAATTGCAGAAAATTGGAGATCATTTCCATGGACACAGTGTGGACATGAAGCTCAGTTAGTGTTTAATGAGATGTATATAAAAGTGCACATTGCAGCAAAAATGTTTTTAAAATGCAAATCAACTTTTTATTTAAAAATTTTTTTTTTTTAGTGAGGCAATTGGGGTTAAGTGACTTGCCCAGGGTCACACAGCTAGTAAGTGTTAAGTGTCTGAGGCCGGATTTGAACTCAGGTACTCCTGACTCCAGGGCCAGTGCTCTATCCACTGTGCCACCTAGCTGCCCCCCCATAAGATCTTGCAAGAAAGGCCACACACTCCAAAGAAGTTGTGCATGCACTATGCTTGTTTCATACCAAGTTTATATAGGTCCCTAATGCGAGGATTCCCTGCCCCATTTCACTTGAACTGGTTACTCTGGGTTCACATTCTTCATGATACTTCTAAACATATATATATATATACATATATATATATATATATACCTGCCCCCCCCCTCCCGAGATGTAGAACCACCAAGATTTTATGATTCTTTGTTATCTGGGTTCAGAGGCAAGATACATATCAGGATGACTGGAAATGGCCCAAGATGTTTGAAGCGATCAGCGTTGTGACTTGCCCAGGGTCACATAACTAGTTAATGTCAAGTGTCTGAGGCTGAGGTTTGAACTCAGGTCTTCCTAACTCCAGGGCCAGTACTCTATCTACTGTGCCAAGGAGCTGTCCTTGAGGGATATCTACAGTTAGAAGATATGATCTGGAGGAGGATATAGCAAAGGAGACAGAGAAGGAGTGACCAATTAGTTAGCAGGAAAGCAAGGAGAGAGTGTTATCCTGAAAACCTAGAGGGGAAAGTATCAAAGAGGAGAGGAGTGATCAAGTGTCAGAGACTGAAGAGAGGTCAAAAGTAGATGGATCTTTCAATCCCTTCTCAGATTTCCATTCCATAATACTGAGATACTATCATGTAGGAAATGGGGAGTCCTTAAAAACACTGAATAAAAAGATGATATGGAAGTGATGCCCCTGGAAGACCTCTTTGGCAAGAAGGAAATATTGACTTTAGGGGAAAGGAGATACACTCATTGTCAAGCAGCATTTCTTAAGCACTCATTGAATCCCAGGCAGTAAGGGCCCAAGTTAAAAAGAAATAGGAAAGGGGCAGCTAGGTGGTGCAGTGGATAGAGCACCGGCCGTGGAGTCAGGAGTACCTGAGTTCAAATCCGGCCTCAGACACTTAACACTTACTAGCTATGTGACCCTGGGCAAGTCACTTAACCCCAATTGCCTCACTAAAAAAAAAAAAAAAAAGAAATAGGAAGGATGCAGCTAGGTGGTGCAGTAGATAAAGCACTGGCCCTGGATTCAAGAGGACCTGAGTGCAAATCCTGTCTCAGACACTTGAAACTTACTAGCTGTGTGACCCTGAATAAGTCCCTTAACCCTCTTTGCCCCACAAAAAAGAAAGAAATAGGAAAACATAGAAAGAACTATGATAAGCAAGCCATATACAGGCAAACTTGAAGGTAATCACAAAAGGAATGCAGAAACAGGAGAGTAGAAAAGACTACTTGAAGAATGGAAATTTCACCTGCAACAAAGTAAGAAGTGAGAAAAGAGACCTCAGAAAAGTATATAACAGGGAGAAGGAATGGTCACATAGCAGATAAGGGCAAGGAGAAGGAAAAATATTTCAGAATGGTTAAGAGTAGGAAGGAGAAGAGAAGTAGGTAATGAAATCTGACAGCAAAGAGAGGAAATAGTAGAGCAGAGAAAAGCAAAGCAGCAATAGGAGAGAGAGAGACAAAAGTCACAGAGAGGTACCAAAGGAAATAAAGAGAAAGGAAGGAGACAGTAAAGGAATAGAGACAGTTACTATGGAGGAAGCACAGCACATAAGAGGGTGGTAATGATCTCTGACTCTTTAAAGCAGTCAAGGGAGTGAAGTAATGATATAATAACAGCTTAAATTGCAGAGAAGAAAAGAATCATGAGAGTAGAATTTCAACGATCCAAGGCGGGAAATTTTAATGACCTGAGTAAGGGTGGGGGAAATGCCATGGTGACAAATAAAGAGTGAGATCCAGGGGGTACTAGAGATAGAAAGAATGACCTAGCCAGGGGTCATTGCAACAATTGCTGTGAGAGGTGATGAAGCTGTGTATTTGAAGAGGGGATATCAGCAGAGAGAGAGCTACACTAGGATCCTGAAGACAAATTCTATCACCTCTTCCAGAACTGTTTGAGTGGCCCTTTCCTATCCCCAGAAAGACTAGGGCTCAAACAGACCTTTCTATTCCCTCCTGGAATATCTTATCTGCTGCTAAGCCCTTAAGTCTAAGAATTAGACAGAGAAGACAATTGGTAGGAGGGTCTCTGATGCTGTGATGGACAGGATTCCAACAAAGAAAATATATACATAGGCATATATCTGGTTATGTACTTGTATGTAAGCATGTGTGAAAAACCTAAGGAAATGATTACCTGAACTCATCTGTTTCATTATCTTGTCATAGACAGGGCAAGTGACACTGCCCGCCAAGGGAATTCAGGATACATTTGAAGAAGTAAACTTTTTTTTTTAACCAGGTACAAAACAACATCAGAAATTCTTAATTGTTTAGGGAATTTCTCCATCTGAAATTTCTAAGGAATAATGATGATGATAAAATAATCTAATGAGACCAGAGAGGAGAAAAACTTTCCTGGCTTCTTAGAGACAAAAGGTAGATCTGTTAATTACATTACAGGTAGAAGAAAAAGGGACATTCTGCCCTGTTTGTGGGCCATTTCATAAGTACTCATGGTCACATTTTTGGGAGACATTTTGTGATGCCATGGAAAGAGTTCTGATGTTAGAATGCTTTGGTTAAAGGCCTGTGTATACTCTTTGACAGTTGTATGTCAATGACTGACCCAGCAGACCCCAATAAGCCCAGGATTTCTCCTTTATCAAATAGGACTAATTACACTTTTGCAAAGAATCCATCACTTTGTAGTTTCAGGAATTAATGACAAATATCATCAATTCGGCCATTCATCTCAAGTACTGCTAATTAAGGTTTTAGCATGAGCATCATAATAATGACAATACCTACCAATGTCATAATAGGAGCTAAAAGGAATCTTTTCACTTTATGCAATTATCAGTGAGTCTGGTGTGGAAATGACACATTTGTAGTCATAGGAGATTTGATCTGAGAGACTCATGTTTTACCAACCAAGTGTTGCTATTCTGACTCACAAGATGATAGCAATATGAATGGAATGATGGTATACCTGAAAAAGTAGTAATAAACTTTGAATCTGATGAAAAAGTTGTAGCAATGGAAAATCTGATAAAAGAGAAGAGACTCTTATTGGTTTTCTACTTCTGCCTCTGCTTTCTCTTATCAAACCCTTCTCTGTCTAGTCTGTAACTTCCAATTCATCAAGCCCACAGTTTTTTCTCAAGCCATCTTCCTTGCATTAACCACTCTTCTTTTCCTTTTTTCCCCCTATCTTGACCCTTTGGTAAATTGGTTTAGCATGGTCCCTAACCCTTCTTATCATTTTGCCCATTGTGTCCTGCCAAGCCTCAGCCTTAGATGACTCCTACCATCTACTGCCTTTACACCTACACACATAATTCTGAATATAGGTGGGGAAAATTATGCAATTGTTCTGACCTTGTCTACTACAATTCTATGTTATAAAACCTCAACTGGAGGGGCAGCTAGGTGGCACAGTGGATAGAGCACTGGCCCTGGAATCAGGAGGACCTGGGTTCAAATCTGACCTTAGACACTTGACACTTACTAGCTGTATGACCCTGGGCAAGTCACTTAACCTCAACTGCCTCATTAAAAGACAAAAAACAACAACAAAAAACCAAAACTCAACTGGGCTCTCAATGCCACTAGCCATCCTGTACCTCCTTTGTAAACTCACTACCCCACCACCCTCCACAGTGGCACTTACAAGTCTCTTAATCCTCTCTAAACCTTCAAAGTGATATCTTATCATATCCTCTGAGATGAGAATTTTGCTTCACATTTTACAGTAAAAAATTGAGGCCATTTCCCATGAGTTCTTTCTTATACCCTTTTCCTCATCCCATATTACTTGGTTATTATCTGCCACTCTCTCCTTTTTCACCCCTGTCTCACCTGATGAGACAGTCTTATGAATTAAAAAGGCCCAGCCCAACCCCTGAACAATTGATCATATATTTTTCAAAAGATTGCCTTCTATGTCATCCTCACTCTTATTTTTGATAATTTCTGTCTCCTTGCTCATTCCTTGACTTTTGAGGTAAAATGCCTTGTAACTATAATTGATGTTGTTTTGATTTTTGAATTCAGTTATAGTTGTCTGTTGAATCTGCCACAAGTTACAGAGAGGAAGTGAGATGCTGAATTGAAGGTGTAGATATTTGTATTTGGGGAAAAGATTGAGGGGATAACTTTCACTTGGCCAAAAGCTAAGATCCACTTGATTCAGTTTTTTCAGTGTTACTTCCTTTTGAAAAGGAATGTTGGGGCAGCTAGGTGGCGCAATTGGAAAAAGTGGATAAAGTGCCAGCCCTGGATTTAGTAGTACCTGAGTTCAAATCTAGCCTCAGACACTTGACACTTACTAGCTGTGTGACCCTGGGCAAGTCACTTAACCCTCATTTCCCGGCGGGGGAAAAAATAGAAAAGGCATGTTTCCCACCTGGTTATCTTGAGTATCTCTGTGAGTTGGAATTGTTACTGTGTGATTGGTTGCCAACTGTGACTCTTACCTGAATTCAAACAGAGTTAAGGATGCTTAATCCTTGTATACATGTGTGGAATTATTCTTTGCCCTTTGCCTTAGACTTGAAGGACCAATTTTGATGCTGATATGATCATGTCTCTTATTTTTCCTTTTATAATAAATTCCCATAATCGGGGCAAGTGTTCAGCAAAAGAAATGAGCAGAAGACAATTGTGTAACTTTTGTTGTTGCTTTTTTGTTATTGTTCTTGTTTATTCTTTCTTGCATTTTTCCTTTTGTTCTAATTAATGTGGAAATATGTTTAACATGATAGTAATGTATAAGCCAAAATAAGTCTATTAAAAAAACAAACAGGGGTCAACTAGGTGGAGCAGTGGATAAAGCACAGACCCTGGATTCAGGAGGACCTGAGTTCACATCTGGCCTCAGACACTTGACACTTACTAGCTGTGTGACCCTGGGTAAGTCACTTAACCCTATTGCCCTGCAAAAAAAAAGCCAAAAGCCAAAAACCAAAAAACCCGATACAATTGTGTAAGATCTTACTGTTTTCAATCTGAATGGCTCATCATTCCATATCCCAAGCAACTAAATAAATTAATACTCTGGCTTGTCATTTGCCTGCTAATAGTTACATAGTCATATGTAAGATTAAGTTTCTGAAGGATTTCATTTTTTCAAAATGCTATTCAAATAATTGGATAAAAGAAAAAAATACTCATGAAACAAAGATATGAATCTCAATTTGTGATGTTAAAGTCAGAAAGCTCTTTGGTTTCATTTTAAGGGATAGAATTTCAGTACAATTTGTTATCTTGGTGAAGAGTAATGATTGTCTAATATCTATTTCATTTAATATGGCTAACAGTCAAATATGTTTTCCTACAGACAACCCATTTGATATATACTTTTTTTCTGTATGTGTATTCATACATCCTCTTGAAGGTCTTTTGTTACAACTGGAGCAAAATCAACCCCATTTTTTAAATCATAAAAGTATTTTATTATTTTCCAGTTACATGTAGAGATAGTTTTCAACATTAGTTTTCATAAGATTTTTAGTTCCAAATTTTTCTCCTTCCCTCCACCCTCCCCAAGACAAAAAGCAGTCTGATATAGGTTATATATGTACAATCACATTAAACATATTTCTGCATTAGTCATGTTGTGAAAGAAGAATCAGAACAAAAGAGAAGAAAACCTCAAAAGGAAAAAAAAAACAAAAACAAAAGTAGAAATAATATGGTTCAATATGCATTCAGAATCCACAGGTTTTTTTTCCTGTATGTGGAGAACATTTGCCATCATGAATTTTTCTGAATTGTCTTGAATCGTTGTATTGCTCAGAAGAGGTAAATCTCCTGGTTCTGCTCACTTCACTCAGCATCAGTCCACTTAATTCTTTCCAGTTTTTTCTGAAATCTGCCTGCTTATCATTTCTTAGAGCACAACAGTATCCCATTACATTCATATACCACAATTTGTTCAGCCATTCCCCAAGTGATGGGTATTCCCTTGATTTCCAATTCTTTGCCACCACAAAGAGAGCTGCTATAAATAAAACCAACCCTTTTTAAAGTAAATTCATTTGTATAAACATTGAATCTAGGGATGGAAAAACCTCTATCTGCCACAAACATTGTTATTTATGTTTAAATATATAGAATTATGTTCTTAATAGCATCTAATCCCCCTAAAATAATTGAAATTAATTGGAGTGGAAAATTTAGAGGAAGCACAAGAACAGATATAATATATGTCAAATGCAAATTATTCTAATGGGATGGGTTATGTAAAAACCTAAATTATCTGAAGTTTCAATTGAATTATGGATTCCTAATTTGATGTCCTTATAGCTTTATTGTCAATGAGATCTGTTATGGTAAAAATAATTACAAGAGATACCAGTTCTGGCCAAGTATATTATCAATTTATCAGTCTCTACTGGACAGAGATTGACAAAAGGGCTCCCTAGCTTTTCATGGTTCAAAGAGACCACATTACTACCTGTCCAGGTTTTTTAAAGTCACTTTTTGATAAGAGGCATGCCATCATACATCAATCAAATCTAATTGGTTCATCTAATTAAAGGTGGATTACATCAGGTCAGAAGGACTGAAGGTCCCCTTGATTCAGGACAATATCTCTATATTTGGTAATCAATTCAAAGAATTGGGACCCACCCAGACTGTGCCAGGATGCTGACTACTCTCTGGGTGTGGTCCTGAGGGGTACAGTGAGTCTGGCTGATAGCATGTAACACAAAGGGGTATCTGAAGTTCCCCATATATTGATAATCAATAATTATTTTCTCACAGATCAGAACCACAAGGTTTGAACTAGTTTTTACTATATGAACTAGTTATAGGAGTTTGATGACATGTCATTAAAATTTTAAGAGACTAGGGGCAGCTAGGTGGTGCAGTGGATAGAGCACCGGCCCTGGAGTCAGGAATACCTGAGTTCAAATCCGGCCTCAGACATTTAACACTTACTAGCTGTGTGACTTTGGGCAAGTCACTTAACCCCAATTGCCTCATTTAAAAAAAAATTAAGAGACCAAAGAGTGAGTCCAAAAGAAATTGAAGATGTAAGAGCAAACTACAGTTATTATTATTATTAAATATTTACTTAGTATTTTCAATTTTTCAAAGTTTCTTTTCTATAAAGCCCATTTAGATTAAAAAATAACCACCAAAGACATTACCAATATTATCACAGTTTTACAGATAAATAAACAGACTCAGGAAAGTCCAAGGCTTTTCAAATGTTATGGTTCTCATAAATGACAGAGACAGGATGAGACCCCAAGCATTCCTATTTCTAATTTCAGCAGCTTATTTTCTAAACTTTATTTCCTCACAAAATATTTGGAAACCTTTTCAACTTAGAGAACTTAAGATGAAGAGAAAGAAATGAAAAATGTTGTTTATACAACACAAGAACTAGTAAGGTCTAATGAAGAGGTGTCAAGCACACTCCATGAGGACCACATTGTGGCCCATGACACTTCTGAATATGACTTGAACTGGATTAAAATGTAATTTAAATATTTAACAAAAATAATGAATATACAATAAATCTCCAATAATATTACATTAAACAGGGACTCTTATGTATAGTTCAATGGTCTCCGTTGCTCTTTGTGCTTGATATCACTGGTCTACTGTAAAGAAAAGTGGATTTGAACTCATGAGACATGAGTATAAGTGACTGTCAATCATAATTTGTGTCACCAAAATGGGACACAGATTGTTTGGACTATAATACTCTCTTTTAAAAGATGAAAGTTCAAACTCTTGATACATGATCACAGAGGTCCTTTCTAGCATTAGGTCCTATAATGCTTGGATTCCAGTGTTCTTGCCCCTCTCCCATCCACTTCTTTTTTTTTTTTTTTGGTGAGTGAATTGGGGTTAAGTGACTTGCCCAGGGTCACACAGCTAGTAAGTGTCAAGTGTCTGAGACTGATTTGAACTCAGGTCCTCCTGACTCCAGGGCTGGTGCTCTATCCACTGCACCACCTAGCTGCCCCTCCCATCCACTTCTGGAAGCTATTTGTTTATCATAGTTTTAGGGCAGGATGATGGCAAGGGGTATGGTTAAGGACAGTGTGGCATAGGAGACAAGAATGTCTCCTACGCCATAGGGCATGCCAACATTTGAGGACTTGGGAGTCACAGAAGATCAGCACAAAAGGGCTGATGGTTGGGAAACATGCTGCTAGGAGGTCTGAAGTGGCCAGGAGCCAAGGCTGGTATTTGTCAATTTTAAAGAGGTAAAACGACAAGCTAGAATTAATGGAAAAAAAGAAGACATATGTACTCACTAATAGGAAGACAGCATGGGTGGCTCTTTTTTCAGGGAAAGTTCTGGGAGAGAGGTGAGAACTGTGAATATGTTTGACTTGTTGATGGTGTTTGTGCAACAGACACACTAAGTAGACACTGGCCCAGAGCATGAATCCCACACACATAACATCAGGAATAGAATAGATAATTGCAAAGAGTGTGGCATTAAAAGATACAGGAGCTAAAACTGAACAATATCCCAGATTCCACATCTTTGTATTATTAGTTTTATACCTTGAGTTATGCATAGTTCCAAGCAAAGTGAAATTTAACAGCAGGTAGAAAGACCAGCAGAGGAAGCAGGTGGGGGCAACGCACTTTGGAGTTTGGCTTTTGAGTTCTGCCCACCTGAAGTTACTGGGACTGATGGTGATGACCTGAAAACCACTCAAGAGACAGGTAATGCTGAGGGAAACACTCCGGGCCACACTATGAAGATAAAGGATAAGTTTACACCCAACATGATCAAAGAAATTTTTAATGCCTAAACAGACAATTGTCTGAGGGATTCCCTTGGAGAGAAGCACTTTTGAGTTGGCCAAGGCTAAGTGGGCAAAAATGCACTCTATGGGCCTCAGCCTGTGACCAATGAGTAAAGTGAAACTGTATAGTGTAAGGAGAAAGAAATTTCCAAGAATCCCAACTCCCATCTGAATAAGGAAGATAATGCTCAACAACAAGTCACTAACCATCATTTTCTCCAAGTCTTGGGAAGAACTGTGGCCAGTTCTGACAAATCCTAGGGGAAAAAAAGAGATTTGTTAAATTTCTAAAGGGTCTTACTGAAGACAATGGGGTTCCACTTGAGAAACATTGGGATAACCTGGTTTGGGGGCTGAATTCTGATATAATTGAGCTAGAGGTGAGTGGGTTGAAACACTGAGACTGGTTTCTATTTCCTGTATTTTCCCTTGGTAGCCAGAATGTGAAAGTTAGCAAAATATTAGGAAAGAAGTTCACCCTCCAGTCTGGAACCTTTTTATTCCTTTGGTGGTTGTGACCCAACTGCTAGAAGAATGAATTCACAAGTTGAATCCTAAAAGCCTAGGTGGGTAGGGATGTTTTCATAGTGCATTATTAAAATATGATAGATAAAAATGACAACTTAAAATGAGAAAATACCACAGAAAATCATGTGACCCCAGGGAAGACAATCAACTTCTCTCATTCTCAGTTTCCTGTTCCATTAAATGGAACAATAGTAGCTATTCTACAAGGTTTTTGTAGAGATCAAATGAAATACTATAGCAAGTGGATTGTAAGCCTTAAGGAATTATAAAATATATTAATTTATTGTATTATTTATTAATGAATATTATATTCATTATATATAATTCAGCAATTTAAGTTTAGAGAAACGATGGAATTTAACAGCTTGGATGTAATGGTAAAGACATTCTATTATATTTTTGTTGCAATAAAGATCATGAGAATTGTTTTTCTCCATAAAAGTATTTTATTATTTTCCAGTTACATGTAGAAATAGTTTTCAACATTTGTTTTTATAAGATTTCTAGTTACAAATTTTTCTCCCTCCCTCCCCTCCTTGCCCCCTCCCCAAGACAGCAAGCAATATGATATAGGTTATATATGTACAATCACATTAAAAATATTTCTGCATTAGTCATGCTGTGAAAGAAGAATTAGAGCAGAAAGGAAAAAACCTCAAAAAAAGAAAAACAAGAAAACAATAGAAATAGTATGGTTCAATCTGCATCTAGATTCTACAGTTCTTTTTTTTTCCATTTGGGGATTTAAATAAAATGAATCAACTATTAGTATTTTGGTGGCAAAAAGGAATACTTTTTGTTTTTAAAGATATTTTATTGTTAGTTCCTTTTTCTAAAGTTTTTTTGTCTGCTGTGTTTTGCATGACCAAACACGTATAACATATTGAATTGCTTGAGTTATTAAGGGAGGGGATAGGGAGGAAGGAAGAGAATGGTGGGGACAGAGCCAAGATAGTGGAGGAAAGGCAGTAAGGTCTCAGAACTCCTGACACAATCACTCCCAAAAAACTCCAAATAATTCCATAAGACAATTCCTAGAGCAGCAGAACTCACAAAAGGACCAGCTGAGATCATTTTCCAGCCAAAGATGGCTTAGAAGTTCTGCAAGAAGGGTCTGCTGCACCTGGGTGGGAGTAGAGCCCAATCCTGCGGTCACACCAACACAGATTGAGCCCTAGGCTGGCTGCCCAGACCTGGGTTGTGCCAAGATGGATCCAGCCCCAGACAGGCCATGCCAGAGAAATTTATCCCTAGAACCTCTAAATTGGCTGTAGCACCAGAATGTTCTGGAACTAAGCTTGTGGTCTGGTGAAAGGGTCAAGCAGTTGACTGGGGGAAGATTGCGGGTGTGTCTGCTGGAGCTAAGGCAGAATTCAGTTGTTCTGCCCCAGCTGAGAACCAGGAAGTAATCTTGAGGGGTGGCCCAGGCTGGGAAGGGCCACAGGCTTGCAGGAGCTCTCAACCACAGCAAACAAAATGTTGTTGTCTGGTTGAATAGCAAGTAGGTTTGGGGTTATTTACAGACCAGAGCACAGGCCAGGTGAGTGAAGAACCTGCCCCTCCTTAAATCATACTACCTTGGACCTCCTGAAGCTTGGGATGGTGCATCCTGGAAGTAGTGCCCCACTTTAAGAAGTAGTTAAGGGCAGCTAGGTGGTGCAGTAGATAGAGCACTGGCCCTGGATTCAGGAGGACCTGAGTTTAAATCTGGCCTTAGACACTTAACACTTACTAGCTACGTGACCCTGTGTAAGTCACTTAACCCCAATTGCCTCACCAAAAAAAAAAAAAAAAGAAGTAGTTAAAAGTCAAGAAATGAGTGGGTAAAATGAACAAACTGAGAAATATGTAGACCATAGAAAGTTTCTTTAGTGACAAGGAAGATCGAGGTGTAGCCTCAGGGGTGTATAGCAATATCAGGGCTTCTACATCCAAAGCTTCCAAGAAAAATATGAATTGGTCTCAGGCCATAGAGCACTCAAAAAGGACTTTGAAGATAAAGTAAGAGAGGCACAGGAAAAAATGGAAAGAGAAATGAGAGTAATGCAGGAAAGTCATGAGAAAAAAACCACAGCTTGAAAAGCCAAATGGAAAAGTTCTCTGAAGAAAATAATTGCCTAAGAATTAGGATTGAACAAATGGAAACTAGTGACTTTATGAGAAACCAAGACACAACAAAGCAAATACAAAATAAATAAAAAAATAGAGAGCAATGTGAAATATCTTTTTGGAAAAACAGCTAACCTGGAAAATAGATCCAGGAGAGAGCATTTAAAAATTATTGGACTACCTGAGAATTTGGAACACAAAGTTTTAAAAATCAATGTTACGGGGCAGCTAGATGGCGCAGTGGTTAAAGCACCGGCCCTGGATTCAGGAGTACCTGAGTTCAAATCTGGCCTCAGACACTTGACACTTACTAGCTGTGTGACCCTGGGCAAGTCACTTAACCCCAATTGCCTCACTAAAAAAAAAAAAATCAATGTTACAATAAATAAATAAAGACATTTTATTTGGGTAAGTGATTGGAGGAGTTTTGTGTTTCCTAAAACATTTTCAACTTAAGGTTAAAAACAATTCTCATAAAATGAAAAGCACCCACATGTACAAAAGTATTTATAGCTGCTCTTTTTGTGGTGGCAAGGAATTGGAAATACAAAACTCCTTCAAGCACTTACCCAAATAAAATATCTTTATTTATTGCCACCAAAATACAAATAGTTAATTCATTTTAATTAAATACCCAAACAATAACTCAAATTTGTCAATTTTTGTACATTAATATAAATTTTGGTACACTAATATAAAAGAATATTATAGTTCTATAAAAGAGACAAATATGAAAGAACCAGGTAATTAATAAATAATAATTTGTCAAATGCAAATTATATGGCAGGTAAGCTCCAAAGTGCTATGGATACAAATTAAAAAAGAGATAATTCCTACCCTCAGTTATGAATACAAGAATATATGGAAGTTATATAAATGAGAATTATAACAGTATACACATTGTTTACATTTTCAAAAAGATAGGAATAGAAGGGCAGAAAATATAGAATAGTAATAATAAATACAACAATATAACAACCACCACAACAATAATTACCAACAATAATATGAGCTAGCATTTATAGTGCCTCTCATTTGTCAGTTTTCACAAATAATATCTTAGCACTGAGGACATGCAAAGCCTATATACATGTGCGTATAATATTTTTTCTATGTGATTACTTTAAAACCATTCATTTTCATTTTGCTGGAGAAATGTGGCTGGGTTCTCCCTTGTCTTTGAGAATAGAATACATTTAATTAATTCTACCACTGTGATCAACCTTCAGGGAGGGTCCCAGAAATAGAATGAATCTTTTCTTTGGTCATGACAACTCATAAAATAAGGAAAATACAAAATGTCCCTAATCACTATCCAACAGTTTCTGTTACTATGGTTACAACAAGAAAGTGAGGGACAGTGGGGCTAAATGTGTTAAAAAAATTACAAAGGCGGGGGCGGCTAGGTGGCGCAGTGGATAAAGCACCAGCCCTGGATTCAGGAGTACCTGAGTTCAAATCCGGCCTCAGACACTTGACACTTAACTAGCTGTGTGACCCTGGGCAAGTCACTTAACCCCCATTGCCCCGCAAAAAAAAAAATTACAAAGGCTTTAGACAACCTGGAACCATTCATTTATGTCTTGCTACACTAAATGTGAGGTTCTAATGCAGTGATCAGAAAAGGGATTCAGTACTGCTAGAAATGGATTGTATCAATCTTGACAGTCTTGCTACTAATTTTTTCCCTTTTCCCTTTTCCCCCTTTTTTCTTTTTTTCCCCAGATTATTCTTGCTACAAATTAAACCAGAAAAAAAATATGGAAATTGGAGCTAAATGAAAGACAGGTTCAAAGGTTCTCCATGAAGATATTAATGAAGTAGGTGACAAAATGTATCCAGGGACAGGAAATGTCACACCATGGCATATGAAATCATCATGTAAACACTCACAAAATATATTGGCAACCAGACCATGATAAAAAGTAATTGTAGCTTTTACCTCAGTTACCAAGGAGAATCTTCTATCATAGATTTAGATGTGGAAGGGACCTTAGGAGCCATTTAGTCAATAATTCAATAAACATTTTTTTTTTCAGCACTCATTATTTACCAGACAGTCTGCTAAGAGCTGGGGGTGCAAAGAAAGACAAAAACAATCCTTGCTCTCAAACAACTCACAGTTTAATGGGGAAGATGATGTGCAAAGAACTACGTACAAAAAAGCTATATATTGGATAAATGGGAGATAATAAACAAAGGGAAGGCAGCAGAATAAATGCCGATGAGGCAAGGCATCAGGTAGTTCCTGTCAATTCCCACCTGCTGGTGGGATTTTATTGGGAACTTGAAGGAATATAGTGAAGTAAGCAGACAGAGATGAGGAGAGAAATAACTCCAGATACAGGAGGTGGAATGTCTTGTTTGAGACGGAACGAGGAGGCCAATGTCACAGAATCACAGAGTACCTGTAAGGGGAGAAGTGAGGGTGGAAGGTGGAAAAAAACTGGAAAAATAGGAAGGGGAGGTTATGACGGACTTGGGATGCCAAAGAGAGGATTTCATATTTGATTTGGGAGGTAATAAGGAAATACTGGTTTCTATTGAATAGAAGAGATACAAGGTCAGGCCAGTGCTTTAGGAAGATATGTTTACAAACTGAGTGGAAGATGAACTGGAGTGTAGAAAGACTTTTGGCAGGGCGACTAATTAGCACACTATTATAATAGTACAAGTGCGAGGTAATGAGGTCCTGCCTCAGGGTGATTGCAGTATTAGAAGAAAGAAGGGATTTTATAGAACAGATGTGATAAAGGTAAAATCAACAAGTCTTGGCAACAGATTGGATATGAGGGGAGAAAGAATACCAGTAAAAAGGAAGAAACCTAGTTTATGAGCCGGGGTGACCAGGAAGGTGTGGTACTCTCAAAGAGGGGAGAGTTTTGAGGAAAGATAATGCATTCAGTTTTGCACATCTTAAATTTAAGAGGTCATCAGGACATCCAGTTTAAAATGCCCAATAGGCAAGTGGAGATAGAAGATGAGAGTTCAGCAAAAAGATTAGGACTGGATAAGTAGATTTTAGAATCATCAGCATAGCAATAAAAACATAATCTTTAGGAGCTGATAAGATCACCAAGTGAAATATTATGATGGTTAAAGAAAAGTGGGCTCATGAGAGAGGACTTTATTATACCAATGTTTAGCAGGCATGACCTGAATGAAGATTCAGGAAAGGAGATTAAGAAGGAACAGTCATGTATGGAGGAGAACCAGGAGAAAATAGAGTCAAGAAAACACAGAAAATATCAAGGAGAAAAAGTCATCTATAGTGTAAAAATTTGTATCTATAAGGAATTAGAAAAGTCCATTCAAAAGAGTAACTAATAGATTGTTAGTAACTTTGGAGAGAAGAGATTCAATTGAATAATAAGATTAGAAGCCAGACTATAGAGAGTTAAGAATTGAGAAGAGAAGGAGCCTTCTATGGATAGCCTTATCATACAGGTTAGAAAAAAACAGGAGACAAGATAAGGAATGATCCCTAACAAGAATGGATAGATCAAGTGTATTTTGCTCTTGTATTGCTGATGACATGTTTGCTGAGGGTATATTTGTAGGCACTATGAAAGTAGCCAGAATATAAAGAGATATTAAACATAAAAGAGAAAATAAGGATTAGAGATGAGATAATCTGCTGGTACATGTTGAGATGCTTGCCTTAACAAGGGGAGGGACTCTATGTCTTACTGTGAGATGAGAAAAAGGAGATAGAAATGGAAAGCATCTGAGTGCTTTGAGATGAAGAAAAGAGGAGAAGGCAAAAGTTCTTGGATAATGGTGTCTTTTCCAATCAAATATGAGGTAAAGTTCTCATCTGAAAGAGGAGGGGAAGGGGGAAGCTAGGTGGCGCAGTGGATAAAACACCAGCCCTGGATTCAGGAGGACCTGAGTTCAAATTCGGCCTCAGACACTTGACACTTACTAGCTGTGTGACCCTGGGCAAGTCACTTAACCTCCATTGTCCTGCAAAAATAAAATAAAATAAAAAACAAAATGTACCTCAATATAGGACAGGTAAAAAAAAATAGGAGGGGAAGGAAGCTATAGTGGGTTTGACATAGGATGACAAGTTTTGGAAGTACCACTGCAGTGAGTGGCATAGTGAGTCAATTAGGAAAGTATGGCAAGGTTGACTTACTACAGTGAGGGCCAAGTTGAGATTATACAACATACATGAGGTAGGAACTAAAACTAAATAATATTCCCTCATTTGGTTCAGTGTCTTCATTTTATAAGAATGGAAAATGAGGCTGACAAAGGTTAAGTGACTTGTCTAAGAACACATAGACAATAAGGAATAGATTTATCAGTTGCAAACCTACAATTTCACACAAAGCTAGAAGAAAGAATTAAAATAAGAAACAAATCTATATTTTGAGAGAAAAATTAACAATTAAAATAATCCTAAAGAACTTTAATAATAATAATTATTATAGTCAACATTTATATAGTGTTTATTATGAGCTAAGCACTTTACAATTGTTATTTTATTTGATCTCACAACAACCCTGGGTGGAAAGTGCTATTTTTATCATAATTTTACAGGTTAAAAAAATGAGTAGGGGCAGCTAGTTGGCACAGTGGATAGAGTACTGGCCCTGGATTCAGGAGGACTTGAGTTCAAATCTGGCCTCAGACACTTACCACTTACTAGTTGTGTGACCCTAGGCAAGTCACTTAACTCCAATTGCCTCACCAAAAAAAAAAAAAGATAGAAAACTGAGGAAAATAGGTTATATTACTTGTTCAGAGTAACATAGTTAGGAATTGTCTCTGGTTGGATTTGAGCTCATGTCTTCCTGACTTCATGTCCAGTAGTACTCTCTCTGCTGTGCCCCCCTCAGCTGTCTGAGTTTACCTTAATGATGAAAAGTATTGGAAATGGACAGAATGAAAATTGACCCTATTAATGGCAATTATGGTACACAATTTTTGGTTCTGAATAAATTGCCATGACAGGAAGACATTGAGAGTCAGAATAAGTGTCAAGGGGGAAAAGGTTAAAATAATAGTCAGAATGCAGAGAATAGAGACTAATAAAAAACAACGAATAAACAAAAAACCTAGAGGAGTGATGTCAGGAGAGCAGAGTTTGGGAAAATGCCCCCTGACAACATTTGTTGAATAAAAATCTAGGGAGCTCTCAATTCAGGGACAATAGTTGAAGTACCATTTATGAAATGTGATGAGGTCACGGAGTAGGAGAGAAACTCGCAATAGTAACAGGACTGCATGAAGATACCAAGGAAAAATTCTAAGACCTGTTCCAAAAGGTCTCTTTCCTGTCCCCTAGGCAGATAGGGCCTGAACACTACTATACTCTTATTATCTCCTGGAAGAGTTTTTCTGCTTCTAAGCTCCTAAATATAAAACTGAGATAGAAAAAGATACCCACCTGATTGTTCTTTGCTTCTAGGATGGAGGAAAAGACTGCACCTAACAGAATATGTTCCTTTAAATGTGTATCTGTGTAACTCTGTGTGTGTGTGTGTGTGTGTGCGCGCGCATGTGTGATGGCATAAGCAGGTCCCAGTTATAAGGCCTGGATTGTCTGAACTCATTTTCCTCCAGAGCTGTGATTATCATGGCAGCACCAGTGACATTAGTCTGCCAAGGGAAAAGGGGATGTGTCTAAAAGACTGAACTTTTGCCCCAGATGAATATGTCTTCAAGGATTTCTACTGATTGAGAATTCCCCTTCTGCCATTACTAATGAATAATTGCAATGGTCAATTTATCAACGAAACTCAAAGAGAAGAGAGACTATGTTATGCTCCACGAGACCAGAGGTGCAGCTGTTAAAGAGATTGTCATATGGAGAAGAAAGAAAACTAACTTGTTATTATGGTTACTTCTTTTAGTAACCTTGGCCTAGCTTAGGCTTTAGGGCTTGTCCTGAGTAACCTCCGGCCTTGCATCTTCTTTCTTTTTCATTCAAGTTCCCAGCCTCCTGAAGCAGTCTCTGAAATGTGAATTCCTGCATAAAGCTAATATTCCTAAGTAAGGTAGTGGTGACTTTTTGGGGTAATTTTATGTCTTTTTCTGTTCAATTCTTAGGGTCTGTTGACCTCCTTTGACCTCCCTTACAGTGATCAACAGCAAGAAATGGACTTTATTTTCAGTAGGGAAGGTTACACACAACTAAATAAGGGCCCAACTTTTTCATTTCTTGAAGATATTTTAATTTCGTAAAAAGAGTAATAAAGTTTTGTGCCCTTTGTTACAGTCTTATCTCTAATTTAATGTTGTATGTGTTTGTGTATGTATATATGAATTGGGTTGAGTTGTATTTCCATGTGATTTATCTGTGTCCACATGATTTAAAATGTGACTTGCAGGGAAGCAAGAATTGATATCTCTAGTCACCTTTTTCCATCCTCTAACGAGACTTTGATCCTCTTGCTAAAGGGAAGCCGGAGGTTGAGGCCAGAGGTGGGCCACTCTGCTCTACTCAGAGAGAAGGAGTACTAGACTAGAATTACATCTGGCTTCTTCCTTAAAGATTATTATTCTAGGGAAAGTGATTTTTAGGTTCAAATTGTTATTCTGATTGTTATATTTTAAGAAGAAAAGACTGTTCCAAGTTATTAATCCAAGACCAGATTCCCTTCCCACCAGATGACAGTTCCACAAGAAATACGCATAACAAGCAGCAAATAAGCTCATTTATTCAAATCAATAGAAAAAAAATCAGGGAAAGTGTATATAGGAGACTATAAATCAAATGATACTGTCATGGGGATAATGGGTTAGGGGTTGGGGTTCTTAGAAATTCCTCTTTAAAGAATTACACCTGGGGGGGGCAGCTAGGTGGCACAGTGGATAGAGCACTGACCCTGGATTCAGGAGTACCTGAGTTCAAATCCAGCCTCAGACACTTGACACTTACTAGCTGTGTGACCCTGGGCAAGTCACTCAACCCCCATTGCCCTGCAAAAAAAAAAAATTACACCCTCTTGCACACGAAAGCAGTTACAATAAGATGGTAGTTTATTTAGGGGCAAGGGAAGGGAGGGGAAGGGAAACCATGAAAGAAATCCTTGGACTTTCCATGGGGAGAGAGGCATGGCACAAAGCATATGGCTTTGAGATACCAATCTCCTCGAGCAGGAGACTGGCAGATACTTTTATAGGGGACTGACCTTTTATAGGGGGTGACCATCTCATGGTGGAAAGTTCCTTTAGTGAGGGAGGACCATCCCCCACTGGTTGCGGCTGGAAGGATTGGGTGAGGGGTGGCTGCAGATCTCTTCAACACAAAGGAAGCAGCCACACCTAATCTTGTCACCCCAGGGTTGAGGGAGACTTGAATGAAGGGTGGAGGTCCCGGAGCTAGCTCAGTCAGAACTGGTTCCGCTTATCTCTCTAGGTTTATCTGTCCTCTGATTTAGTTTCTCAAGGAGAAGATTCCTCGATGTGCTCCAGAGAACTTCTGGGGTGCTCTGGGCCCACAACAATACAAAGTGAATGATCTGTCTAATTGGAAGCAAGTTAACTCAGCACAACCAAGATAGAGAAGATCTTTCCTAAAGGGAAAAGGACCTACATGTACAAAAATATTTATAGCATCTCTGCTTACTGTGGCAAAGAATTGGAAATTGAGAGAATGTCCATAAATTGGGGGATAGATGAATAAGTTGTGGTATATGAGTGTAATGGAGTACTCTTGTACTATAAAACATGATGAGCAGGTGGATGTAAGAAAAAACCTGGAAAGACTTACATGAATTGATGCTGAGTGAAGTGAGCAGAACCAGGAGAATATTATACACAGTAATAGCAATGTTGTCAGATGATCAACTATGACTGACTTAGCTTTTCTCAGCAATACAATGATCAAAGATAATTGCAAAAGACTCATTATGGAAAATGCTTTCCAGATTGAGAAAAAAATATGGAATCTGAATGCATATCAAAGCATACTATTTTCACTTTTATTTTTGTTTTTGTAGCTTTTCCCTTTTGTTCTGTTTCTTCTTTCAAAACATGACTAATTTGGAAATAAGTTTAATGAGATTGTACTGTATAATATATATCAGATTACTTGCTGTCTTGGGGAGGGCATAGCAAAGGGAAGGAGGGAGAAAAATTTGTCATTCAAAACAAAAAATGAATGTTGAAAACATATTATAACTTTGTAAGAAACTTAGAATAATAGAATTTCAAACCTGAAGAAGCCTCAATTGCCTTCTCCCCCTCCCAAATTCTACTACTTTAATTGAGTAGGAATCTTCTCTACAATATTCTTTTTTTTTTTTTTTTTTTAGTGAGGCAATTGGGCTTAAGTGACTTGCCCAGGGTCACACAGCTAGTAAGTGTTATGTGTCTGAGGCCGGATTTGAACTCAGGTACTCTTGACTCCAGAGCCAGTGCTCTATCCACTGTGCCACCTAGCTGCCCCTACAATATTCTACCAAGAGATTCTGATACTAATCATCTCAGTTCTGTTCGAATACTTCCAGTGACAGAGAGCTTGCTAGTGCTTGAATCAGTTTATTCTTCTGTTGTACATCTCTAACTTTGTGATTTTCCCCCTTCACCTTGGCCAGAAGCCTGACTGCCTTCAATATATAAACTGTTTTGAGATGCTTTGACTAGACTTTAGTGTAACTCTTGAATTTTAAGTCTGACACCTGAGGTTCAGAGGTGAAATAATTTCTTGATGTCACAGGAAATGATGAATTCATGACTTGAACTCAAAATTTATCACTTCCACAGCTTCTCTTACCTTGCTCTTAACTCTGCTCCTTATATTGCTTATAGCCTTACCTTATGGAGACAAGTAGAATAGGGTCATGGCACACATTCTTGACATCATTTTGAAGTCTTGAAGTGACTTAGTATATCCTTTGTAAAATTCCTCTTCTCCAGACTAAATAATTCCACTTTATTTAACTAGTATTCACATTATGATCTTCACTCCCCTACCCATACTGGTTGCTTACCCCTGGATACACTCCAGCTTATCAGTATCATTCTGGGGTTGGAGAGTGGTTCCTAGAATGTTAGACTGCACTATAAGTGTTGTCTGACCAGGGAAAGTTTTAACATTAAGGGTGTTAGCTATTCTGCATATTTACAGCAACCTTTTCCCAATAGTTCATATTTCTTTTTTTGACAGCGTTTCACTTTTCATAATCTTCCATTTGAAATGATTTAATAATGATAAAAACCATTTTTCTGTATTTTAAATTGTAACTAATTTGGGTCAAGGGAGTTGTATTCATGAGGGCAACTAGGCAATTTCTTAGAATATACTTACTTTTATTTGATATTACCTCCATGTCAATTTCTTGGGATTGTCCATGCAAAAGCCATTATCTTTTTATTTGTTTGTTTGTTTTTTGTGAGGCAATTGGGGTTAAGTGACTTGCCCAGGGTCACACAGATAGTGTTAAGTGTCTGAGGCTGGATTTGAACTCGAGTCCTCTTGACTCCAGAGCCAGTGCTCTATCCACTGTGCCACCTAGCTGCCCCAAGGCCATTATCTTTTTTTTTTTTAAAAATATTTTTAATTTATAGAATAAAACAAGCATTTCTATAACAAGGTACAATAAAAAGATGACTTGCACATTAAAGTACAAGTCTACTAAGAACAACATGCTATTCCTTTCAAATCTACAGCCAAATTATCATGTTTATTTCTTTTTTCCTTTTCTTTTCTTCCCTCCCCTTAATGGCTAATATTAGAAACAAATACACACATATGGAAAACTATTCTACACATAGTTCTATTTATCAGTTCTTTCTCTGGGTGCAGATAGAGTCTTTCTTCATGTGTCCTTTATAATTGATATGGGTATGTCTATTTATAATAGACAAAAGAATTCATTCAACTAAAGTGGTTCTTAAAACAGTATTGCTGTTACTGTATGCAATGTTCTCTTAGTTCTGCTCATTTCACTCTTCACTATTTTGTACAAGCCTCTCAATGTTTTTCTAATATCATTGAGCTCATCATTTTTTATAGCAGAGTAGTATTCCATCAAAAGCATATACCACAACTTGTTCAGTCATTCCCTAATTAATGGGCATCCCTGAAATTTCCAATTCTTTTCCACCACAAAGAGGGGTGCTATAAACATTTTTAGAACATGTATGTTCTTTTTCCTTTTTCCCTAATCATTTTTGGAAATAGAAATAGTAGTGGTATTCCTGGATCAAAGGGTATAGGTAGTTTAATAACTCTTTGGGGATAATTCCAGATTATTCTTCAGAATGTTTGTGCCATCTTTTAATTCCACCAACAATGAATTAGTGTCCCAATTTTTCTAAATCCTCTCCAACATTTGTCACTTCCCCCTTCTATGATTTTAGGCAATTTAGTAGCTATAAAATATCTCAAGGTTCTCTTAATCTGAATTTCTCTAATAAATAGTGATTTAGAGCATTTTTATTTGACTATAAACAATTTTGATTTCTTTATTGGAAAACTGCCTTGTTCATATCCTTTGACTATTTATCATGGAATGATTCATATTCTTATAGATTTGACAAAACTCTTCATATATTTTAGATAGGAGACTTTTATCTGATAAACTATATATATTTTGTCACAATTTTCTGCTTTCCTTCAAACCTTGACTACATTTGTTTTATTTGTACAATTTATTTTAATTTAAAATAATTGAAATTATTCATTTCATACATAACTTTGCTCTCTATTGTTTTTTTTTTTTCATATGTGTCAAGATAATGGAACTCAGGGGTTCACCTGGAGATTGATCTGGGCTGATTGAGCTGGGGAAGAGTGACTGACTGGCATACTAGATTGTAAGCATGTCTGTCTGGTACTTAATGGTACTTAATGAATTTGAATGACACTAGCCAATCAGCTTGAGGAACCTCCCATTTCTGGGAGGGGAGCATGAAGCAGGAAGCAGACATTGGAGGAGGGTTCAACCTCTTTGGCTGCGAGACATCAGTGTGGTGGCAGAGAACTTCAGAAGGGGGAGATTAGGAAGGCTAGATTTGCCAGGTTATGGGAAATCTGTTCTCAATCTTTCTTTCTTTTACTATTTTTTCAATAAACCCTTAAAAAAACCTAAATTCAGGCTGCAGTTAGGTGGCACAGTGGATAGCTCACTGGCCCTGGATTCAGAAGGACCTGAGTTCAATTCTGGCCTCAGACACTTAACACTTACTAGCTGTGTGACCCTGGGCAAGTCACTTAACCCCAATTGCTTCACCAAAAAAAAGAAAGAAAGAAAGAAAGAAAGAAAGAAAGAAAGAAAGAGAGAAAGAAAGAAAGAAAAAACCTAAACTCATTTATCAGTGATTTTAGTCAGTTTCCCCCCAAAACTAGGGGGGCAGATTAGAACCCACATTTAGAATTTTAAATTAGACACATAAATTGTTTGCCCATCTATAAGTCCGTTAAGGAATATGTTCCATGTTTTACTTTTCTTGTAAAATCTCTCCATATATCTAGGTCATGTATCCATTTTGATCTTATCTTGATAAATGGTGTGAGATACTGATCTATTCTCAATGTCTGCCAGACTTGGCTTTTCTCAGCAATACAATGATCAAGGACTATACCAAAAGCCTCCTGATGTAAAATTCCATCCTCATCCAGAGAAAGATCTATGGAGTCTGAATGTAGTTCAAAACATTCTATTTTTACTTTTCTTTGTTTTTTTTTCTTTCTTGTGGTTTTTCCCTTTTATTCTGATTCTTCTTTCAAAACACAAGTAATGTGGAAATTTGTTTAACATGATTGTATGTGGATAACCTATATCAGATCATTGCTGTCTTAGGGAGAAGGAAGGGGGAAATTTGGAACTTAAAATCATATAAAAATGAATGTTGAAAACTATATTTATATGTAATTGAGAAAAATAAAATACTATTAAGTTTAAAAAAGATAAATAAAATAGGTCTGTTTAGACATTCTATTCCCTCTTCTGCTAATTTAGGCAACTGATGTTTTTATAAATATTCTTCCATTTTACTCATTGTTAAATTTATTGGCATATAATTGGGTAAAATAATTCCTCATAATTGCTTTAATTTCATCCTCATTAGTGACATATCATGCTTTTCATTTTTGAAACCAGTGATTTGGTTTTCTCTCTTTTTAAATCAAATTAATTGATTGTTTGTCTATTCTGTTTTTTCATAAAATTTCTAGTCTTATTTATTAATTCATTGTTTATTTTTTTACTTTTAACTTCATTAATCTTCCCTTTTATTTCAAGACTGTCTATTGCTTTGTTTTCATTCCCAGCTCTTAGCGCAGTATCTGTCACATAATAAGCAACGGAAAAGGGTTATTGACTGACTGACTGAATAAATGGATTGTAAAGATCATTCAACTTCTAAGTCGATTATAAGATTATCCTCGGTAACTTATATACAAGCTCCAATTATTTTTCATAGTGGTCTTATTGCCAGTACGGTAATGCAAGAGGATATGTGCCAAGATGTATTGTTTTCTTTCTCTGGATACATTTTGTCACTTACTTCATTTATATTTCCAAGGAGAACTTTTGATTTAGTCTTTCATTTAGCTCCGATTTCCATTTTATTTTCTGATTTAATTACTAGAATGAATGTCAATTGATACAATTCACTTCTATCAGTACTGAACCCATTTTCTGGTCACTGCATATGCATCTCACATCTAGAATAACAAGATGTAAGTTAATGATTCTAGGTTGTCTAAAGCCTTTGTAATTTTTTTTTTTTGGTGGGACAATGCGGGTTAAGTGACTTGCCCAAGGTCACACAGCTAGTCAGTGTCAAGTGTCTGAGGCCGGATTTGAACTCAGGTACTCCTGAATCCAGGGCCAGTGCTTTATCCACTGTGCCACCTAGCCGCCCCCGCCTTTGTAATTTTTAAGACATTTAGCTTCACTGTTCCTCACTTTCTTGTTGTCACCATAGAAACAGAAGTTATTGAATGAAAAGGGGCATATTTTTATTTTCTTACTTTATTAGTTGCCATTATATAAAAAAAGATTCATTCTATTTTTAGAACCCTAGAAGATTGGACAGAGTGGGCAAATCAGCTAGTAGACGTGTTCCATTTTTAAAGGCCTGGAGAATCCAGATTTACTTCTATAACAGAATGAAAATAACCTATTTTAAAAGTAATTACTGGAAGGAAAGCTGCTGCTGAAAGTTTTTCTTTTATGTGGATTTTGTTTTATAAATCTCTCATAAAAGTATACATAGGGGCAGCTAGGTGGCGCAGTGGATAGAGCACTGGCCCTGGAGTCAGGAGTACCTGAGTTGAAATCCGGCCTCAGACACTTAACACTTAACACTTACTAGCTGTGTGACCCTGAGCAAGTCACTCAACCCCAATTGCCTCACTAAAAAAAAGTATACATAAGGGGGCAACTAGGTGGCATAGTGGATAAAACACCATCCCTGGATTCAGGAGGACCTGAGTTCAAATTTGGCCTCAGACACTTGACACTAACTAGCTGTGTGATCCTGGACAAGTCACTTAACCCTCATTGCCCTGAAAAAAAAAAGTATTATATAGTGGACTGATGCTGAGTGAAGTGAGCAGAACCAAGAGAACATTGTATACAGTAACAGTAACATTGTGTGATGATCAACTGTGATAGGCTTAACTCTTCTCAGCAATACAATGATCCAAGACAATTCCAAAGGACTCGTGATGGAAAATGCTCTCCACATCCAGTAAAAAGAACTGTGGAATCTGGATGCAAGTTGAACCATACCATTTTTATTCTTTTTCTTTTTTGAGGTTTTTCCCTTTTGTTCTGATTCTTCTTTCACAACATGACTAATGCAGAAATATATTTAATGTGATTGTACACATATAACCTATATCAGATTGCTTTCTGTCTTGGGGGAGGGAAGGGAGGGACAAAGAGAAATTTGGAACTTGAAATCTTATAAAAACAAATGTTTAAAACTATCTTTACATGTAACTGGAATATAATAAAATACTTTTATGATTTAAAAAAGTAATTATATAAAGAAAAAAGAGTGTTATATAAATATAAATAATGCATTCTCTTAGTGCTATGTGAGAAAAAAAGTTGTGATATATTTAGTATAGTGACTGGCAAATGGTAGGCATTGTTTAAATAGTAGCTCACATTATTCTTCTTAATATTATTTTTGTTGTTATATTGATATTTTTTATTATTGCCTTTCCCTATCTTCTGCCTTCCATTTGTCTTTAAAATACAGACAAATGTATACTGCTATTATTCTTATTTATGTCAATTTTCAAATATTTTTGTATCCTTGATAATAATCAGACTGAGGCCCATAAAGTGCATTTTTGCCTACTTAGTGTTGGCCAATTCAAAATTGCTTCTTTTCAAGGAAATTCCTCAGATGATTGTTTGGGCATCAAAAATATTTTGGATTGTGTTGGGTGTTAATTTTTCATTTGTCTTCAAAATGTGGCTCATAGTGTTTCCATCACCTGCCTCTTGAGTAGTTTTCAGGTCCCAGAAACTCCAGGTGAGCAGAACTCAAAATTCAAGCCCCCAAATGTATTTATTATCTCTACCTGGTTGCTCTGCTGGTGCTTCTACATGCTGAAAACAATTTACTTAGTTTGGGACTATGCATCACTGAAGGTATATGATTAATAATACAAAGATGTGGCAGCTGGAATACTGTTTACTTTTAACTCCTGCCTCTTTTGATGCTGCATTTTTTGCAATTGTCTTTTCTATTCCTGATGTTATGTGTTTGGGATTTGTGATCTGGTCTAATTTGTAATAAATGTCCTCCCAGTTCTGCCTCTGTCTATGAGCAATTGTGAATGCAATGCAATGATCCAAGACAATCCCAAAGGGCTAATGATGAAGCATACTATCCACTCTCAGAGAAAGAACTGATATTGATTGATCACAGACTAAAAAAAAAGAGCACTTGTGGATTGTACGTATGTAACCTATATCAGATTGGTTGTTGTCTTGTGGAGAGGGGAGGAAAGGGAGGGAGGGAGAAAAATTTGGAACTCTAAATCTTATGAAAATGAATGTTGAAAACTACCTTTATATGTAACTGGAAAAAATAAAATAAATGTTTGTTACTAAAAAAGAATATTAGCTTTATGCAGGAAATCAGATTCAGACTTGAATGAAATAGAATGCAGATGCAAAGCCTAGAATCCATCAAAACAACCCCCAAGCTCAAGACAGGGCAAGGTTTCTAATGGAAGTACCCATAATAAGGTGTTAGTTCTCCTACCTCTGCCCGTGACAACCTTTTTAACAGCTGTACCTCTGGTCTCTTAGAACCCAGGAAAGTTTCTCTCCTCTGAGTTTAGTTGGCCATTGTCATTATTCATCAGTAATTGCAGATCAGGGATTCTCAATCAGTGGGAATCCTTGAGGACATTTTCATATGGAAGAAAAGTTCAGTCATTTAGATACATGCCTTTTTCCCTTGGCTGATTAATGTCACTGGTGCTACCCATGACATGGTAATCACAGCTCTGGAGGCAGAGGAGCTCAGTCAATCTACCCTTATAACTAGGATTTGCCTGTGCCGTGATGCATGCACACACATTTACAAAAGGATATATTCTGTTTGGGGCAGCCCTTTCCTCCATTTTAGAATCAAAGAACAATCAAGTGAGTATCTTCTTGTGTCTCAGTTTTACATCTAGGGGCTTAGAACTAGAGACAATTAGAAAGTTTGCATGTTCAGGCTCTGTCTGCCTGGGGATAAGAAAGGGATCTTGAAAAGCGTGGAACAGGCCTTGGATTTTTTCCTTGGTATCTTAGTGCATCCCTGTCTTTATTGAGATTCTCTCTCTTCATCCATGACCATATCACCTCTTACAGGTGATTTTTCAACATCCCTTAACTGTTGTCCCTGATTTGAGAGCACCCTGGATGTTTATTCAACACTTGTTGGGGACATTTTCCTAAATGCCACTCTCCTGACATCACTCCTTTGGTCTTTTTGGCTTTTATAGTCTGTTCTTGTCTTCTTTGCATTCTTACCATTATGTCTTTTCTGGTAGACTGAAGCTTTTGTTTTCTTCTCCCCTTCATTCCCTGCTCCTCCCTACCCCTCCCTTCCCTTTCTTTTCTCTTTTGGATTATCTCTCCCTGCTCTGAGCCATTCTGATGTCTATTGCCCCTTTCTCATATTCTTGTTTTGAGCAACCTCTGAGTCCTTTGTCTCTCTCTCCTGTTGATGCTCTCCTTACCTCTCTATTTCCTACCTCTGCTCACTGGAATTTTAGGTCTCTAGTTTTTTATTCTCATTAATTTTTATGTATCTGAGATAATTCTTCCTGATCTTTTCCTTTACTTTTTATGAGACCCCCCCCTTTCCATATTGTAGCATACTCTGCAATCTCTTTCTTACCTCTTCCTTCCTTTTTTGCATTTGAGGTCTCCTTTATCTTTATCCTTTTTTTAATGCACTCTTCAAACTGGATTGCCCTAAGAAGTATGTAGAAAGGGAGACAGCTCAAAGGCAGGTTGAATGTCCTCATAGTCCTATTGTTTAGCATTCCTATCCTTAAGTGATTCTCATATCCTTTGTCATAAACTGGAAAATCCTGGGCTCCATTCAGAGAATGGGAACTCCACTTCTTTTTCAGGCTTTCATTTAATGAATAAGCAAATCCACCCAATTTCTTCTACCTGTACAGAGCAGATTTCACCTTGCAGTTTGGGGATGAGACTGAGAGAATGCAATACTACGTTAAGATTGATTTCTTTTGCATACACCAAAGAAGCTCTTTTTAAATTGCCTTCCTTAATCTGAGTTCATTGTCTGGGAACGCTTTGTAGAACTATTTTAGTAAGAGCCCATAGTACAAAAATGGAGTATCTCTTTGTACCTTTGAGCAGAAGGATAGTCAATTATGGGGTAAATGCCAGGCAGAGACACACATTTGCCTAGTCAGTCAGTTCAAAATATTTATTAAGCATCTACTAGATAAAAAGCACTGTGCTATATGCTGGGCATTCAAAGAAAGGTAAAAGACAATCCCTGCCTTCAAGGAGCTAACAGTCTGATGGGAGAGACAATGTAAAAACAACAATATCACATATTTTAAATATCTAGGCCCTGGCAAGTCTTTTATTTTTTACCCTCCTTGATTACAGAACTTTCCAGTCCTTTAGTATTGATATTTACTGTGATGTTCTTAAAGGAAGCACAGTTTTATAGTTAATAGGAACTGTTCAGATTGGGTTACAGAGGTTGTTTTCCCTTTAAAATGGCCCACTGAACTATGGGGAAAAATACTTCCAATATTTCTGATGTGAATTAGAGCTCTTGGGGTGGATTTCAAAAGCTTCAGTCATCTTGGTTTCCTGACACGTCACCTATTATGTAATGGACTTCCTCAGAGCCTATGATCCAAAGGTGCTATTATGATTATTCACTTTGATACATTTCTTCTGAGACAACAATATGATCTGCAGATATGAATCTTCTAATGATGTATTTAGTGAAAAACAAGGGGAGAACTAAAATGCATTTGGGTATCATATCCCAAGGAAGGATAAAGCTAATATAATCAAAAGGGTGATAGAAAACAGTGATGAAGCACCCCTATTTAGACATTCTGTTTGTATTAAAGCATGTCATAGAAGAGAAACATAATGCATACAAAATGGAACTTAAATTTCATTTACGCAAACTATTCAGACGTTATTTATAGGAACGTCCTATGAGGACCAAATAAGACAAAGATACTGCATATTACCATATTAAAATGTCATATTAGTTAAAGATCAAAAAGACCCTTGAGTTCATTGATTATAATTTCTAAGTAACAATATATTAGAAACCCCAGCTAAATTCCCTAAAACTTGGGACAGAGATAGGCACCCCCATCTAATTTCAAACGGCACACAGGAAAGATTTTCAAGGTTATGTTTTGTGGTGGGAGATAAAGTTTTGTCAGTCAAATATTGAGCAAGGTACAAACAAATGTATTGAAAGTGCTTCATTTTTCCTTCCAACGACTAGCTTACACATGCATGTATATAATATCAGCTGTATAAGGAGAGAAAATGTGGGCCCACAAATAAGAAACAAAACACCCAACAACAAACAGTGTAGTTTAGAGACAGTTGAGGTAGAGCTTTTAGGCTATAAATAAGTTTCTATCTTAAATATATTGAGCAGAACTAACCTTTAAAATGATCTTTGTCGGGGGCGGCTAGGTGGTGCAGTGGATAAAGCACTGGCCCTGGATTCAGGAGTACCTGAGTTCAAATCCGGCCTCAGACACTTGACACTTACTAGCTGTGTAACCCTGGGCAAGTCACTTAACCCCCATTGCACCACCCCCAAAAAATGATCTATGTCTATATCATGTGTGTTTTTCTACATGGTCAGGAGTGGTTGAGAAAATGGTTGGCTAGAGGAGGAGGAAATAGAATTCCCCCTCCCTCAATTCCATCAGGGAGCTTTATCACTTGCACAGTCCCATTTCTTCCCCTAAAGAACACACAAGTCGTGACATAGATGGGAAGTGTGTGATGGAGCCCATTTTTGTAAAAGCAATTTTTTACAAAATTCAAGGAAAAAATGGATGTGATTTAGAAATCATGCATTTATTGAACAAATATGGCTAAAGACATTTTAGCACTATTTAAAAAGTAATAAACAGCTATTGTGCTTGCTTCAAAAAAAATAACAGCAATATACAAACATGCTATACATAGGACAAAACTTCATAACCATGCAACATTTATTTCCCTTCTCCCAGTATCAAATATTATTTTTGAGGGTGCCAACATTTCCCTAGTAACTGTGGTTCACAAAGATTCATCATTTATACCTATACTTTCTCATGCCCTATGTCATACCAAGACCTATGATTTGACCTTTATAATATTTTTTCCCCCTTTGTAAATTCTGTCAAAGACAAGCCCTTCTTTCCTGTAATACTGCAACCATCCTGGAACAGGACCTCATCACCTGAAACCTGGACTATTACAATAGCGTGTTAGTTGTTCTCCATGCCAAAGGTCTTTCTGGATTCCAGTCCATATTCCACTCAGTGAATAAAGCAATCTTCTAAAGAACAGATCTAGCCATCTCCCTCTCTTCCACACAAAACAATCCAGTGTTTTCTTATCACTTCTGGGATCAAATGTGAAATCCTCTCTTTGTCAGTCCATGTCCATCATAACCTCCACTTTTTATCTTTCCAGTTTTCTTGCACCTTACAGCCTCATCCGTTACAGGTATTCTGTGATTCTGTGACACTGGCCTCCTTACTCTTTCTCATACAAGACCTTCAATTTCCTAACTTGGGGCACTTTTTTTTTTTGGTGGGGCAATGAGGGTTAAGTGACTTGCCCAGGGTCACACAGCTAGTAAGTATCAAGTGTCTGAGGCTAGATTTGAACTCAGGTCCTCCTGAATCCAGGGCTGGTGCTTTATCCACTGCGCCACCTAGCTGCCCCCCATTTGGGGCACTTTTGCTCTCTAAACCCCATTCCTGGAGTTTTCCCTCTTTTAATCTCTGCCTTTTTCCTTCATTGTACTTCCAATTCCTAATAAAATACTAGCATCAGGTGGGAATTTATACAAACTACCTGATGCCTGTGTTGATCCCCTTTCATTTTTGTACCTTCCCTTTGTTTTTTCCCATTTAGCCAATATGTAGCTTTTTTGTATCTAGTTATTTTCATGTCATCTGCCCTGTCAGTTGTGAGCTCTTTGAGAGCTTTTTTTGTCTTTTGCCTTTTTTTTTTTGAATCCCCAGGTCATAGCAAAGTGTCCGGTCCATAAGAAGTGCTGAATAAATGTTTATGGAACGACTGAATGACTGAATGGCCTCTAAGGTCCATTCTACCTCTAAATCTATGATAAAAGATTATCCTTAATAACTGGTATACAAAGTCCAGTGATTTATCATGGTGGTCTTATTGCCAGTATATATTGAAAGTACTACAATGCAAGATGGTAACATGTGCCAGGATATGATGTTTCCTAACCCAAGATAAATTTTGTCAAGTACTTCATTTATATCTTCATAGCAAACCTTTGAACCAGTCTTTTATTCTCCCCCTCACTCCCATTTCCTTTTTGTCTTTTGGCTTCGTTTGTAGCAAGAATGATAATATTGATAGAATCCAATTCTTTTCAGTAATGAAACACCATTCTGGTCACTGCATAATGAAAATGTAAGTTAATGTTTCCAGTTGTCTAAAACCTTTGTAATTTTTAAGACATGTAGCCCCACTGTCCCTTACGTCCTTCTTGTCACCAAAGCAACAGAGTTATTTGACAATGTATTTTTAAAATTTTATGAGTTGAGATGACCAAAGAAAGATTCTTTCCACTTCTAGGACCTTATTTAAATATTTGTCAGAGTAGTAGAATCACCTAGAAGATGTGTTCCATTTGCAAGGACCAGGAGCACCCAGACTTTCTTCTACACCAGAATGAAAATGAGCAATTTAAAAGTAATTATATAGAGAAAAAAATAATACAATGTCATATATCAATAAGCTATGCATTTGTTCCATGCTCTATGAGATAATATTTGAGAAGCACTTAGCAGAATAACAAACGGTAGGCAATGTTTAAAGGCTATTGTTGTTAATTATTATTATTGTTGTTGTTATTGCTACATTGTTATTTTTATTATTACTTTCCAACCTCTTAATGCTCTTCTATTTCAGTCTTTTAAAAATTAGAGACAATTTGTATACTGCAATAATTCTCATTTACATCACTTACATTCTTGTATTGTTGTTAGACTTGGAGCTAATTGAGGGTAATTCCTACCCTAGAATTATCTCTATTTTTATTTATATCCGTAGCACCTTGGACATTACCTGGAATATAATTTGCATTTAACCAATGCTTGTTTATTAATTCCTTGATTCTTCATATTTTTCTTCCTTATTTAACTTTGATATTCTTCTATATTAATATACCAAAATATAAAGGACCACTAAAAAGATGAACTTGGTGATTGCTTCTGGATTTAATTAAAATTAATCAACTATTAATATGTTTGGGTGGGAATGATGAGATCATTTCCTGTTTTTTAAGATATTTAGTTAAATGGTTAAATAATTTTTGAGATTCCTAAATGTTTTCTACTGAAGGTTCAAAATATTTCTCACAATCTTTATTGAAACAAAAATGAGACAGAATGTCTTTTCCTACACGTCCCAGATGTTAAATTTATAAATTTTCATAACGTAAATTGTTAGATTATTGTTAATAAAGATAATAATGCTTATTAAATAATAATCATGAACTGATACCTTTTATAGTGCCTTAAAGATTATAAACCACTTGTCATATTACCTCATTTGAGCTCCACAAGCATCTTGCAAAGTAGTTACTATTGCAATTGCATTTAATAGGAGAGGCAACAGAGGATGAGAAAACTTGATTGTCTTGCCCAAGGTGATAGGATTTCTGTGCTAATTTCTTATTTTAAACTGTTATTTTTATTATAGTATTTTTGTTTATCGAATTTTTATAATGCATTCTGAAAATAAGCCTATAACCTATCATTTTGGAATTGAATTTGTGATTTCTTCTTCTAGCATCAGGCTCAAAAGAACCAAAATACAAAAAATCCCTTCCAGATTTCAAGATAGACTTCTGGTGGAATATCTATATTATTTCTGGATATTTTGCTAACTTTCCCATCCTGAATATCAAGGAAAAATACAGAAAATACAATTCAGTCTCAGTGGTGTCAGCTCAGTTAAATCATAATTCTGCCCAACACACAGGTTATCCCAATAGTCCCCAAATGGAGCCCAATCCTATTCAGTAACACCATTTAGAAATTTTACAAATCTGTGTGTGGATTATGTTGGGTGTAAACTTGTCATTTATCTTTTTAATGTGTCCCGGAGTGTTTCCCTCAGCATCACCTGCCTCTTAAGTGGTTTTCAGGTCATCACCATCAGTCCCAGGAATTCCTGGTGGGCAGAACTCAAACTCCAAACCCCAAAGTATATTGTCCCTTCCTGCTTCCTCTGCTGGTGCTTCTACTTGCTGATAAATTTTACTTTGCTTGGGGCTACCCATAACTCAAGGTATGTGACCAATAATACAGAGATGTGGAATCTGGGATATTGTTCAATCTTAAACCCTACCTCTTTTAATGCTGTACTTTTTGCAATTATCTTTTCTATTCCTGATGTTATGTGTCTGGGAGTCATGATCTGGGCCAGTGCCTACATAATGCTTCTCCTGCACAGACACCATCAACAAGTCCAACATATTCACGCTTCTCATTTCTCTACCAGAACTTTCCCTGAGAAAAGAGCCACCCATGGTATCCTCCTACTAGTTAGCGCATATGCCTCCTTTTATTCCATGAATTCTATTTTATCGTTGTACCTCTTTAAAATTGAGAAACACAACCCCTGGCTCCTGACCGTCTCATCCCTTCTTGCAGCATGGTTCCCAGCTATCAGTCCTTTTGTGCTGATCTTCTGTGACTCCCAAGTCCGTAAACATTGGAATGCTCTGTGGCATAGAAGACATTCCAAGCAACACTTTCCTCAACCATACCACCTGTCAACATGCTGTCCTAACACTGTGACAAGAAAATAACTCTCAGAAACTAGTGGGGAAAGGGCAAAAACAGTGAAATGTAAGGAATATTGGACCTAATGCTAGAAAGGACCTCCGTGATGCTGTATTCAAACTCTTTTCTCTTTCATAATAGAGCATTCTAGTTGACACAAAATTTAGTCTTCTGCTATTGGTGACACAGATTCCAAGTGACATAGTTAATTCTTTTTTTTTTCTTTTTTTCTGTGGGGCAATGGGGGTTAAGTGACTTGCCCAGGGTCACACAGCTAGTAAGTGTCAAGTGTCTGAGGCCGGATTTGAACTCAGGAACTCCTGAATCCAGGGCCAGTGCTTTATCCACTATGCCACCTAGCCACCCCCGACATAGTCAATTCTTAAATTCATGTCTTCTGATTTCAAATTACTTTTCTTTCTATTAAAGCGGTGATGTCAAACTCAAATAGAAACAGAAGCCACTGAGCCATACACAAGGGTCATTGATAACCCATTATTTAGTCCCATGAAGTTACTATCTCCAAAAGATATGTCATCTGCCCTTTCCTATTTCTATGTAGTTAATGGAGGTTTTGTCTCATTTAAGGAGACAGCAAGTCTGTTAGTTATGATTCCTTAGAAAAGACTGTAAGTGGGGCAGCTAGGTGGTGCAGTGGATAAAGCACTGGCCCTGGATTCAGGAGGATCTGAGGTCAAATCTGGCCTCAGACTTGACACTTACTAGCTGCATGACCCTGGGAAAGCCACTTAACCCTCATTGAACCACAAGAGAAAAGAGAAGACTTGTGATGAGTAAAACTAAATGTGTGGCCACCTTATTTCTGTCCCAAATGTAGGGAAAATTAGCTAGGGTTTCTAATATAAATTAGAAACCTTAGCACCAGTTTTGGGCATTGAGAATTTATTAAAGTACAGTAAAAAGAGGACACCTGGGTCAGAAAGTTAAGAAAAGGCCTATCTAGCCTAGACCCCTAGCCTGCCTTGGTTCTTCCTCAAGTCCTCCTCCATGAGGCTGTTCGAGAGATGAACTGCCCCCGGAAGCTCCTTCTGTGTCCTGAGGAGAGGCAGTCCTTCCACACTGCTTCAAGCTAATTGGCTAGCATCACCCAAATCCATTGGTTCACTGGACTTGAGGGTAGTCCCATGTTGAAGTCAGAGTCTACACCCCCTTAGATCCTGCATCTCAGGTGGGTGTGGTTTCAAACAAGTCAACTTCAAGTGAGTCAATTAGCAGAGTCAGTCAATTCAATCAATCTAAATCAATCCCCTTGAGCTGGGGCCTTTGGGCATTGGCAAAACCCATTATTTTCTCACAGACCACAAGATACAATGAACATTCCTTAATTGTTAGAGAGTGGTGTGATTAACCTTACCTCAAAACCAGGGTACTTCGCTTGAATGCCAGCTACCTTTCTCAGTATAGCCCATCATAATGTTTCTACCCCAACCCTACAAAAAATCACATCCCCCACCCCTTGTCTACCAAGACCCCTTCTTTATTGTGTGTTACTGAAGAGGGTCTCTTTCTCTTGGAGTCACTTGCTTTGCTGAGGTTGCCAGGGTGATCCATTTTGCTAACATTTATACACATCAGTGTTGATAAATTGAACTAGCTCAGATTCTGTACCTCAGTCTAACTTCACTATATTTCCTCACTAACCTATCTACCTATCAATCTTTATGTATTTATCTATAACACCTAGATTAATTTAGGAAATTGTTTTGCATTACTTTGTTGACTTTTATGAGTTTTCTTTCCCAATGATGAAGAGAAGGAAAAGAATAATTTTCTTATTTGAAAAAAGAGATAGTATTAATATAAGGAGTACATAATAATGTTAACATAATAATATTAAATTAAGTAGTACAAGTGAAAAAAGCCAGTGTCATGAAATGGTTCCTGTGAGGTAGAAAGAGAATCATGGGACTGGGAGGTGGGGATCATAAATGGTTATAAGTAGGTATCAGAATGTATTACACTAAGGCACTTGGTACTCAGACCAAAAGTATATGGCATCCTACAGAATTTTCAGATTGTGGTTAGCTATTAAGTATTTTTTTTTTGGTGGGGCAATGGGGGTTAAGTGACTTGCCCAGGGTCACACATCTGGTAAGTGTCAAGTGTCTGAGGCCGGATTTGAACTCAAGTACTCCTGAATCCAGGGCCAGTGCTTTATCCACTGCACCACCTAGCCACCCCTCTATTAAGTATTTTTAAAAAAAATTTTAAACTTAGAAATTGAGGTAATTCTTGGAAGATGGCAGAGTGAAAGATAATCTGGACAGAGTTATTCCCTCAAAGCAGAGACAACCATTAAAAGTACCTTGTCCCCATAAAGCTGCAAACTAAAGGATTTTAGTAAAATAAAGCTTTAAAGAATCTTCCACAAGGTAATTACTAGAAGACAAATAACTGAAGGCCAGCTCATCATCATAATGATCCTCATAGTCCCATCTTCACCCACCCCTTCACCAATGACTCATGTGAGCCTAGAAATTTTTTTTTTGTTTTTTTTGGCGGGGCAATGGGGGTTAAGTGACTTGCCAGTTAAGTGACTTGTCCAGGGTCACACAGCTAGTAAGTGTCAAGTATCTGAGGCTGGATCTGAACTCAGGTACTCCTGAATCCAGGGCTGGTGCTTTATCCACTGCGCCACCTAACTGCCCCCCCTAGAAAATTTTTTAATGGTTACTTCACATCTTTGTGAGTTTTTTTTCTTGGAACAAGCATCTCATTTTTTTTTTCTTCATGAAAAAAGTGATAAAGAGGGGGCCTAATACTTCCAGATCTCCAGTAATGCTAGAAAGCAGTAATCATTAAACAAACTGGTTCAGATGAATAAACATAGAGGTGCTTGTTACTCCAAAATTCCAATCCACTAAGCAACAAAAGGACATTGAGGCACTCCAAGCATTTTCAATTTATTAAGGAGTTTGGAGTCCCTAAGTAATCGGGTCCAAGATCTTCCTCAAATCAGTGACAACTCCCCCTTTATGCTAGCTACTTTATATAATTGGGGGAGCACTAAAAATAGAATGAGGTAGATCAATTTTATGACTGGTAAACACCAGAAATAGGGAAAACTCTATGACTGGTTGAGAGGGATTTCTATGATTCATAACCACTTTTTGACCAGACTTTAAAACAATCAATTCTGTATCAGGTTTTTCTTGGGAAAAGGTTTACTTTACCACCTGCTTCCTCAGTAGAGTTTTTCCTATAACATCAAACATCTGATGTTTGAGTCAGCAGTATCTTAGGAGTTAAGGAAGCGGTGGGCAAGAGGAAATGTCAATAGGTAGCGGTAATAATGATTCATAACAGTGAGAGCTGTTAATGCTGTTATAATATATATTCAATACCATGAAGAAAAACAACTTCGCAAAATTTTAGACTTCTGGACAATACAAGGAAAAACCAAAATTCTCCAAAACTTAAGATGGAGCATAATACCCACCTCCTGATAAATGATGGACTTCAAATGCAGAAAGTGACACATTTTAGTACATGGCCAATGTGGGAATTTGTCTTGGTGGACTTTTTATATTTGTTTTGAGTATTATTTTCATTGTTCAATTAATGGGACAAATAGGAAGGGTGGATAATAATTTTCTGAAACAAACCACCTAACGAACCAGAAAAGAAATTAAAACAAAAATAAAGATTAAAAAGCGTGTGTATGTGTTTTGGGAAATCAGTTATCAAAACCTTTTACATTTTATTTGCTTGGGTATTGGCTGGTTGGTTATTGTCCTTCATACTAAAAAAAGACCAAAGTGACTTTACTATGTTGGAGTACACTGTGCTTAACTGTGGCTAATCAGACCATATGAGCTTGGATGGCTCAGGCACAAGTTATCCATATGAACATTTGGAATAAAGATCTCTCTAAATTTGCTCATGTCTCATTCACTTCTTTTGAGTTGCTGCAAATCTTCTTTGTTCATGCATCCCAGTTCCTGTTTTGATGTGGGCACACCATGTTGAGCAGTCCTGTTCCAGTGTCTCCCAGGTTTCACAATAATTTCAAATTCTTCTGAGACCTTGAGATTATTCTTTTATTGCTTTTTATGGCTTCCATGTGAGCAGTGCTTTGTGTGAATTCTCTGTAAAAATTGTGTATTTAGTCAAATGTATGATTGGCATTCAAACAATGTGGCCAGTCCATCAGTGTTGTGTTTTGTAAAATAGAATTTAAATGCGTAGCAGTTCAGCTAAAAAACAAAAACAAAAACAAACCCAAAACACCTCAGTATCCAAGATCTTATTTTTACCAAGCAATCGTCAGAATCTTGTTAACATAATTCAAATGGAAGCAATTACATTTTCTGGCATGATACTGGTAGACTTTTCAGATTTCATAAGCAAAAAGCAATGAGGTAAGCAAAATGACTCTTACTTTGGTAAGCAGTCTAATACCTCTTCTTCTTTCCCATACTTTTCCTTCAGAGACTCCCAAAAGAAAAAAAAAACATTATTCAATAAGGTTAACCTGCTTATATCCCTACATGGGAAGATGATATGTAGAACGCCTAAAAACTTTCTCTTTTTTAGGGCAGCTAGAATGAGTATAGATAGACAGAGTGCATGGGTGTGAGTTGAATATGATGGAATAATGGAATAATTATCAAAAAATAAAATTAAGGGATGAGAAAGAGGAATGCATTGGGAGAAGGAGAAAGGGAAAGGGAGAATGGGCTACATTACCTTCATCAAAGAGTCACTTAAGAACATTTACAGTGGAGGGAGAAATAAGAGAAGTGGTGGGAGCTCATGAACCTTACTCTCATTGGGATTGATTCAAAGAGGGAATAACATAGACACTCAGCTGGGCATAGAAATATGTCTTACCATACAGGAAAGTACAAAGGGAAGAAGATAAGAGAAAGGATAGGACTGATAGGAGAAAGGGTGGATGGGGGGAGATAAAGTCAGAAGCAAAATGCTTTTGAAAATGGGCAGGGTGAAAGGAGAGAGGAGAGAATACACAGCAATAATAACTATGAAAATTACAGCTAGTTTCTCTGATAAAGACCTCAATTCTTAAATATATAGATAATTGAGTCAACTTTATAGAAATAATAGGCCTTCCTCAATTGATAAATGGTCAAAGGATGCGAACAGGTAGTTTTCAGACAAAATAATCAAAGCTATCTATAGTCATATAACATTTTTCTAAATTACCATTGATTAGAGAAATCAAGCTAGTTCTAAGTTACCACCCCACCCCCATCAGATTGGATAATATGACAGAAAAAGAAAATGACAAACGTTGGAGGGGATGTTGGAAAACTGAAACATCAATGTACTATTGGTGACATGGGATAATGATTCAACCATTCTGGAACAATCTGGAACTGTGCTCAAAGGGCTATAAATTCATCCATATCCTTTGTCCGAGCAATACCACTCATTAGGTCTGTATCCTAAGAGATTTTTTTATAAAAAGGTCAAGGGACCTATTGACAATATTATATCTATTTACAATATTTATAGCGGCTCTTTTATTGGTGGTGAAGAATTAAAAATCAACATATCATCAATTGTGGATGGCCGAATGGTTGTTGTATATGATTATGATAGAATACTATTGTGCTAGAAGAAATGATGAGCAGGATACTCTCAGAAAAATTGGAAAGCTTTACATGAACTGATATCAATCATTGCCAGAAATCCGTAAATTTTTTATGACACAGTGTCCAGGCTGGAAAGATATGGCTGTAGAAAGGCTTAAAGAAATTGCCACCTATATCTTTGAGGCAAAAGAAGACAATACGGCTAAGCAAATCATTCTGGCACCAGCACTTTCAAGTCAGGCATTTAAAGGTCGGTACAAAACCCCTAAGGCATGTCAGTACTGTGAAAAACAAGGACACTCATTGAGAGAATGTAGAATTAGAAAGCAAGAACTCAGGTGGGCAGTAACTGAGGGTCTGGAATATTTTTTCAGGAGAAACCAGAATAATTATGGAAATTTTTACCAGAAAGGAAACAACCAAGATAATTAGCCAGAATCAGTATAATCATAGACCCTATCAGGGAGGTACAGAAGGACAGAATCAGAATCGGGGTAACTCTAGAATCCCTCAGAGGGAGACACAGGACTGATGGCGTCCAGGGGAGGAGTGGAAAATAAATACAGAAAGCTTTACTTTTCCAGATCCAGAATTTTTGAACCCTCTTGTACCAATCCATTCACCTCCCCAGAGTAATGAACCCCATGTGACCCTCAAAGTTGGGGACACGTATTATGATTGTCTGTTAGATACAGGAGCCTCTAAATCAATCTTAGTGCACAAACCAGACCCTAGATGTAATGCTATTGGATCTTTAAATGTGGTAGGAGTCTCAGGTAAGGCCCAAAGATTGGCAGAATTAACCCCTTACATGGTATCTATGGGGCCTTTAACTGTAGAACATTCATTTTTACTTATGGCTGATGCTCCTGTAAATTTATTAGGTCGTGATCTCCTTTGTAAACTTAGAGCAACCATATCTTGTGCTCCAGATGGGGCTGTCTCTCTGTGGTTGCCAGAGGATACTGTTCATTTATTACCAATTTTGATTGCAGACGCTCAAGGAGCAGTAGGGGATACATTCAAAATCCCCCCTGACATTCATGAGTCCCTATGGGCCTCATCCTCTACTGAGGTGGGGCTCCTTAAATCTGCTATGCCTGTTACTATTAAAGTTAAAGGGGGACCACCTCCATCCATTCCACAGTATCCATTGTCTAAAGAAGCTATAGAAGGGATCACCCCTATAATTGAGGCTCTGAAAAGTCTGGGTATTATTGTCCCATGCCATCATTCTCCATGTAATACTCCCATTTTGCCAGTTAAAAAACCCAAGCCTGGCCCAGATGGCAAACCTGTTTATCATTTTGTACAAGATCTTAGAGCGATTAACAATTGTTATTCCTAGACATGCTATAGTCCCTAATCCTGCCACCATAGTTTCTTCAATCCCATGTGAGGCTACATGCTTCACAGTGGTAGACTTCTGCTCTGCCTTTTTCTCTATACCAGTGCATGAGGACTTCCAGTATTTATTTGCCTTTACCTGGAAAAATACACAGTGGATACACACTCCCACAGGGATTTGTGGACAGTCCTACATTTTACAACAGGACTTGGCCTCTATTACTTTTAAAGGTTCCACTTTAATGCAGTATGTAGATGATTTACTTTTAGCCTCCCCTGGTGCTGACACCTGTCAGGAAGACAGCCGCCATTTATTATTAGAACTATACAAGAGAGGCCACAAGGTCCTTAAGTCAAAGGTGCAATGGTGCTTACCTCAGGTAGAATATTTGGGCTTCATTCTGGCTGCTGGAACTCACTCTGTCTCTCCCAAGCAAGCCCAGGCTATTCAACAACTCTCTGCTCCCTCTACTAAGAAGCAGACAACGAATACCCTCTTTTGGTGATATTACTAAGCCTCTTATAGCTTTTTTGTTTTTTTTTGCTTTTTGCTGGGCAACGAGGTTAAGTGACTTGCCCAGGGTCACACAGCTAGTAAGTGTGTCTGAAGCTGGATTTGAACTCAGGTCCTCCTGAATCCAGGGCCGGTGCTCTATCCACTGCGCCACCTAGCTGCCCCATCTCTATTTTTTAAAAGGCAGAAAGGCAGTGGAGAAAATCTTTGAAGGGAGATCAACTAACAAATTAGTGTCATAGTCCAAGTGTGAGGTGATGAGGTCCTGCCCTGGAATGTGGTAGTATTAGAAGAAAGAAGGGGTTGATAGTACAGATGTTATAAAGGTAAAATCAACTAGTCTTAACTGCCATTTAGATATGGGGGTAAGGTGAGAGAATAAAACTGTAAAAATAAAACCTAATTGGTGAGCCTGGATGAATATAAAGATGTTTGTATCCTTAAAATAATTGGGAAGTTAAGAAGATGAGATGTTTTTAAGGGAAAGATCATAGATTCCGTTTTGGACAATGAAATTAAAGATTTCAACAAGACATCCGCTCCAAAATGTCCAATAGGCAAGTGGAGAGTTGTGACAAGATGTCAATGGAGAAGTTAGAATTATCAGCATAGAGTGTAATCTGTAGGAGCTGTTATGATTACTCAGTAAATTTTTATAAAGGGAGAAGGGAAGAAGTTCCACTAGAGAGGCCTGTGAATCACCAATGTTCACCACACAAGGTTTGAAAGAAGATATAGAAAACAAGGCTGAGAGAGATCAGTCAGGTAGGTATGAGGAGAACCAGGAGAGATTAAAGTCATAAAAACATGAGTATTAAAAAGATCATCTACAGTGTCAAAAGCTGCAGATAGATCAATGAGATAATTAGATAGATCAATATGGTAATTAAGAGATTGTTTAACATACTTTAGAAAGTCTAGTCTTGGGCAGCTAGCTGGCACAGTGGATAGAGCACTGACTCTGAAGTTGGGAAAACCTGAGTTCAAATCTCACCTCGGACCCTTACTAGCTCTGTGACCCTGGGCAAGTCACTTAACCCCATTTGCTTAATATATCTGGGGGCCATCTTCAGTTGTTCTAAGCTCTCTCTCTCTCTTTCATAGATCTGATCTAGGTATTTCCCTTCTTTCAGACACACATGTTCTCTCTTTACTAACTTCTAATATACTTTAATAAATGCATAATGCCTAAACTGTTGCTGAACCTTCTAATTATAAGTAAATTCTGGCTAGTTTCCCTCACACTGGGGGGCAGATAAGGTGATTTAGTTTTACTTATCACAATTTATTGTCATTCTTGCAAGAATGGTCACCCATTGTGCAGCTGGTGGGTGCAAAGAATGAGGGCTCACAGGCTCCGTTTTAACCCTTAGTCCTTAATGTGAATGGACCCTCCTCTTTTTCTTCATTGATCAATTACTCAAGGATTACAATCTACACACAAAAACTAGCTAACCAGAATGTAGCATTCCTAACCCCAATTTCCATCATATTCTTTGGATTCTTAGCCAATGGTGGAAGTGACATAGGGACATTTCTTCAATCTTCCTTTTTATGGACACAACCCAGAAGAGGACCTTATTGAGACCAGCTCAGGGCTCCTTAAACCATGTGATCTTGTTTGCTGGAGGGAAGGAGGAGGACTGAGGCCTTTGTCCTCAAACAGGTCCAGAGGAGTGTAATCTGAATGGTGGCTCTTATATCCTTATTGAGAGGAGACCATTACCTATTTCCTCACAGAAAGGAACTACAAAACCCAAAATAAAATGTTTATGATTGTACAGATCAGACAGAGCACAGAGAAAAATGACAAAGATAAAAATAACATCTATATATAGCAACCTATAGAGTTAAGAAAGGCAGGTATATTAATACGTTGTTGGTAGAGCTATGAATTAGCGATGATAATATAAGGAAAGCTATAATAATAATAACTAGCATGTATACAGAGAATACTATGCCATACTGCACAGTGTAGCAAACTCTTTACATTATCTCCTTTGATACATGGCTGTAGAAACACTTATTTTCATTTTACAGTTGAGAACTGGGGAAAATGGAGGCTGTTATTTATTCAAGGGCATACAGTTAGTAAGGATTCAGACCCCAATAGGCTTTTGTACCTGCAAGGCTTTGGCCAAGTATGCTATTGAGGTCCAAGTAAACTTCTGTAACCTTGAACCATGGTCTCTACACCATTAGAAAGAAGAAAACTGGCTGCAGGACTAAGTTTTGATGAAAGCCCGTGTCACATGATTGGGTGTGCTAGTGTAGCTTTGTTGTCAGTAGCATGGGAGGTGGGGGAGGTAGGGTGATTGATCTCAGGATCAGTAAGCATCAGTTCTTGGGTTTTTAAACTTCTTTCAGATTCTTGGTTTTCTCAACCATGGAACCATCTGAAATAGCTTTATCTTTGGAACATAATTTCCATTTTAGAGAGGTTTCAGAGGCCATGTTGATCAGAAAAAGAAATCTAGTTTGCCTTCTTTTTGTTCTTCTTACCTGGAAGTGAAAAGCAAAACTTTAAGTTTGTCTGATAAAAAAGATGATAATTGAGTAGAAATCTGACAAAACAAACATGAATGTGGAAACCTTAGAAATGTTAATTTATTTGCACCATTGGGTATGAACAAAATTGTTCTAATAATCTATTATGGGAAAAACTCACCAAATTCCTAGGACCTTAATATATTCAAAGAATACTGAGAGACATAACTATAAAGAACAAAACCAGAGGAATTAGGGTGAATTGTTTACATTCTGAGGTTTGAGAAAGATAAAGAAAAGGGACAATAAAGGGAGGAATACACTAGTGAAAAAGGAAGAAGGAAGTAGAAATTGCTATTAGTGTTAGTATAATTGGGATTCACTAGAAAAGGCATATACAAAAATAGAGGAAAAGAAGGGGAAATAGGAATATAGGAGACTCACTTTTAACTGAATTACACAAGAAAACAATTTGGTGTAGAAGGACATTAGTCTAAACAAGGAAATCAGCATGGATTTGGAGCACATAAGAGGGGGCAGAGAAGCATACAATGAAAAATACTTTAGATAAAAAACTTTGAACTACTTAACACGGTTGATGAATTTAATGATCTACCATGTCTCTAGAGGACGTGCAATGTTTCATGTTATCCACCATTTAATGGAGAGGTAATGGAATTAGGTTCAGAAATATTTGTGCAGTTTTGGACATAAACACTGTGTGAATTAATTTTTCTTGACTGTGCACAATTATTAGAAGGCACCTTAATCTTAATTCTTAAATTGGGATTTTAAAGAGAGGATTAGCAATAGTCATGCCAAAAATCTGTGTCATTGAAAAACTGTCAATGGACAGAGGGGAAAAAAATAAGGAAGATCAGAAGGAAACACAGAAAAGCAATAGAATAAAATGCAGTCTTTGAAATGCATATGTGCATATTTGTATGCACAGGTATATGTTTCTATGGAGGTACATTATATGTGTACATATACATGTGCATGGGTATGTATAATTGTATATCATATGAATTTTGGCAATTCTTATATCAAATTCATAATATAAAATTATGTACATATAAATAACATATATGGTCAATATAATGTTTGCATATGCATGTATGTGAATACCCATATTAATATATATGTAAGTACTTATATATGTATGTGTATATAGGTATTATAAAGCAAGTGGTATGAGATGGAGGTCCAACAAGTCATATTCAGTTGTCTTCTTGTGTCCTGCTGTGAATATACAAATTCTCATTTTTTGATGAGCAGGCTGCTATCAGAAAGACCTAGAAGGAACTGCATGAGCTGATGCAAAGTGATACGTACTGTATACAAAATAACAACAATATTATGAGAGGATCTGCTTTGAATGACTCAGTTGTTTACAGCAATACAATGATCCAAGACAACTCTGAAGGTCTTAAGAAAAATGTAACCCGTGTACAGAGAACTGATGGCATTTAAATACAGATTGAAGCATAGTTCTTTGTTAGTTCCTTATCTGAAGTTTGTTTATGTCTGTTTTCTTTCACAACCTGGCTAATGTGGAAATGTTTTCCATGACTGTTCATGTATAGCTTATATTGAATTGCTTGAGTTCTTGGGGTGGGTGGGAGAGATGGAGGAAGACAATTTGGAACACAAAGTTTAAAAAAATTGATGACAAATTCTAATTTTTTTAAAAGTTAAAATGAGAATACCCCTGATACCACAATGATAACATGACTTGCGTAAAAGAAGTGCTAATACAAAGCATTACCAAGGACAGAAAAACACTATGACTACATTTATTTGATGTGTTATGATGAATGAAAAATCTGAGAGACATAATTTGTGGATAAATAATAATTTATTAATTATGTCTAGCAAATAATAACATGAGGTAATTAGGCCTTTTGGAAGTTGCAGACAAACTTTGGAGGCCCCTAAATGCTTAAATACTCTTGGAGAAGGGGTTGTACTTGATGGGCAGAAATCAACACTGATTGGTTAATAGTTTATATTTAATAGTCAATAAAATTATTTCATAATTTATTTCATAATTAATACAATCATTAATAAGTGAATGAATATTTTAATGAGAGGTTGGCTCATTCTAATGAGGGACTGGGTGTTGTGACTTTGAACATGTCACTCTTGGACAAAGGGACTCATCTCAAGCCAGAGCACTCCCACCTGGGGCAATGTATACAAAAGGAATCCACCTCCACCTAGTCAATGAACAATGAACAGTGATGGGGTAGGACTTCAACCTATATAAGATGGTTTGGATGGGGTGACACTTTGGGCTGGGTTAGAAATGCTCTTGAGAGGTTAGACTCTTAATGAGGAAGCAGAAAAAAACCCAGATTCCTCAATATTAGTAATTGGTTATTAATAATCATTTCTCTAATTCCCCCATTTGTTTCTTTTTTTTTAAATTTTTTAGTGAGGCAATTGGGGTTAAGTGACTTGCCCAGGGTCACACAGCTAGTAAGTGTTAAGTGTCTGAGGCCGGATTTGAACTCAGGTACTCCTGACTCCAGGGCCGGTGCTCTATCCAATGCGCCACCTAGCTGCCCCCCCCCATTTGTTTTTAAGATGCACAGGGAAAAGTAATGATCATATGGGGAGTCAGATTGGAATAATATCAGTTAGAGTGCCAATATTTCTAGCTTTGGGTAGATTCAGTTATTAAGGATCATATATCCTTGACTATGTATTAATTCTAATCTCACATTAACAACAGTAAGAGATTCACCACCAGCCCCCCCTGCAACACCTCCAACTCCCCACACACAATTTATCTTGCCATAGATAGATTTGATATGAGAGAAAGAAGCAGGGACATGAATATAACACATCAATATAGGTTCTAAAGTCCTAGCTCAAGACTCTGGATAAGTATGAGCAGTCAAGTATATGGAACCAGGTGGGCAGATGTCTTGAAAGGAAAATGAATTGAGAGTCCAACCTTACCCTACCTAAATTAATCTTATTCCAAGGGACAGATATCCAGTAGCCTTAGATCTCAGATGTCACTCCCATTAAGCTGCTGGTAATCTTCTTGAAAACACTCAGTTAATGTTGGTCAAAGGACACAACAAATCTAAGAATGAAATTCAAAAAAGATATTCAGGGTTCAAAAAAAGTTTTACTTCAAACAGTAAAAACACAGTAGGACTAGACACAATTGTGATCCATATTACTGGATCCACAAATTGTAATAAATTGGTTACAAATAAAAGTTATCAGGTCTTCTAAGAATCACACAAAAGATTTTTTACTTAAGCTTCATACAAAAGATTTTACTTAAGGAGAATCAGGTTCTTCACTTGCTTGGACTGTTTCTTGGTCTATGGATGACCCCAGGCCAACTTGCTAATCAACCAGCTTTGTGTGTTGTGGTTGTCAGCTTCTATGAGCCTGTGCCTCTCCCTCACCTGGGTCACTGCTACTCAAGCCTACCTCCTGATCCACAGCAGGGGTGAAAAACTCAAGTTCTGCTTCAGCACCAGCATAGACCCCTGTAGTCTCCCCCCTGCCAAGGGCTCAGCCCTCTCACCAGACTGTGAGTTTAGTTCCAGATGACACTGGCACTTCAGCTGATTCAGAGGCTCTGGGGGTCTCCTCTGATGAGGCCTCCATGTGACTGAATCTCTGTCAGGGTGACTGTGGTGTTGGGCTCCATTCCTGTCTCAGTATAGCAGCTCCCTCCTTCTAACCTTCCAAACCGTTCTTGGTTAGAAGATGATTTCAGCACATTCTTCTGTGAGTTTTGCTGCTCCAGGCATTGTCCTATGGCATTATTTGGATGTTTTTTGGAGTGATCCTGTCATGAGTTTGAGAGCTCACTACAAAGGATTTACTTAAACATTCCTTTCTAAAAGTTTTTATCTTTCTTTAAGAAAAGCTTAACATTTATCCTGATATAAAAAGGCACACAGAAGCTAATGATGTAATATAGGAAAACTCTAAGTTCTCATAGACATAACTGTAAACTTTCAGACTGACATTTATTGCTCATTCAATTCTTAAAGCAAAATAAATATTAAAAATAGGAATTTATTAAAACTAAGTTGGGCACCTAGGTGGCACAGTGTATGAAGCACCAGCCCTGGATTCAGGAGGACCTGAGTTAAAATCCAGCCTCATACACTTGACACTTACTAGCTGTTTGATCCTGGGCAAATCACGTAACCCTCGTTGCCCCACAAAAAAAGCAAAACCAGAACCAAAACCTAAGTTTCTCTAAAATGCCTTTGATATAAATAACTCTGAAAAGTACAATAAACAAATTGCTAATTACTACCCTGTCATCAAAAAGTGCAATCAGGAGGAGATTCAGTTTGCTAAGTGAAAAAGTGCCCCAAAATATCCAATCAAATAAGCTTTATCATAATAATCCCATGTAATTTAACTGAAAATCTTACAATTTTCATAAGGGATAGACCAAAATTTAGGTGCTCCTTCTTAAATACAGGCAAACTTGGAAGCCTATAATTTCTTAAACGAAAGTACTTCAGATCATTACCATCTATGGTCAACAGGCTTGATAAAATGACATAACAGTTTTCAAACTTTTTTTTCTTTAATAAGTAATAACTCAGCAACATCCAGATTACTAGAGAAATTGCTTTTCTAAAAGCATCTGACATGATAGTTTATCAAATTTCATAATATAAGAAATTTTAGAAATATAACAATATCACAAAGAATATTGTATATTCAAAACTTGAAACCAACCCCATTACCAATCAGGCGACCTCAATTCAGTTGAATGTGTTTCTAAATTTACACAGAAAATCACCCATCTCATCACCATTGGCACTGCATACCAGTCACATCTAAAACCCCATACAAAGTTATCAAGTACGAAGGAATTTCATCTAAGTGAAGAAATAGTAAGTCATCATTTATACAGCACTTGTCCTGACAATTCCCAGTTCCATATAACCCTTTCCCCTGTTTCCTCAAAAAGCAGGGTCAATCCTTTGACCTCTGCCTCTTTTACCTATCTTCGAGGCTTTCTAGAAAAAGAGCTGCCCTAAGTATTCAGCTTCCAATACCCATAACCATATAAATTATCCAATATAAACGTGTACTTCAAACATTTTACTAATACTTTTAATTCACACCTGTTATCATTAGGTTACCTTAAAATATGCTGGCCTAAAATGTCATAAGATTCTCTCTGAATGATTGGTTTTGGCCCTGACCAAAAAAAAAAGTAAGAAAGAAAGACCTAAGAAATGTGGTCTAATGGCAGGGCATGGTCCAATTTCCCCTGGCAGAACAAAGTACTTACACAGGAGTTAATTAAATAATTATCAATTTGAGGAATTATTTAAGATCCTACATAATAGGCACAGATCGCAATAACTTTCTGTCTGTCTGTCTCTCTATACACACTCACAGGTATATATGTACACATAACCATATTTGATATTTATATAGTGTTAAATTCATAATATGGGTTTTCCAAATACTTAGCCTGAAAGGTGGGTGGATAGGATTAACCAGATTGTTATCTAACCTTACTCATAGAGCAAAGCTGCAGAAAAATTTTCAGACCGTATTATCCAATGGTTAATCTGCCTTTTAAAATTTATTTATTTATTGGGGGAGGCAATTGGGGTTAAGTGACTTGCCCAGGGTCACATAGCTAGTAAGTGTTAAGTGTCTGAGGCCAGATTTGAACTCAGGTCCTTCTGACTCCAGCTGCCACTAGTCTGCCTTTTGAAAAAAATATGTTCTGACAAAAAAATATGAGAGACACAGTTTCTGGGTTATTTAATCATTTTATTAAAGATTGACAGGTTATTAACAAAAGGAGGTCTATTGGCCATCTCTCTCAGACCAAAAGACCCATAATGACAGGGGGATCTCAGTTCATATTTCCATCAAACTGGAGGAGGAACATGTCATAGAAGTAAAATCTAGTTATTTGATGTGATTGGAGGGGCTGCTATGTTAAAATGATGTCTGGCTAAAATTATAACAGAGTGAAGGGTGAGTTCCAGAGAAATTAAAGAGAAAAAAGCAAAGTAAAATTATTATGATAATCATTCACTGTAATGATAAACATATAAACTTACTGTTTTTAACTTTTCAAAGTTTTTTCTGAAAGGAATTTTTGGCCTTAAAGAGAACAATCCAAAGACATTGCAAAGAGTATTAATATCTCAATTATATGGATGAGAAAAGAGAATCAGTAAGTTCAAGATTTTTTAAATGTTATGGTGTTCCTAAATTATAGAGACAGGATTACAACCCAAGCATTTCTCTTTCTAATTTTGGCTCCTTATTCTCTATGTCGTATTTCCTCACAAAATAATTGGGGACCATTTCAACTCAGAGGACTTGAGGATGAAGGGGGAGACATGAAAAATGTTCATTCAACAAAAGTCCTGGTTTGATCTAATGGAAAGGTATGAAACATATGGCCATGACACCACACTGTGGCCCACGATACTCTTGATTTTGACTTGTAGTGGATTGAAATGTAATTTTGAAAAAAACTCGTGAAATTTATAAAAATGCAAGAAAACAAGAGATTCCCCCCCCCCATACCTTTCAGGGGCATATCTGTCCCATCATGACTCCATTTCTGATTTTCAAATCCAAGACTGGATTTGAACTCAGATCTTCTGACTCCAGGCCCAGTGCTCTATCAATGAGTCACGAGCTGCCTCTAAAACAGACAATATTACATTTTATAACAAAATCATTGTGCACTTCCCAGGTACCCTTATGTTTGCCTCATTGACCTCTCTTTCTATGTGAGTTTTTACATCATTGGTTTAATGGAAGGCAAAGTACATTTGAAATCAGGAGGCATGTTTAAGAAATGACTGTCACTTGTAATTGGTGTTACCAAAGGCAGGATGTTCCATGTGTGCACACTGAATACTCTATTCTAAAAGAGGAAAGAGTTTGGATGCATGATCACAGACATCCTTTCTATTACTAGGTCCTAAAATCCTTAGATTCCACTGTTTTTGACACACTCTCACCAGCTTCTGGAAGATATTTGTCTTTCATACTGTTAGGTCAGGAAACTGGCAGTTAGTATGGTTGAGGACATTGTGGCATAGCAGCCAAGAATAAGCCCTATGCCATAGGTCATACCAATATTTGAGGACTTGGGAGTCAGAGAAGATCAGCACAAAAGGGCTGATGGCTGGGAAACATGCTGCTAGGAGATCTAAGGTGGCCATGAACCAGGGCTGATGTTTGTCAAATGTAAAGTAATATAATACCAAGGCAGAATTAATGGAATACAAGGAGACATATGTGCTCACTAGTAGGATGACAGCATGAGTGGCTCTTTGCTCAGGGAATATCTTGGGAGAAAGCTGAGGATTGCGAATACTTTGGACTTGCTGGTGGTGTCTGTGCAGGAAAAGCACTAAGTAGGTAGTGGTTGAGATCATGAATCCAATACATATAAAATTAGGAATTGAAAACACAAGTGCAGAAAATGCAGCATTAAAAGAAGCAGGAGTTAAAATTGAACAATAGCCTAGTTTCCAGATCTTGGTATTATTAGTCAGATACCGTGAGTCATGCATAGTCCCAAGAAATATGAAATTTATCAGCAGGTAAAAACACCAGCACAAGAAGCAGGCAGGGACAGTGCACTTTGGGGCTTGGATTTTGAGTTTTGCCCACCTGGAGTTCCTAGGACTGATGGTGATGACCTGAAAACCACTCAAGATGCAGGTGATGCTGAGAGACACACTCCGGGCCACACCATGAACATAAATAATCAATTTACACCATAGAAGATCCAAGAAGTTTTGGAAGCCCAAGCCAACAATCACCTGAGGGATTCCCTTGGAGAGAAGCACTTTGGAGTTGGCCAAGGCTAATTGGACAAAAATGCACTCTTTTGGCCTCAGTCTGTGTCTAATGAATAAAGTGAAGGTGTATAGGCCCAGGAGGAAGAAATTCCCAAGAATCCCAACTCCCATCTGAATAAGAATGAGAATGCCCAAGACTTGGGAAATAAGCATCATTTTCTTCAAGTCTTGGGAAATAGAACAGTGGTCAGTGCTGACAAGTCATAGGACAAAAGGAAATATTTGTTAATTTTCTAAAGTGTGTTATTGAAGAGAATTGGGCTTCATTTGTGCAATACTGGGATGACCTTTGTGTTGGGATGAATTTTGATAGAATGCAGCTGGAGGGGTGGTGAGGCCTACTGAGATTTGTTTTAATTTTTTTTCTAAAATAAAAAATTACTACATAAAATCATGTTACCTTGTCAAAAAAGTTACTTCTCTAATCCTGTTGTCTCTCCTATTAAATTGGATAATAAATAGCTAATATCCACGATTTTCGAGGGGAACAAATGAGACAGTATGACAAGTGATTTGTCAGCATAAAAATAGTATAAATATATTAATTAATTATTATTGAGTATAGGCTTTATTAACAATAATTTATCTATGTCACCTTAGGAAAAATGATGAAAATTAATAGTTAGGAAGTGAGGGAAAAGACTTTTTATGCCATTCTCATTGTAATAAAGATTATAGGAAATGTTTTAAATCTTAAATTGAATAGTTTAGGAATTACAAAACTCCTCTAACCATTTAACAAAATAAAATATCTTTTAAAAAAAGGAAATGATCATATCTGTCCTTTGAAATATTATCAAGTGATACATTAATTCTATAATATTTTATACATTTTGGTATATATAATGTAAAAAATCATCATTTTATGATAAAAGACAAATGTAGAGAATGAAGTGGTTAATAAAGAAGCCTTTGTTAAACACAGATTTAGTGCTAGGTAATGTCCCAGGTACTTGGGATGAAAAATAAAGAAATGATCCCTATCCTCAAGAAAATAATATATCAAAAGTGATGGAAATGAAAATTATAGCAGTATACCTAATATCTCCATTTTTAAAAGACAGACCTAAAAAGGCATAAGATATATAAAAGTAGTAGTATAAATACCAATGTAGCAACAACAAGAATTTTAATCAACAACAGTATTATGACCTAGTATTTAAATAATCCCTAGTATTTGCCATTCACTGTGTTGAGTACTTCCTAAATATTATCTGAGACTACACTGAGCAAATACATAGCTTATACATATATCACATACTGTTACTGCCCTTCTATAATTATTTTTCATATTTCTCATTTTCATTCTGGTGTAGAGATGTCTCTGGGTTCTCCTTGTCTTAGCAAACACATCCTGTAAATTAAAGCAGAAAATAAAAAGGAAATTGGAACTAAATGAAAGACTAATTAGAAGGTTCTCCATGATGATATCATGAAGCAGGTGACAAAACGTATTAAGGGAAGGAAACATCACACCATAACACAAGTTACCATCTTGCATTGCAGTTTTCTCAGTCTGTATTCACAATAAGACCATCATGAAGAATAATTAGAATTGATATACCAGTGATGAAGGAGAAACTTGTAGAAGCAGAGGTGGAATAAACCTCGGAGGTCATTTTGTCAGTCAGTAATTCAATAAACATTTATTCAGAACTTACTAACTGCCAAACACTGTGCTAAGAATTGGAGATGCAAAGAAATGTAAAAGACAGTCCTGCAGCAGGATGGTGGCAGTATCAGAGGAAAGAAGAGGTTGCTTAGGAGAGATGTTATAAAGGCAAAATCAACTGGTCTTGACAAGAGTTTGCATAAGGGGTGGTGAGAGTGTAAGTATAAAGGATGACATTTCATTTGTCCTCCTGGGTGACTACAAAGATGTTGGTGCCTTCCAAATAATAGGAAAGTTCAGAAGATGGGAAGGTTTTGAGGGAAAGATACTGGGTTCAGTTTTGGACATTTAATAAATAAGATGTTGAAAGAACACCTAGTCAAAAAATGTCCAAAAGTCAGGTGAAGATGGGAGATGCAATTAGAGCTGGACATACAGCTTTGAGCATCATCAGCACAGAGAAAATATCTAATCTGTAGGAGTTGATAAGACCAGTAAGTGCAAAATCATATAGGGAGAAGAGAAGAATCAAAGAGAGAGGCCAGTGGAATACCAGTGTTTAGCAGGTCTGGCTTGAGTGAAGATTCAGAAAAGGAGGCTGAGAAGGAATAGTCAGGTAGGCAGGAAGAGAACCAGGAGAAAATAGTCATGAAAACAAAGAATATCAAGGAGAAGAAGGCCATCAGCAGCGGGTCAGTGGTTGTGGAGATGTCCATAAGAAGTGAGAAGAGTCCATTCAATATGGTAATTAAGGGGTTGTTAGCAATTTTGGAGAGAGCAGATTCAGCTGATGATAAGATGAGAAGCCAAACTATGGACAGTTAAGAAGAGAGAAAGAGAAGGGGCCTGCAATAGACAGCCTTATTACAGAGGTGAGCAAAGAAAAAGAGAGGGCAGATAAGGAATGGTATTAATCAGGAATGAATAGATCAAGTGAGAGTTTGTTGCTGTTGTTGCTGCTGTTCTGTTGGTGTTTTTCATCACATATGGGGCATGAGGGCACGTTTGGAGACACCAGGGAAGCAGCCAGAATATGAGGAGAGATTGAACATATAAGAGGGTGAGGATGATAGAGGTGATAATATGTTGGAGAAGACAGATACAGTGAAATCGCTTGTTCATGTAGAGATATTTCCCTTAAGAGGGACTACTTCTTAAATTGAGGTGAATAAAGGAGGAGATAGAAATTGAAGGCCTCTAAGAGGTTTGAGATGAAGAAAAGAGTGTAAGAAAAAAGCTTTTGGATGATGGTCTCTTTTTAAAAATAAAAAAATGAGGCAAAGTTCTCATCTGAGAGACAAGGGCAGGGGACCTGTGGGATGTCTGACGTGGAATGACAAGTTTTGGAAATATCACTGCAGTCATTGGCACAGTGAGTCAGTTTGGGAAGTTTGAAAAAACTGACTTGCTACATTAAAGACCCAGATAAGATTCCTGAGGTAGGAGGTAAAACTGAAAAAATATTCCCTTATTTAGTTCAGTCCCTTCATTTTCTAAGAATGGAAAAACATTTAAGCTTCATGTCTGAGAACACACAGACAATAAGAGCTTTTTTTATCAATTGGCAAACATGACAATTCATACAAAACCAGAAAAAGGTAAAATGAGAAATAAATCTACAATTTTGAGAATTAAGAACCAAAATTATCCTAAGTAATTATGGAAACAATAATTATTCTAGCTAAAATATGACACTTATTATGTATCAAGCACCTTCTAGTTGTCATCTCATCTGACCTTCAAAACAGCCATGTGTAGTAGGTGCTATTTCAACTGTCATTTTACAGATGAGGAAACTGAAGCAAATTGGTTTAATGACTTGCTCAGTCACTATATATATATATATATATATATATATATATATATATATATGTATATGTATATGTATATGTATATGTATATGTATATGTATATGTATATGTATATGTATATGTATATGTATATGTATATGTATATGTATATGTATATGTATATGTATATGTATATGTATATGTATATGTATATGTATATGTATATGTATATATATACACCCACACACATACATGGATATATTTATATATACATACATACATACATACATATATATAAAAATGTATAATTGTGTATCTGTGTTTTCTTACTTTCCCTCATCAAAATAGCATTTTGTATTTGGATTTTAACATATGATTTTAGAATAAATAAAGGTGACACAAAAGGAAAAAATGATGAAATAAATGGAGATAATCAGTTCTATGTAAATCAAGTCTGTCAGGGAAAAACAATCATTTGTGAGTGTCTGGAGAAACTTGTAAAGAAATAAAACTGAGGTAGGGAGTTACCATGAATGAAAGCAAAATCCTCTTAGTTCCTTCTGCTTCTAGTTTCTGTAAAAGACGTTTGAAAAAGGAATCAGATCAAAGATGGTTAGGGAGAGTATATGTGGATGAAAGAGGCTAGAGGAATTAGGACTTGGAGAAGACATTATAAGGAAAAGGAGACTCTAGCTGCTAAGAAACAATGAGCTTAAAAATAGGGAGGAGGAAAATGTGAAGATTAGTCAAAGTGACAGATTAAATTAGTGGAGTAGATTAGAAAAAGAGAGAGCATGCTGGTGCCATCCTTAAGGGATGTAGAAAAATGGTGATAGAAGCTCTTATGGAGAAAAAGGAAAAGTGCCTCGAGTGAGACTGGCAAAGGAGTTAAGAGACAATTCACTGGAAGCATTTTTACCCAAGGATGTTGAAACGTCATCCATGGGGGGGGGTATGAGGTCACAACATAGGAGAGGGAATGTCAATAAAGACAGGAATGCACTAAGATCCCAAGGAAAACTTCCCAGGAGGGTCCCACAGCATTTTCAAGATCTCTTTCCTATCCCATGACATACAGAGCCTGAATAATACTCTAGCACTTTAATTGGTTACTGGAAGGATTTTGTGCTTTTAAGCTTCTAGATGTGAAACACATAAAAAGATACCTGTTTATTCTCTGCTTCTAAGATGGAGGAAAGGGCTACACAAAGTAGAATGTTTCCTTTCTGCTTCTCTCTCTCTCTCTCTCTCTCTCTCTCTTTCTGTGTGTGTTTGTGCAATTCTGATGCAACAGGCAGGTCCTAGTAATAAGGCCTAGATTCTCTGATCTCATCTCTCTCCAGAGCTTGTGATGATCATGTCATGGGCAGGACCAGTGACATTAGTCTGCCAAGGGAAAAGGGATGTGTCTAAAAGAGTGAACTTTTGTCCCACATGAAAATGTCTTTAAGGAGTTCCACTGTTTGAGAATTCCCCATCTGTAATTACTAATTAATAATGACAATGGCCAATTTATCAATTAAACATGAAGAGAAGAGAAACTTTCCTGACCTCTAGAGGCCAGAGGAGCAGCTGGTATAGAGGTTGTCACAGGCAAAGGAAGGAGAACTAACACCTTGTTATGAGTACTTCCATTAGTAACCTCGGCCTGGTTTGGACTTTGGGGCTTGTACTGAGGGATCCCAAGTCTTTCTTTTTTACTCTTTTCTTTTAACTTCTCTGCTTTGTAATGCAATCTCTCAACATCAATTTATGTACTCTCAATTTCTAGAATTTGATCTCCTTACCTCCTACACCTTACAATGATGACCATCAAGAAATTGACTTTCTTCTCAGTAAGGAAAAGACATCACTTTTATAATGTCCCAACTCTCTTCACTCTGATAACTTCTTGTCTGGAAGATATATTTAAGACAGAAGAATAATAAAATTGGGGACTCTGTTGTAGTCTTATTATTTCTTCTGTAATGTGGTATATGTGTATGTTTCTATATGAGTTGTGTAACCTGCATTGAGTTGTTTTGCTGTGTGGATTATCTAATTCCACATGAATCAATAAGTTGCTTTCAGAAAAGCAAGATGCTTATTTCTTTTTTTTAAATTTTTTTTTTGTGTGTGTGAGGCAATTGGGGTTAAGTGACTTGCCCAGAGTCACACAGCTAGTAAGTGTTAAGTGTCTGAGGCCGGGTTTGAACTCAGGTCCTCCTGAATCCAGGGCCGGTGCTCTACCCACTGCACCACTGTGGTAAAAAGTTTTAACAGTCGGTTAGATAATGGAGAGACGCCAGTTTGTTTTTAGGACCACCCTTTTGGGGAAGAGACCAACAGCATGAGCTACGCACACCAGTCTGCCTGCGATGCACACCAGATTGCCTGCTGAGCACTCGACTTCTGGGGTGTGAGCTTAAAAGGCAAGGAGAGAAGGAAGTGGGGCTTTTTTCCTGCTCCGCTGGTCTCCTGGCTGCACTGCACAGACAGACGCGGACTGGAGTTTGACTCGGCCCGGCTCTCGGTTAACAGCACGCGCTTGACTCGGTCTCTCTCCCCAAAGGTGGCCTTGGGTTTTGGTGAGTTTTATACGGAATATAGACTAAGCCTAGACTGAAGATGATTTGTATTGTATTTCTACTTTCCTATCCTTCTAATCAACATCACCTTGTGACTACCATACAATAAAAGGTCTAACTAGAAAACCAGAAGCTTCTTCCATTTACTAGTCTGGGAGATAAATTAAGGGAAAGGTTAAGTAGGGGAGATTTATGATCTAATATCCAATTTTAATATCACAGTTTGGCGACCACGAAGGGATCTTAAGGACCCTCCTACCCTCTCTAGTTTGGCCATGAGCCACCTAATTTAGGGGACTTTCTCTTAAATACGCCCACTGACTTTGCCTCATTTGCCTAATCTCCCTTGCTTTAAGCCTCTAAAAGCCTTGCTTTAAACAGAAAAGCCAGCCCAGTTTAAAGGGCAAGATGCTCGAATATTCTACTATCCCTTTGATTTTTCTCATCGGAATGTATTGGGACAGCATAATGTCCCGACTTAGAGGAATAGTTTACTCAATGGTCCTTCGTAACATTATAGGTTTTTTCTTCATTCAGGCAGCAAAAAGTTTTTTGTATAATAGTCTAAGTGTGAATCTTTGGGAAAATACGTTTAATATAAGTAGAAATTTTATGCCTGCAATTGAAATACCTTTTAATACCACATCCATAGTTCATACGACTAAGGATTTTATTTTTGCTATTATCATTGTTATAATATGGGGGAAATTGTCACATATGGAGAGAGCCATCAAGATGGCTCTTTCTACTAGAGATGATCCAAGTTTAGAATCAGATCAGCAGAAACTGCTCCCCCTGCAGGAAACTATAGAACATACCAAAAAAAGGAGCACTAATTCAAGACAGAAAATATAGCCCCTTTAAACCAAGTGACTTGAGCGCATGGAAATCAATCATCCCTAGTTTTGAGAAAAATCCAAACACTGTAATTTCACAGTTAAGGACTATATTTAATATATATCAACCCACTTGGGCTGATGTTACTTGCCTTATGGAAACTTTACTGTCCCCAACTGAGATTACAGATATTATCTCAGCAGAAATGCCCTTGTTGTGAAGGGTAAGGCCGATATGGAATGACCTCTAAAGGATCCAGAGTGGAATTATAATAATGATAGGGATTTCCAAAGATTAAAAGATGCTAGAGAAACACTTCTGAAGGGAATGGAATCTTGCTCTAGAAAACTGGAAAACTGGCAGAAATTTTTAAGCCTACCTCAGGAGGCTAATGAAAGACCAAACAGATTTTATGATAGACTTTGTGAGGCCAGTAGACAGTACACCAGATTGGATCCAGTAGATTTAAGAGATTCCTATATCATTCTCAATACATTTGTTTATAATTCACTGCCAGAAATACACAGATACTTTCTGACACAATGTCCAGACTGGAGAACTCTCACAGTAGATAGGATTAAGGAACTTGCAAATTATGTCTTTGACTCACATGAGGAAGGTCCAGATCACCCTAAACAGAGCATTCTGGCACCGGCGATTCCTAGTCAGCCATGTGAACACTGGAACAAGGACACTAAGGTGTGTTGTTACTGTCGTAAGGAGGGGCATGAATTGAGAGAATGTAGGACTTGGAGAAGAAATTCTAATTCTAATTACAGGTGAAATCAAAATAGAAATAGATCTTTTTGGAGGAATACAGAAAGGCAGTACCAGAATAATGGTAACCAAGGTCCCTCTCAGAGGAGGGCACAGGAATGACGGGGTCTTGGGGAGGAATGGAACATAGATAATGAAAGCCATATATTCCCAGATCTGGATTTTTTGAATACACTTGTGCCAGTCCATTCACCTCCCCAGAGTAATGAACCACATGTCACCCTAAAAGTGGGGGAGACTTATTACGATTGTCTGCTAGACACAGGAGCCTCTAAATCAGTATTAGTAAGCAAACCAGATGCTGGGTGTAGACCTGTAGGATTTTTGAATGTAGTGGGAGTCTCAGGAAAGAGCCAGAGAGTGGCAAAATTGAATCCTTGCATGGTATCTATGGGGCCCTTAACAGTAGAACATTCATTTTTACTCATGCCTGATGCCCCTGTAAATTTATTAGGTCGTGATCTCCTTTGTAAGCTTAGAGCAACCATATCTTGTGCTCCAGATGGGGCTGTCTCCCTACAATTGCCAGAGGATACTGTTCATTTATTACCAATTTTATTTACAGAAGCTCAAGGAACAGCAGGGGAGGTATCCAAAATTCCCTCTGACATTCCTGAGTCTTTATGGGCCTCATCCCCTAATGAGGTGGGGCTCCTTAAGTCTGCCATACCTGTTACCTTTAAAGTTAAGGGGGGACCACCCCCCTCCATTCCACTGTATCCATTGTCTAGGGAAGCAATAGAAGGGATCACACCTATAATTGAGGCTTTGAAAAGCCAGGGTATTATTATTCCATGTCATCACTCTCCATGCAATACTCCCATTTTGCCAGTTAAAAAACCCAAGCCTGGGCCAGAGGGTAAACCTGTTTATCGTTTTGTGCAAGATCTTTGAGCGATTAATAATTATGTTATTCCTAGACATTCTATAGTTCTAAACCCGGCTATGATAATTTCATCCATTCCCTATGAATCTACATGTTTCACAGTGGTAGACCTTTGCTCTGCCTTTTTCTCCATACCAGTACATGAGGACTTCCAATATTTATTTGCTTTTACCTGGAAAAATACACAGTGGACCTGGACTAGACTCCCACAGGGATTTGTAGACAGTCCCACATTATTTTCCCAAATTTTACAGCAGGATCTGGCCTCTATTACCTTTAAAGGCTCCACACTAGTACAATATGTAGATGACTTACTTCTGGCCTCTCCTAATGCTGAAATTTGTCAGGAAGATAGCTGTCACTTACTGCTGGAGCTGCACAAGAGAGGACACAAGGTTTCCAAGTCAAAGGTACAATGGTGTTTGCCCCAGGTAGAATATTTAGGATTTATTTTGGCTGCTGGAACTCGTTCTGTCTCTTCTAAGTGAGTCCAGGCCATTCAACAACTCTCTGCCCCCTCTACTAAGAAGCAATTAAGAGCCATTCTGGGAGCAGCTGGGTACTGTAGACAATGGATACCCTCTTTTGGTGAAATTACTAAACCTCTCTCATAGCTCTAACAAAAAGTTCTGTCCCAGACATTTTACAGTTGGATCCCCAGCATCTCTCAGCCATAAAAGAATTAAAATGGGCCTTGTTATCAGCACCTGCCCTAGGACTACCAGATTATAGTAAGCCTTTCACTCTCTTTGTGCATGAACAAAGGGGGGTGGCTTCTGGAGTTCTGACTCAATCTCTGGGGCCTAACCAACGCCCTATAGCCTACTATTCAACTCAGCTGGACCCTGTAGCGGCTGGAGCACCACCTTGCCTTAGGGCAGTGGAAGCCACAACCCTTTTGGTAGAAAAAGCCTCTGATTTGGTCCTAGGTAACCCTCTAATGGTGCAATGCCCTCACAAAGTAGGGGCTCTATTACTACGTCACAGGACACAAGCCTTTTCAGATCAAAGGCTGGCTAAGTATGAAATAACCCTGTTAGGTAATGAGAATATCACTTTAAAACACTGCACAGTTCTTAATCCAGCAACGCTACTCCCTAACTTACCATTCTCGGGGGAACCATTGCACGACTGTGCTTCTTTAGTTAATATGGCTGAAAAACCCCGTGATGATCTTTTTGATACACCTTTAGAAAATCCTGATCTTGTACTCTATACAGATGGTTCCTCATTTATGAGCGAGGGAACCCGTTTTACTGGAGCTGCTGTAGTTTCTGATTATGACACCCTCTGGGCAACTTCTCTGCCTTTCCATTTTAGTGCACAGGCTGCTGAACTTGTGGCTCTTACACAGGCCTGTAATATAGCTAAAGATAAGAGTGCCACCATTTTTACTGACTCGAAATATGGCTTTGGCATATGCCACTTTATTGGTATGATTTGGCGTCAACGAGGCTTCCTAACATCCTCGGGCAAGGCTATTGCCAATGGGGACCTTATCAAGGACCTCTTAGATGCCCTGAAACTGCCTTCTTCCCTAGCCGTTGTACATTGCCCTGCCCACACAGGGAATAGTGATCCTGTTTCAAAGGGAAATGCACGAGCCGATTCTGCAGCCAAGCTTGCTGCATTACAAGCTCCTGAACATATATTTAACCTTTCACCTTCTGAGGATATTCCTTCCAACCTAACCTATGACGATTCTGAAGTAGAAAAGTGGAAAAAGAAATTTAAGGCGAAACAGATCAATGGCATCTGGGTGTTCCCCGTAAATTCTACCACCAGGTATGCCTCTCTGTTCACAGAAAAGGCCATTTTGGTACACAAGGCATTGTAGACTCTATTAAGAGAACCTCGATAGTACCAGGTGGGTGTGACTAACACAGCATCTCAAATCTGCTTGGGCTGCTACACATGTCAATCTTATAATCAGTAAGCTTTTAAGGCCAAAGCTTATGGAGGGTGTCCTCTAGCATATACACCTTTTGAGCACTTACAAATTGATTGTATTACTATGCCAAAAGCAGGACATTATAAATTTTGCCTTGTTATAGTTGATCAGCTCACTAGGTAGGTGGAGGCCTTTCCCAGCCCCCGAGCCACAGCTGCTTTTGTTGCCAAAATTCTTCTTAAAGAGATAGTACCTCGTTTTGGCCCATCAGCCTGCATTGATTCTGACAAAGGCACACATTTCACTGATTCGATTTTATCCCAAATCTACTCTTTCTTGGGAGTGACTCCAAAATTCCACACGCCCTACCATCCACAAAGTTCAGGCCAAGTTGAACGTATGAATAAAGAACTTAAGAGTATGATTGGCAAATTATGTACTGAAACCCATTTGAAATGGCCTGATGTTCTACCATTGGCATTATTCTATCTATGCAGTAGACCAAGAGGAGAACTTCATATATCTCCTTATGAAATGCTTTTTGGTCACCCTCCTATCCAAGCTAAAACTTTTTCCCCAGTTTATACATCACTGGTGGGAGGTGATACTTCTGTTGCCTCCTATATACAGGAATTACAAACCAGACTACGTGAACTCCATGAGGCAGGAGCTGTGGTCCAGGCAGGACCATTAGACTTTTCATTGCATAACTTCAACCCAGGAGATAAAATATATGTAAAGAATTTTTAGAGAACCAGTAGAACCCAACCTGCCTGCGAAGGACCTTTTCAGGTATTATTGACAACTCCTACTGCCATTAAAATTGGTGAAAAAGACTCATGGATTCATTGCTCTCATGTAAAGCCTGCACCATTCATAGGTGAAGAGATTTCAGATAGACCTGAGGTAGACGCTAAAGAGCTAAAAACCCTAATGATAGCAACTGTTAAAGAGCAAAGAGAGTTCAGAGGAAATAGGCAGTTCCCATTTGATAATCTCACTGATCAGTTAAATGCTTTGGGACTCAGCCTTCGTAAAGTATCAGGAGACAGAAATTGCCTTTTTAGGACTTTAGCAGACCAGCTAGAAGGTCACTGTAGAAATCATCTCAGACATAGACAAGAAGCTGCTTCTTATATGATTAACCATAGACAAGAGTTTGAGTCTTTTAGAGTAAATGACTCCCCTTTTGAGGAATATGTTGACGAATTAAAGAAATTTGGAAAGTGGGGAGGAAATGATACAATTGTAGCATTTGCTAAGCAGCATCAGCTGAATGTGGTAGTTCATCAGTTAAATCAGCCCTTATTGAAAATCAGTGGCACAGACAAAACTGATGCTAGAGAACTCCACATTTTCTACCATAAAGAACATTATGACAGCATTAGAAAGATCAATGACAATTCAGAAACCCCTACCACTTTGGCATGCAGAGAATTGGGGAACCAGTTAAAACAATGTGGCATACCCCAAACTCTAGCAGCTTAAATACCTTAAAATTTAACAAGCATTTCCTTCTACAGGCAAAGCACTGAAGTACATGGCCTAGTTTTCTGGCCCACCTCAATTTCTCCCACCCTTTCCCTACCCTATACCTATTTTTTAAAATCCTTTTTGTTTTTGTTTTTGTTTTGACTTTTGAAAGGCACTGAAAAGACCTGGAATTCACCACACCTTTAAGTTCTTTAAGAGCACAAAAGGGTGCTTAGCAAATCTTTTGCTTTTTATTTTTGGTTTTTGGTTTTGCTTTGTTTTGACTTTTGTTTCTTTTGCTTTTCTTTAAAAACCCAATTTTGTAAACTAAGTGACTTTTCAAAGACATTTTAAGTATATGCTGTGGGTGAGACCATCCAGCCTCAGAAGCTACCAGAATTATTCTTTTTTACTCTTTCTTTTTGAGAGAACCATGAGTTCTAATGAGTTTTATTTTATTTATTTTTCTTTCTCTTTTCTCTTTTATTGTGTTCTGTTTAACTAAAAAAGACCAGAAAGGGTTATTGAACCCTATTGCTTGATACCTCACTGAAAACCTTGAATATTGAATCTTGCTAATTGAAGTCTTACTTCTTTTTGATAAATTAATCACCACTTTAAGTATCTGCTACTGTTATACTAGAGAATTCATGTATAAGATGATGTGGTCTACTTGCTAAAAGAAGATTATGTAATAATGTCTAAAAGATGATAATGTAACAATGTCTAATATAATCAGCTATTTATATTCATTTATTATTTATATGTCATTATACTCTGGGTATGGTTTGGAATTATTGTATGTATCACTAATATACTCTCAGTTATGCAGCATAACATGCATTTTTACCATCATACTATCTTTGGTGAAATTAATATGAGATTTTGGAAGTATGGAAACTTATCATTTCAGAGACTAACTTGCTGTGAACTCTGATGCAGGCCCTGGAGAGAATATATGTGTAACAAAAGGAGAGACAGGTATACGTAAGTCCATGGTTTGCTTATGATGGTGACTATGTAGAGCACAATTACTAGGCACAGTCCAGTATTCATCCTCTCTCCCTCCTAATTTAACCTAATTTAACTGAACTTATTTATCTTTTTATCTCACTCAGTTGAACTCACCTGTGGCCTAGCACAATCACTAGCTGTCTCAGAACCATGAGATATGATAACCTTTCCGTAACATTTTCAGGTGTCATGAACACATACTAAATTTGGCTTTGATCCAGACACATGGTGGTAAAAAGTGTTACAGATTGCATAACTACCTCAACCCTCTATTAGAAGTCTAAGGATATAAAGGAGGGAATGTAATAGAATTTATTAATTTGATCATTGACAATGCTATGCTAAGGTTTAGTAAAAATACAGTAATTCAAATAGTTAAAGAAGAGAATCCAGCTTTCCAGACCAGAGTCCAGAATCCAGTTTTTCCAGACCAGAATCCAGACCAGAGTCCAGAATCCAGTTTCCTTCTGATGACATCTTACCACTTCAAGAAGACAAGAGAACTCAGAGACTTTATATGTTTTGTTAGTTTTTACTATCTCCTGTCTGTTATAACATACACTATCTGTAACATGTACTCTCTGCAGAGGCCCTCCCTTTGCAAGACTAATGTCAAAGCGTCGGTTCATGAGGAAAAAAAAAATCGCCCCTCTGGACAAAACTTTCTTCTCTTCCTTTTCTATATTGTTGTTCACATATTATTAGTTAGCAATAGTTATTATATTATTTTTACTGTTCCATCAAGGAAATATTTTGTTTCTTGAGGAACAAAAGGGGGGAATGTGGTAAAAAGTTTTAACAGTCGGTTAGATAATGGAGAGATGCCAGTTTTTTTTTAGGACCACCCTTTTGGGGAGGAGACCAACAGCATGAGCTACGCACACCAGTCCTCCTGCTGAGCACTCAACTTCTGGGGTGTGAGCTTAAAAGGCAAGGAGAGAAGGAAGTGGGGGTTTTTTCCTGCTCCGTTGGTCTCCTGGCTGCATTGCACAGACAGATGCGGACTGGAGTTTGACTCGGCCCGGCTCTCGGTTAACAGCACGCGCTTGACTCGGTCTCTCTCCCCAAAGGTGGCCTTGGGTTTTGGTGAGTTTTATACGGAATATAGACTAAGCCTAGACTGAAGATGATTTGTATTGTATTTCTACTTTCCTATCCTTCAAATCAACATCACCTTGTGACTACCATACAATAAAAGGTCTATCTAGAAAACCAGAAGCTTCTTTCATTTACTAGTCTGGGAGATAAATTAAGGGAAAGGTTAAGTAGGGGAGATTTATGATCTAATATCCAATTTTAATCTCACACCACCTAGCTGCCCCAAAATGCTTATTTCTAGCATCATTTTCCTTCATCCTTCTCTAAGGAGACTTTAATCCCCTTGCTAAAGGAAAGCAGGAGATTGAGGCCAGAATTTGGCCACTCTGCTCCACTGAGAGAGGGGTGGGGGTTGTAGGCTAGAATTATATCTATCTTCTCCCTTAAAATTATTACTCTAGGGGAAATGCTTTTTAGGCCCATATTGTTCTTCTCATTCTTATCCTTTAATAAGAAAGAACTGTCCCAAATTAGAGATCCCAGACTGGATTCCCTTCCTACCAGATGGCACTTCCACAATGCACATATAAATATAGAAATAAATAGCACAATAAACAAATAACATGATGCATATGTAAGTAAATAAATAGCAAAAAGGCCCATTTATCCACACCAATAGTAAAGAGAAATGAGAGAAATCATATATAGCAAACTATCTATCAAATGATAGAGAGTTAATGATCTGTTAATGATCTTACAGAAAGCAAGATAACTCAGCTTAACCTAGAGAGAGAGAGGGAGTCTTAGGTGTTTCCCACATGGAATGGAGGTATGATCAAGGTGTCAGGTTTTCTACATGTTGAATTCCTCCCAGTCACTTTTCCTTTCAAGTTACTGAAATGAATGTGAAACACCACATTTTTTTCTTCTCCAAGCTAGAAGCCCTAAAACCAATATCTGTCTTCCTTCTAGTTCTCTTCAGCTCCTCACTTCAGACAGGCAGATTGTATTGAATAAACCTATTGCACTGCTCTACTAGTCTGTTTCTTAGCCAGTACCAGATTCCTTTCATAATTACCACTTTATAATCCAGTTTGAGATTTCGTATGGATAGACCACTTCCCTTCACAGTTTTTCCCCTTGATTATTTTATTATCATTGACCTTTTTGTTCTTCCAGATGCTCAGGTCCTGCCATATGGCTCTTCATTCTCCACCCCCAAATTTTTACCAAACAATGAATCCTTATCGCCAAATCTTAAGACTTTACACTTGTCAATTAAAGATTATATTTATGTGCTGCTGTAAATTGTATGTCTAGTTTATTCCATTGATCTACCTTTTTGTTTCTTAGCCAACACCATATAATACTGATAATTTCTGCTTTATCGTACAGATTCAGATGTGGTACTCCTAATTCTCTTTCCTTTACATTTTTTTTTCATTATTTCCTTCGACATTATTGATGTTTTGCTTTTTTCCAAATGGATTTTGTTATTGATTTTTCTAATAGTACAATATTTTTTAGAAATTCAATTGGGATGTTAGCTTACATAAAATTGTCTTTTTTGTTGTACTGGCCCTCCCTACCCATGGACAATAAATATCTCTCCAGTTTTTTAAATCTGATTTTATTTGTATAAATATTGTTTTTTTTTAAAATAATTTTGTGTCTATAGTTCCTAGGATTTTTTGGCAGTTGTACTCTCAAGTATTTTATGCTGCCTTGAGTTATTGAGTAAATTTTTTTTTTAACTTTCTCTTCTTTGTAGAAATTTGTTGTGACATATAAGAATGATGATTTATGTGGATTTTCTTTGTATCTTGCTTCTTTGCTAAAATTATTGATTGTTTCAACTCACTTTTTTTTTAGTGAAGCAATTGGGGTTAAGTGACTTGCCCAGGGTCACACAGCTAATAAGTGTTAAGTGTCTGAGGCCAGATTTGAACTCAGGTACTCCTGACTCCAGGGCCAGTGCTCTATCCACTGTGCCACCTAGCTGCTCCCCAACTCACTTTTTAGTTGACTCTTTGGGATTTTCCAAGAATATCATAATATCATGCACAAAACAGAACACCTCCTTCCCTATTCTGATTCCTTCAATTTGTTTTTCTTCTTTTGTAGGTATTACTAGGATTTCCAATGCAACATTGAATAATATTAGGTATACTGTACTGCATAATAATGGGCATCCTTGTTTTAAACTTGACCTTACTGGGAAGACCTCTAGTCTTCATTACATTACAGATTATGTTTGGTGATGGTTTTAGATAAATACTTTTTAACAATTTAAGAAAAATCCATTTATACCAGTACTTTCCATTTTTTTGTTTTGTTTTTGTATTTGTGGGACAATGAGGGTTAAGTGACTTGCCCAAGGTCACACAGCTAGTAAGTGTCAAGTTTATGAGGGCAGATTTGAAGTCAGGTCCTCCTGAATCCTGAGCCAGTGCTTTATCCACTGCACCACCTAGCTGCCCCCTTCAATTTTTTTTAAAGAGAATTGTTTGCCGAACTTCATCAAAAGGTTATTTTCTTCATCTAATGATATAATCATATAATTTTAAAAACTTTTATTACTGATGTACTAGCTGCCCGACTGTGCCATCTAGCTGCTCCAGCCCCAGATGTTTTAAGGCAATTGGGGTTAAGTGACATGCCCAGGGTCACATACCTAGTAAGTGTCTGAGGTTAAATTTGATCTCAGGTCCTCTTGACTCAAGGGCCTCTGTTCTATCTGCTGTGCCATCTAGCTACCCCCTAAAACTAAAAAAGATAAAAATAACATTTTTGGGGATACTAAATATTGGAAGGGTTATAGAAAAACAGGAGCAGTTATGCATTCTTAGTGCAGCTTTGAATTAGTAATAATAATAATAAAGTTAAATATAATTATAGCTTGCATATAGCAAATATGTTTTAGTGTGGTAAACAGTTTATAATATTTTATTTAAAGGAAAATAAAAATGTTGGAGAAGCTGTGGAAAAATTGGAACACTAATGCATTGCTGGTGGAGCTGTGAACTGATCCAGCCATTCTGGAGAGCAGTTTGGAACTATTCCCAAAGGGCTATAAAGCTGTGCATACCCTTTGACCCAGCAATACAACTATTGGGTCTATTCCCCAAAGAGATCATAAAAAAGGGAAAAGGACCCACATGTACAAAAATATTTATAGCTGCTCTTTTTGTAGTGGCATGGAGTTGAAAATTGAACGGATGGCCATCAACTGGGTAATGGCTGAACAAGTTGTGTTATATCAATGTAATGGAATACTATTGTGCTGTAAGAAATGATGAGCAGGCAGATTTCAGAGAAACCTGGAAGGACTTGCATGAACTGATGCTGAGTGAGATGAGCAGAACCAGGAGAACCTTGTAGACACCATCAACAACACTGTATGTTGATCTACTCTGATAGACTTTACTCTTCTCAGCAATACAATGGTCTAAGATAGTTCCAAAGGACTCACGATGGAAAATGCTCTCCAAATCCAGGAAAAAAAGAACTATGGAATCTAGATGCAGATTGAACGAGTCTATCTCTATTTTTTGAGGTTTTTCTTTCTTGCTCTGGTTCTTCTTTCACAGCATGACTAATGTAGAAATATGTTTAATGTGATTATACATATAAATCCAACATCAGAATACTTGCTGTCTTGGGGTGGGGAGGAGAGAGGGGAGGGAGGGAGGAAAAATGGAAACTAGAAATATTATAAAAACAAATGATGCACACTATGTCCACATGTAACTGGAAAATAATAAAATACTTTTATGGAAAAATATTATTTTCTTTGATTCTAAAGACAACACTGGAAGGCAGGAACTCTTATAATTCCCATTTTACAGTTGAGGAATTTGGGGCAAATTTAGGGTAAGAACTTTGTTCAAGGTCATAAATCTATTAAGTGTTCAGCTCTCAGAGGGCTTTTGTTCCTGAAGGGCTTTGCCAGTCTGGTTTTTGAGGTGCAAGAAAACTTCTGCAGAATGGAACCAGCATCTACAACATTGGAAATAAGGGGAAAACTGGGAGCAGGAGTGGATTTTGGTGAAAGCCTGTACCATGTCCTTGTGCATTCTGGTGCAATTTTGCTGTCAGTATCATGAAAGTTGGAGGGGGCATGTTGAGTAATCTCAGGGTCAGTAAACATTAGTACGTAGAGTTTTTAAAACTTTCTATTGAATTCTTGGTTTACAATTTCTGTTTTGGAGAGGTTTAAGAGGTCATAGGGATTAGGGAAGTAGCTAATCTACCATCTTGTTCTTCATGTTACCTGGAAGTGAAATGGGGGACATTCAAGTATTTCAGATGAAAATATCATAACTGAGTTGATACTTTATAAAACAAATGCAAGAGTGGGAATGAAAGTTGTGGAAATACAAAAATGAAGCTGGGAGTAGGGTGGAATTTAATCTTTACCAAAGCAAAAGCCTTTTATTTGCTTCTACTTCTAGAGTCTATTATAGGTAGTGTGTGCATTGTTGAGTTGTTTTGCCATGTGAGTTATTTGTGTTCACATGCTGCTTCTAGTGAAATAAGAATAAATATTTTTAGCGTCACTTTCCTTTGGCTTTCTCTAAGGAGACTTTAATTGCCTTCCTAAAGGGATACAGGAGTTTGAGGTTAGAGTTTGGCCACTCTGCTGTACTCAGAGAGAGGAAGTACTGGACTAGAATTAGATCTATCCTTAAAATGATTAGTCTAGGGGAGTAATTTTAGGTTAACTGAACCAGTGCAAGTTGGAGGAGGAATCCCAAGGAAAGACATGTATAGGGAATAGTTTTGACATTTATTTTCATTTCACCTAGGGAAGGGAGAACTTATAACTAGATATAAAAAGAGAGATGTTGTAATGATTAGAATGACATCACCTACTGGAGACTTACTATACCCTGATCTTGTCCTCTATACAGATGGTTCCTCATTTAGGAGAGAGGGGACCCATTTCACTGGAGCTGCTGTAGTTTCTGATTATGACACTCTCTGGGCAGCTTCTCTGCCTTCCCATTTTAGTGCACAGGCTGCTGAACTTGTGGCTCTTACACAAGTCTGTAATATAGCCAAAGGGAAGAGTGCCACCATTTTTACTGACTCAAAATATGGCTTTGGTATATGCCACTCGATTGGCATGATTTAGTTACAACAAGGCTTTTTAACATCCTCAGGCAAGGTTATTGCCAATGGGGACCTTATCAAGGACCTCTTAGATGCCCTGAAACTGCCCTCTGCCTTAGCCATTGTACATTAGGAAAGGTCCACCATGGGTAGAATGCCTCATAGGGCAAGGCTATGTGGCTTTTCCTTGGCATCAGGAAGTAACCTTTGCACATGGGTACTGTCCACCAAGGCTACCAGCCAATCAACTTGAGGAGCCTCCCATTTTCTGGGAGGGGATAGGAAGGAGGGTCTGCGCGGAGAGGGTTCTCTCTTTTTGGTTTCTAACTTTATGGTGGTGGTGGTGGGGGCAGCAGAGGAAGTCACAGGAAAATTGAGGAAAGATAGGATTGCCATGCTGTTGGAATTCTGTTCTCAATCTTTCTCTTTCCACCTTTCAATAAACCCTTAAAAACCTAAACTCATTTTTATCAGTGATTTTAGTCAGTTTCCCCCAAAACTGGGGGAACAGATTAGAACCCACCTTTAGGATCTTAAATTACACAATGTTAAATATTTACTTTCCATACTATATCAAAATAACATAAATAGTAAAAAAAAAAGACAGAAACCTATATCTGGACCCTTCATATTTTCTAAACAAAGAATGAGTTAAAGAAAGCGAGAGGAAAATGACTCCTGCTCAATAATTCTCTGGAACTCAGCAGCAGCAAAGTGTCAAAGGCTCATTTTGTGAGAACCAGGCCCTATTCCCCCCTGCCTCCTTGCTGTGATAAAATAATGAGACTTGGCAGATGCCCCAGGAGCCCCACCTGAAGATTGACTTGGAATTGATTGAATTGGGTGCAAATGAGAGACTGAGAATCTACTTAATGATGATTAAATCAGGACCACACAAGGCCAATGCTGAGTAGAGTATGTTTTCTGAGGCTGTGAACTGTGACATCAACAGGAGACCACTCTCAACCAATGAACTCGAAGAATCTCCCATTTCAGGAAGGAAGACAGGAAGTAGGAAGCTAAGGCAGTCAGACTAGATCTTTCTCTTTTGGTTTGAGATATCAGCTTGGCAGCAGAACTTCATGTGGGCTACTAGGAAAGCTAGGATTTCCATGCAATAAGGAATCTGTTCTCAATCTCTCTCTCTTCACTAGTTTATAATATATATTTTAATAAATCTTTAAAGCCTAAACTCTGCTGAATTTATCAGTGATTTTAGTCAGCTTCCCCCCAAGACTGGGAGGGGGTGCAAATTAGAACCCAGAATTTAGATTTTAGACAACACACTGAGACAGCATAGGTCCCAGCATCTGGAAGTTGCCTCACAATTCATGGACAGCCTTTAAGTCATGTCAATCAAGGGACTTGAATGCTACCAGTCAATTAGCTTGGAGCTATGTGTGGGGCCTGCCCCTCTTCCCATCCCATAGGGAGCTTCAGGTCCAACTGAGTGAGGCTCTTTCATTTTGGGAATGTGATCCCTAGGTGGAGGCAGCTTATCTTCTCTCTCTCTCTCTCTCTCTCTCTCTCTCTCTCTCTCTCTCTCTCTCCCTCTCTCTCTCTCTCTCTCTCTCTCTCTCTCTCTCCTCTTTCATAGATCTGATCTAGGTATTTCCATTCTTTCAGAGACACATGTTCTCTCTTTACTAACTTCTAATATACTTTAATAAATGCATAATGCTTAAACTGTTTCTGAACCTTCTAATTATAAGTAAATTCTGGCTAGTTTCCCCCACACTGGGGGCCAGGTAAAGTGATTTAGTTTTACTCATAACAATTTATTGTCATTCTTGCAAGAATGGTCACCCATTGTGCAGCTGGTGGGTGCAAAGAATGCGGGCTCACAGGCCTGTTTTAAACACTAGTCCCTAATGTGAATGGACCTTCCCCTTTTTCTTCATTGGTCAGTTACTCAAGGATTACAATCTACACACAAAACTAGCTAACCAGAATGTAGCATTCCTAACCCCAATTTCCATCATATTCTTTGGGTTCTTAGGCAATGGTGCAGGTGACATAGGGACATTTCTTCAATCTTCCTTTTTATGGACACAGCCCAGAAGAGGACCTTATTGAGACCAGCTCAGGGCTCCTTGAACCATGTGATCTTGTTTCCTGGAGGGGAAGGAGGAGGACTGAGTCCTTTGTCCTCAAACAGGTGCAGAGGTATGTAATCTGAATGGTGACAGTTATATCCTTATTGAGAGGAGACCATTACCCATTTCCTCACAGAAAGGAACTACAGAATCAAAAATAAAATGTTTATGATTGTACAGATCAGACAGGGCACAGAGAAAAATGACAAAGATAAAAATAACATCTATATTTAGCAACCCAGAGAGTTAAGAAAGGCAGATACATTAATGCATTGTTGGTAGAGCTATGAATTAGTGAAAATTATATAAGGAAAGCTATAATAATAATAATAGCTAGCATTTATGCAGAGAATTCTTTGTGATACCAAACAGTGTAGCAAACTCTTTACATTATCTCCTTTGATACTTGATTGTAGAAACACTTATTATTCTCATTTTACAGTTGAGGAAACTGGGGAAAATGGAGGCTAAGTTTTTTGTTTAAGGACATACAGTTAGTTAAGGATTCAGACCCTAACAGGCTTTTGCACCTGAAAGGCTTTGTCCAAGTAGGCTATTAAGGTCCAAGTAAACATCTGTAGCCTTGAACCATGGTCTCTACACCATTGGAAAGAAGAAAACTGGCTGCAGGACTGAGTTTTGCTGAAAGCCTTTGTTACATCCTTGGGTGTGCTAGGGTAGTTTGGTTGTCAGTAGCATGGGAGCTTGGGGTTGGTAGGTTGATTGATCCCTGTATCAGTAAACATCAGTTCTTGGGTTTTTAAACTTCTGTCAGATTTTTGGTTTTCTCAACCATGGGGCCAGCTGAAGTAGCTTTATGTTTGGAACATAATTTCTGTTTTAGAGAGGTTTCAGAGGCCATGTTGATCAGGAAAAAAAATCTAGTTTGCCTTCTTTTTGTTCTTCTTACCTGGAAGTGAAATGCAAAACTTTAAGTTTGTCTGGTAAAAAAGACCATAATTGAGTAGAAATTTTACAAAACAAACATGAGTGTGATAAAACTTAGAAATGTAAATTTATTTGCACCATTGGGTATGAATAAAATTGTTCTAATAATCTATTATGGGAGAAATCCACCAAATTCCTAGGACTTTAATATCTTCAAAGAATATTGAGAGGAATTAAGGTGAATTGTTTACATTGTGAAGTTTGAACAAGATAAAGAAAAGGGACAATAAAGGGAGGAATACACTAGTGAAAAAGGAAGAAATCAAAATTCCTATTAGTTGTAAGGGGCTAAAATTCTAGCTTGTCTGTCTAAAATATCTAATGAGTGGTCACCAATAAATTAGAAGCTTTAGCAAGAGTTTATACTTTTACGCATTTATTAAGGAGAATAAGAATTTGGTGAAGAGAGAAAGGCCTAGATTCAGCTTTCTATCTTGGGGAGCTACAATTCTCCTGCTCTGCTCTCCATGAGAGTCCTGGTAAAAAAGAGTGAGAGAAGGGGGCAGCTAGATGGCGCAGTGGTTAAAGCGCTGGCCCTGGATTCAGGAGTACCTGAGTTCAAATCCAGCCTCAGACACTTAACACTTACTAGCTGTGTGGCCCTGGGCAAGTCACTTAACCCCCATTGCCCCACAAAAAAAAAAAAAAAAAGAGTGAGAGAGCCAGCCTTGCCTCCTCTTCCTCCCACAAGCAAACGTCATTTCCTGATGCCAAAGAAAAGCTGCATGGCACATGGCTTGCCCTCCCTCAGACGCCTTCTCCTCATGGCAGAGCTTTCCTACAGTAAGTCCCTGGCAGGTCGCATCATTCCAATAGTTACATAATATATCATTAGGTTACCTTAAAATATGCTGGCCTAAAATATTATAAGATTCTATCTGAATGATTGGTTTTGGCCCCGACCCAAAAAAAGAAAGAAATAAAGAAAGACCTAAGAAATGTGATCTAATGGCTGGGCGTGGTCCAATTTCCCCTGGCAGAAACAAGAACTTACATAGGAGTTAATTAAATAATTCTCAAATTGAGGAATTAAGATCCTATATAATAGGCATAGATCACAATAACTTTCTGTCTGTCTGTCTGTCTCTCTATACACACCCACAGGTACATATGCACACATAAGCATATTTGATATTTATATAGTGTTAGATTCATCATATGTGTTTCCCAAATACTTAGCCTGAAAGGTGGGAGGATAGCATAAACCAGATTGTTATCTAACCTTACTCATAGAGCAAAGCTGCAGAAAATTTTTAGGACAATATTATCCAATGGTTAGTCTGCCTTTTAAAATTTATTTATTGTTTTGTTGAGGCAATTGGGGTGAAATGACTTGCCCAGGGTCACACAGCTAGTAAGTGTCAAGTGTCTGAAGCCCAATTTGAACTCAGGTCCTTCTGACTCCAGCTGCCACTAGTCTGCCTTTTTAAAAAAATGTGTTCTGATAAAAATTATGAGAGACTCAGTTTCTGGGTTATTAATCATTTTATTAAAGGTTGATAGGTTATTAATAAAAGGAGGTCTATTGGCCATCCCTCTCAGACCAAAAGACCCATAATGACAGGGGGATCTCAGTTCATATACCAACTGGGGGAAGACCATGTCATAGAAATAAAATCTAGTTAGTTGACGTGATTGGAGAGGGGCTGTGTTAAAATGATGTCTGGCTAAAATTATAACAGATTGAATGAAGGATGTGTTCAAGAGATATTAAAGAGAGAAGAACAAAGTAAAATTATTATGATAATTATTCATTATAATGACAAACATATAAACTTACTGTTTTTAATTTTTCAAAGTTTTTTCTGAAAGGAATTTTTGGCCTTAAAGAGAACAATCCAAAGACATTACAAAGAGTATTAAGATCTCAATTATATGGATGAGAAAAGAGAATCAGTAAGTTCAAGATTTTTTAAATGTTATGGTGTTCCTAAATTATAGAGACAGGATTACAACCCAAGCATTTCTCTTTCTAATTTTGGCTCCTTATTCTCTATGTCGTATTTCCTCACAAAATAATTGGGGACCATTTCAACTCAGAGGACTTGAGGATGAAGGGGGAGACATGAAAAATGTTCATTCAACAAAGTCCTGGTTTGATCTAATGGAAAGGTATGGAACACATGGCCTTGACACCACATCGTGGCCCACGATACTCTTGATTTTGACTTGTACTGGATTAAAATATAATTTGGAAAAAAACTCATGAAATTTATAAAAATGCAAGAAAACAAGAGATTTCCCCCCCCATACCTTTCAGGGGCATATCTGTCCCATCATGACTCCATTTCTGATTTTCAAATCCAAGACTGGATTTGAACTCAGATCTTCTGACTCCACGCCCAGTGTTCTATCAACTGAGTCATGAGCTGCTTCTAAAACAGTCAATATTACATTTTATAACAAAATCATTGTGCACGTCCCAGGTACCCTTATGTTTGCCTCATTGACCTCTCTTTCTATGTGAGTTTTTACATCATTGGTTTAATGGAAGGCAAAGTACATTTGAAATCAGGAGGCATGTTTAAGAAATGACTGTCACTTGTAATTGGTGTTACCAAAAGCAGGATGTCCCATTGGTGGACTCTGAATGCTCTATTCTAAAAGAGGAAAGAGTTTGAATCCATGATCACAGACATCCTTTCTGTCACTAGGTCCTAAAATGCTTAGATTCCACTGTTCTTCCCACACTCCCACCAGTTTCTGAAAGATATTTCTTTTTCATACTGTTAGGTCAGGAACCTGGGAGTTAGTATGGTTGAGGACATTGTGGCATAGCAGCCAAGAATATGCCCTATGCCATAGGTCATACCAATATTTGAGGACTTGGGAGTCAGAGAAGATCAGCACAAAAGGGCTGATGGCTGGGAAATATGCTGCTAGGAGATCTAAGGTGGCCATGAACCAGGGCTGATGTTTGTCAAATGTAAAGTAGTATAATACTAAGGCAGAATTAATGGAATACAAGGAGACATATGTGCTCACTAGTAGGATGACAGCATGAGTGGCTCTTTGCTCAGGGAACATCTTGGGAGAAAGTTGAGGATTGCGAATACTTTGGACTTGCTGGTGGTGTCTTTGCAGGAAAAGCACTAAGTAGGTACTGGCTGAGATCATGAATCCAATACATATAAAATCAGGAATTGAAAAGACAAGTGCAAAAAATGCAGCATTGAAAGAGGCAGGAGTTAAAATTGAACAATAGCCTAGTTTCCAGATCTTGGTATTATTAGTCAGATATCTTGAGTTATGCATAGTCCCAAGCAATGTGAAATTTATCAGCAAGTAAAAACACCAGCACAAGAAGCAGGCAGGGACAGTGCACTTTGGGGCTTGGATTTTGAGTTTTGCCCACCTGGAGTTCCTGGGACTGATGGTGATGACCTGAAAACCACTCAAGATGCAGGTGATGCTGAGGGAAACACTTCGGGCCACTCCATAAACATAGACAATCAATTTACACCATAGAAGATCCACGAAGTTTTGGAACCCCAAACAGACAATCACCTGAGGGATTCCCTTGGAGAGAAGCACTTTGGAGTTGGCCAAGGCTAAGTGGACAAAAATGCACTCTTTTGGCTTCATCCTGTGGCCAATGAATAAAGTGAAGGTGTATAGGCCCAGGAGGAATAAATTTCCAAGAATCCCAACTCCCACCTGAATAAGAAAGAGAATGCCCAAGACGAGGGAAATAAGCATCATTTTCCTCAAGTCGTGGGAAGAAGAACTCTGGTCAGTGCTGACAAATAGTAGGACAAAAGAAAATATTTGTTAAAAGGGTGTTATTGAAGAGAATGGGGCTTCATTTGTAGAATACTGGGATAACCTGTGTGTTGGGCTGAATTTTGATAGAATTCAGCTGGAGGAGTGATAAGGCCTATTGAGATCTGATTGTATTTTTTTTTTGCATTTTTTCTTGTTAGTCAGGATGTGAAAATTAGCAAAATATTAAAAAATAACATAGATATGACACTAAATGTTCATCTTACAATTTTGAGACTTTTTTCTTTTGGGATTTTGACCTTGATGGTGGAAGAATGAATTCACAAGTTTAATTCCAAAAGGCTAGATGTATAAGAATATTTCCAAAATGTGTTATTAAAATATGATAAATAAAAAGATGACAATCTACAAAAGTCTAAAATAAGAAATTACTACAGAAAATCATGTTACCTTGGCCAGAAAATTACTTTTCTTATCCTCAGTTGCCTCTCCCAATAAATAGAATAATAGGGGCTGATATCCAAGATTTTTGAGGGGAACAAATGGGATTGTATGACAAGTGATTTCCCAGTGCAAAGGTAGTATCAAATATATTAATTAAATATTATTGAATATTGGCTTTATTAACAATAATTTAGCCACTTCAGCTTAGAAAAAAATGATGAACTTTAACAGCTAGGATGTGGGGGAAAAGATATTTTATGTCATTCTTGTTGCAATAATGATTGTAAGAAATGTTTTAAATCTTAAGTTGAATGTATTTTAGAAATTACAAAACTCCTTTAACCATTTAACAAGATAAAATCTTTTTAAAGAAAGAAATGTTCCTATCTACCCCCCTCCCCTGCAATATCATCAGGTGATACATTTTATTAAATAAGAAAGAAACCAAGTCCATTAATTTTGTAATGTTTTAGAAATTTTGGTATATACAATGTAAAAAAATCATCATTTTATGACAAAAGACAAATATAGAAAACCAAGTGTTTACTAAAGAAGCATTTGTTAAATGCAGCTTATGTGGTAGGTAATGTCCAAGGTACTTGGGATGCAAAATAAAGAGATAATCTCTATCCTCAATAAAATAATATATCAAAAGTTATGGAAATGAAAATTATATCAGTATACCCATTATTTTTATTTTTAAAAGATAGACCTAGAATGGCAGAAGATATGGAAAAGTAGTAGTAAAATAATGATGCAACAAGAAGATTAGTAATCAACAATAATATTATGAGCTAGTATTTAAACAGTCCTTACTATTTGCCAGTCACTGTGCTGAGTGCTTCCCAAATATCTCAGACAGTGCCAAGCGAATAAATAGCTTACCCATATATCACATCCTATTATTAGTATTAGTATCTCATTTTCATTCTGATGTAGAGACGACTCTGGCTTCTCCTTCTCTTGGTGAACACATCCTATAATTTAAATGAGAAAATAAAAATAAAATTGGAACTAAATGAAAGACTGATTCCAAGCTTCTCCATGATATCATGAAGCAGGTGACAAAATGTATTAAGGGAGAGAAACATCACACCATAGCACAAGTTAGCACCTTGCATTGCAGTTTTCCCAATATGTATTAGCAATAAGACTACCATGAAAAATAATTGGAATTTGTATCCCAGTTACCAAGGAGAAACTTATAGATGTAGAAGCAGAATAAACCTTAAAAGTCATTTTGTCAGTCAGTAATTCAATAAACATTTGTTCGGCCCTTACTAACTGTGAGACACTGTGCTAATAATTGGGGATGCAAAGAAATGTAAAAGACAGTCCTCATACTCAAGGAGGTCACAATCTGATGGGAATGATGACATACAAATAGCTTAGTACAAATAACTCCATTTTGGATATATGAGAGACAATAAACGAAGGGAAGGCACCAGAATTAAGGGAGATCAGGAAAGGCATTAGGTAATTCCTGTAAATTCCCACCACATGGTGGGATTTTATTGGGAATCTGAAGGAATACAGTGAAGAAAGGAGGCAGAGATGAGAATTTCCAGGAATAGGGAGTTGAGAGTGATTGTACTCAGTCAGGAGAATCAGTGTCTTGTTTAAGGGTAAGGGGGCTATGAAGTTCAAAAAGTTTGAGAGACATAATTTATGGGTAATTTTATAATTTTATTAATAAGGCTGGCATTTTTATTAATAAAATAATATGTCAGGGACATTCTGACATGTCAAAGGCCACTCATGGGGCAGCTAGGTGGCACAGTGGATAGAGCACCAGCCCTGGAGTCAGGAGGACCTGAGTTCAAATCTGGCCTCAGACACTTAACATTTACTAGCTGTGTGACCCTGGGCAAGTCACTTAACCCCAATTGCCTCACAAAAACAAAAACAAAAACAAAAACAAAAACAAAAACAAAAACAAAGGCCACTCATGGCAGTGAGTTCACAGTTTAGATATCATTGGAAAAGTTGGTTTTCCTGAGAGTGGTAAACAACTTTGATTGCTTACCAATTAATGAGAAAATGAATATGATAATGGAATTGGATTTTATTCCACTTTGGGTATTGAGGGTATGTGGCTTGGATCATCCAAGTCATGGTCAAAGAGACAACTGTTTCCATATCACCAGTCTAACAAAAGGGAGAATCCACCTTTTCCCAGAATTGTGTGAATAAAACAATGGGCTGGAATCCATCCACTATCCTAAGCTTAGAATTTCTTTTCCTGTCCTTTAAAAGGATTTCCCACACTGGTTCATTTCTGGATGAGGAGGGGAAACACCTTGGTCCTGATTCAATAATTAGTTATTGAAAACAAGAGAGAAATAATCATTTTTCTCAAGGCCAATGGCACAGAATCAGAGATTATAAGTAAGGGGGTGTATAAGGTGTGTTAACTTGGAAATTAATGGAACAATCAATATAGGAGAAATAAGGTCTTTAATCGGGGCAGAGGAACTATAGCTCATGGTATCTCAAAGCAAGGTGCTAGGAATACCCAAAAATGGGAACTGAGGACAGGGCTTATATGGGGTAACAGAACAAAGGGAACTAAAAGACTGATCTGGAGTTAAGAGTAGAAGCTACTTAACTCTCGATAGAAACAACTTAATGCAAATGGACCCTTTACATAATAACATAAAGTCCAGGGAGAAAAGTGCAGAATCATTGGGAGGGGATAGTTTGTTGGGGGGGTATCCATAAGTCAATCAAGAGTCTGGAATTGACAAAGATTGGTTAACCCCAGGTAATTAATTGGCCTAGGAGTGAAGAGTAGGTGGGGATCAGTCAGTTGGCACTAAATTTGTGGTTATCATTTTCTCCTCTTGGTCAAGATGAATTCTGGAATTCATTGATGACCAAAAAATAGTGTTGGGTGCAAGGAGTTAATTGTGATTTGGGGTTTCCATTACCCCATCTTTGCTTCATCATGGTCAGACTGAAAAGATGTAATCTTGAAAAGCCTGAGAAGATGGGTGTGTACTTGAAGAGACAATAGAACAAACAAAAGGAACTCTGATCAGATTTATCATGTATATTAGGTGGGACTAAATAACACAAAGAACATTTATTGAGTCAAAATATTCAATAAAGTACCTAAGTTCCACCTAGGAGTTCACCCACACCCACTTGGGCCTGGCCAAATTATAATGGGGACAGCCCAGGGGGTATATTGAACCAATTGGAGACTCAGCATAGCTAAGAACCTCCCTTCCTGTGGGAGAGGCAGGAAGGGGGAGAGAGAACTCTGAAAGGGAGGGAGAAGAAAGAAAGAGAGAGGAGCTGGTGGTGGTTGACCTTCAGAACTGAACCAGGAGACATTGCATAGATGATTCTCCTTGGAAATACAGATTCCAGGTGGTGGTGAGTTTGTGTTGTTGAAGTGAGGCTGGATCTTTCGGCCCTCTGAACTGGAAGCAAGTTTAGGGTTTGAGTCAGTTTTTGTTTGAGCTAAACTGTTATGAGTAGCTGAGGAAGCAGAGATTATCTGAGGTACCTGGAGGCCTTTTTACCCTAGAGATTTAGATTCTAACCATCTGAGAAGTGAGTCATATTTTTCCCTTTCTCTATCCCCTTTCTCATTGGCCCTGGCTCTATTAACTTCACTTGTGTTGTAAATTTTGTTCCCATTAATAAAGCCTGATTTGTTTGTGGAAAAGAGGCTGTTAATCTCCTTCCCTTTTTTTTGTGAGGCAATTGGGTTTAAGTGACTCGCCCAGGGTCACACAGCTAGTAAGTGTTAAGTATCTGAGGCTGGATTTGAACTCAGGTCCTCCTGAATCCAGGGCTGGTGCTCTATCCACTGTGCCACCTAGCTGCCCCCAATCTCCTTTCTTAACAGTCTGAGAGAAATAACTAAAGAAAAGGCAGTTTGGAAGAGAGGAAACTCTGGACCTAGAGGTCTCCCATTGTTTTCTGAAGCCCGATGTTACAGTGAGCCACCCAATTAACTCTACCCATACTGAATTGGGCCCATACGTGGGGAATGAAACACAGGATACTCAGGCTATATCTGGCATCTTGGGAAAGCAGTCTACCCTGCTGTCATCTACTTCTTTTACCTGGTTAGACAAAATTTGGTATAGCTGGTAGTGTGTCTGGTCATCCCTTCAGGGGTCAGAGCCTTCTTCAGATGTGATAAGTGGATCCAGTTGTCAATTCTTTTTGGTTTTGCTGCAGAGGGGTTGATCAGCAGGAGTTGGTAGGGACCTTTTCATCTGGGATCTAGGGAATCCTTGAACAGGCGCCTTTTCCAAAAGAGCCAGGCTCCATGTTCCAACTGTAGGGTAGACTGATTTAAGGTTGAGGCTCTACAAAATGACTGACAGATAAGATAATTAAGGGGATGAAAAGTTTGGGCAAGTCCTTTGCAGAAGGCAGAAGGGAGGTCTTGTTTGTGAGGGAATCCTTGGACAGAGAAATGATTCCCATGACAAAGGGGATTGCCTTGAGGTTTGGAAAAACTAGGGAAAGGGCTTTTTGGCCATGGCAGACCCAAATCATCCAAACTTGCCAAGCTGATCCCATTGATAAGTTCTACCAGACCTGAGGATTGGGGGGCAGGGGGTTGGTGGTGGTAAGCATCATAAGTGTTGAAGTACTGACCAGGAAGCTAACAATTGGGAGACAATTGGACCAGTATTACTGTGAACTTCTTTAAGAATTCCCCAGGTGGGAAAAATCTTTTCTAATAAGCACTTGGCTACAGTTATTGCAGTAGTGTTCCTGCAAGGGAAAGTTTCTACCCAATGGTAGAACATGAAAACCATAACTAATAAAAACTTATAACTGGAGTGTTTGGGGGGGGCTTGCAACCTGGATTGGGGAGCTAGCTCACCCTAAGAATTGGAGGATCATCATTAATTTTGTAAAATAAGAGGAATATATGGCTGGGGAACAGATCACCTCGGTGACTGTCCCACTGTAGTAAAAGACCTGTCTTTTGTATTTTTACAAAACAAAGAAAGGGAAGGGAAGGATATTACAAAAGACAGGCAGGAAGGCTATTTTGGAATAATGGGGCATCAGTAAGATAAGCAGCACCCATCCATACCTTGTATATCATCTTTTTATTTATTATTTATTTTTTAATTTTTTTTTGTGAGGCAATTGGGGTTAAATGACTTGCCCAGGGTCACACAGCTAGTAAGTGTCAAGTGTCTGAGGCTAGATTTGAACTCAGGTACTCCTGAATCCAGGGCTGGTGCTTTACCACTGCGCCATCTAGCTGCCCCCCCTTGTATATCATCTTGAAGATCCTGATATTGCTTACCAGCATACCAGGGTTGTGCTCTGCCACACCTCATACCTGATGTGAGCGAGAGATCTTTTTGGCCTTGGGGGTTGGGATCTTTAGGGTTCTTGGGGTCCCACAGCACTCCCATAACAGGAGGAGGGTGGAAGCTGAATAAATCAATCTGCCAGGCTTGAAAAGGGGTGAAGAAATTTCCTAGGGGAACGTTTTAGGGGCTTGCTTACATTATATTTAGAACAGATCTCACATTTTGGCTAAACGTCATGTGCAGCTCATCTCAATTTTCCTACCAATATTTTCAGCTTAAACTAAGCAGCTTGTCAGTGACTTAAAGAGGGAAAGCATTCCATCATAGGTCAATGGAAAGAGTTGGGGAGGGTTGGGCATCCATTTGGCCAGAGCCCAGAGCTTGTCCTTTTTTGTACCCTTCCAGTCTTAGCCTGTCTTGGATGGGATAGGACATGGTCTCTTGGACTATATAGCAAGCTTTGCTGGGGTCAATGTCAACTTGAGGTCAGGCCCAGCAGATGTTAAAGACAGACTAATAGGGATTGCGGTTTTCTGAGCAGCCTACTTGGCATGCAGGTCAGCAAGGGCATTGCCCTGGGCAAGGAGAATCTTCATGGGAATGTCCTAATATTTCTAGCAGCAAAAGGGAGTTGATCAATCTCTAGATGGGCAGGACTGCCAGAGGACCTCAGGAACCCTTTATATTTCCATAACATCCCCAAATCGTGTGCCCCTCCAAACACATACCTGCTATCTGTGTAAATGTTTACTAGTTTCCCTTTGGCTAATTCACAAGCTCAAGTCAGGGCTTCAAATTCAGCCTGGTGTGCTGAGGAAGCTAAAGGAAGGGATCAGTGACCTCTTCTATGGTGGTGATAGCATACCCAGCATCATTGGAGATAGGAAACATCAAGTGTACCAGGAATAATCCTGGTTTTCTATCTCAGTTTCTTGGAGATCTTCCTGGGGTGGGGGGGCGCGGCGGTTAAAATAAAGTCAATAATTTTAATACAGTCATGATCCTGAGTGTGATCAGGGCTCTTATCCTTTGTCAGGGAGAGAGTGGCTGGGTTGAGAGCTCTACACCTGGAGATAGTTACATCAATTTTGGATAGTAGAGAGATCTCTAATCCTGCAAGACAGAGAATATCGGTTGATGTAAGATGTCCTAAAAACTTAAAACCTGAGAACAAGATACTTTATGGCATTTGAAGAAGGAGGTGAGAAAAATGGAATCAGCTTTTGAAGACTAGAGATACAGGGAGCAAAGGAGTAAGTCATCTACACACTGGAGAGGGTGGAGCCTATAGGAAACTTAAAGGTCAGCAAGGTCTGTTTTCATAATTTGTGAAAAGTAGGAGGGGCTCTCTGGAGTAGAATGGCCCAAGTGTACTACAGGCCTTCCCAGGTAAAGGTAAAGTCAAAAGTAAAAACTGGCAATTCACAACAAAAGGAAAAAGTCACTACACAAAACTGAAAACATTAGAATCATCGGAATGAGATTGCAGATAGTCTAGGGATGAGGGACCACAGGTGTTTTAGGAATCACAGGAACACTCACAACTCAGGTCTTGGACAAGTAGTCACATAAGCTCACAAACAGGAAAGATCAAAATTATGATGAGTGAAAGGAACTAAAAGACCAGAGGATAGGTAGATCTTAATGAGAAGTCTAATGCCCTCAATTGCCTCTGGAAAGGGGATACTGTGGAATTCAAGGAAGAGGTTTAGAGGGATTCAACTGAATCTGGATTGGAGAGACACTAAGAACCTTTCCAAAATCAGAAGAGTTAACCACCCAGAGGGAGGATGGGACTTCTTCCAGGGGTGGAGAAGAGCAGATAAAGACAAGCGCTGTCAGGGTATGGGGAAAAGTAGAGAGCTTTTCAGAAAGTGGGAGAGCTGGATATCATTATGGAGAGATAACTAAATTATAGTTCTATATATCTGGTGAAAGTCATGACCTATAAGGTGGGGAGGTGCATCTTTTTTGCATTTTCATTAGAAAATAATTTTAACAATAATCATACCTTTCAGGGAAGAAAGTAAAAGACAACTCATTAAGGTTGGCTCTGATATGTTACACTTGGTATATAGTAACATAGAACAACATTTAAAAAGTAGGTGAATGCTTTGCAAGTTTCATTCTAGCAATAAAATAGAATTATTAAGGGGAGGAAAAAGATTAAAACAGCATAAATGTTTTAACAAAAACATCAGGTAGTAAAACAAATGCCAGTTGAATATCCTATTTTGAAATAAAACTTACTCAAGCATCTATCAATTAGAAGTTATTAAACATACAAAGCCATCATAATATCTGAATTTCTAGGGATATGAAAACTTGTAATACCTGTGAAGCTTGAAGAAAGAAAACAGTAAAAGTTTAACAAAGTTAAAAAAAGTTATTTTTGACTAGCTCACCATTATTAATGTGTTTATTTCAATAGTAACTGTTTAACAGGGTTATTGGGAAGAACTATGAAAACAGCACCACTGTTAAATGGAAAAAAATTTCTCTGGCATATTAGGGAAACCTCCAGTTTTCAGAATTTTAAAATTTGTTCTTGCTACTAACACCTGGAAAGCCAAATGATTTTTCCAGGGTCACACATTCATTATACCTAGGGAGTATACTAGAGGGGAAACTTGAAGCCAGGTGTGCCCAACTTTGTGATCACTTCTTTGTGAATTCACAGCAATACTGCATTTCTAAACAGTTTCAAGTATTTGACATTCTTTTAACAGTTGCATCTATAACAATTTATAACCTGAAAGAATACTACATAATTGTCAAATATTCACATTACAGATTGGTAAAATGAAGTAACTTGTTTTAAGGTTATGTAATTAACAAATTTCCAGATCCAAATTTTTAAACACTTTGTCTTAATGCAAATCTCAAAATAAACCCTGACTTTAAAAACCCACACATCTTATTAGAAGACATATTTCACATAACATAAAACAAATAAAATTCAGTTGCAACTGGGACTATTCCCAAATGGTAAAATTCTCTATTTATCTATAGCCCAAATATGAGCATTTCAATATCAGACCATTATTATCAATAAACTCATTTTTACATGGTGTTAAACACTGGTGACTGAGAAGCCAGATAGTCTCCCAGTTTTAAATAGTACCTGATTAACCTTGATTTTGGAGTTCACAAAACATGGATTTAAAATATCTAATATTAGAGATCAATTCTCAAAGTTTTAAAAAATTTCCTAAAAACAGGTAAAAAATAAAATCAAGCTATAGTCACTGTCTAACACCTCTCTGTTTACCTTTCTGATAATTCTCCTTTGAGTGTCAGAGGATTGCTGAGTGCAAGATAAGGAATTTTGCTTGAATACCAAGGGACACACACACATACACACATTTTAACACATATGCAGAACATTGTACAAGGACAGACACAAAAACAGTAAACAATAATGGTAAAGATTCTTAAGATAATTTAGCATGCATAAGTTAAGTTTTCTACATCTTCAAAGACTAATTAATTTGAGCCAGATCAATTGGTCTCTTTTTTGTTTCTTAAAAAATTAAAGACCTTTTTTTGAGGGACACAAATCCTATCAAAAATCCTATTTTCCTCCCCCCCCCCATTTTTTTTGGAAGGGAGGAGGGTTCAGATTTAGATTCTCACTTAGTTAATTAAAAATGCCATCAAAAGAAAAAAAGAACAACAAAAAGAGTCCCACTCAGGGCAGAATTAAGAGTAAACTAAAAAAAGAAAAAAAAAGAAAAGAGACCCCACTGTTGCCATTAGTGTTGTGGGTCAGACTTGAATTCTGCTAATTTTCCAAGTACTTGCAATCATGTAGTACATGATTTGAAAACAGAACCCAGCAGCTGTCCTTTTTAGGACCTGTCAGAGTGGCTACATATGGCCCATAAAAAACAAACTGCAGCCATCCTGGACATGAAGTCTTCAAATCCCAGCAAATATCAAATCATCAGCAGAGAGAAAATATCTAATCTGTAGGAGTTGATAAGACCACTAAGTGAAAAATCATATAGGGAGAAGAGAAGAATCCAAGAGAGAGGCTAGTGGAATACCAATGTTTAGCAGGCCTGGCCTGAATGGAGATTCAGAAAAGGAGGCTGAGGGGCAGCTAGGGGGCGCAGTGGATAGAGCACTGGCCCTGGATTCAGGAGGACCTGAGTTCAAATTCGACCTCAGACACTTGACACTTATTAGCTGTGTGGCCCTGGGCAAGTCACTTAACCCCAATTGCCTCACCAAAAAAAAAAAAAAGAAAAAAGAAAAGGAGGCTGAGAAGGAATAGTCAGGTAGGCAGGAAGAGAACCAGGAGAAAATAGTCATGAAAACATAAAGAATATCAAGGAGAAGAAGGTCATCAGCAGTGGGTCAGTGGTTGCAGAGATGTCCATAAGAAGTGAGAAGAGTCCATTCAATATGGTAATTAAGGGGTTGTTAGCAATTTTGGAGAGAGCAGATTCAGCTGATGATGAGATGAGAAGCCAAACTATGGACAGTTAAGAAGAGAGAAAGAGAAGGGGCCTGCAATAGACAGCCTTATTACAGAGGTGAGCAAAGAAAAAGAGGGGGCAGATAAGGAATGATGTTGATCAGGAATGAATAGATCAAGTGAGAGTTTGTTGCTGTTGTTGCTGCTGTTCTATTGGTGTTTTTCATCACATATGGGGCATGAGGGCATGTTTGGAGACACCAGGGAAGCAGCCAGAATATGAGGAGAGATTGAACATATAAGAGGGTGAGGATGATAGAGGTGATAATGTGTTGGAGAAGAAAGATACAGTGGGATCACTTGTTCATGTAGAGATATTTCCCTTAAGAGGGACTACTTCTTAAATTGAGGTGAATAAAGGAGGAGATAGAAATTGAAGGCCTCTAAGAGGTTTGAGATGAAGAAAAGAGTGTAAGAAAAAAGCTTTTGGATGATGGTTTCTTTTTAAAAATAAAAAAATGAGGCAAAGTTCTCATCTGAGAGAGAAGGGCAGGGGACCTGTGGGATGTTTGAGGTAGAATGACAAGTTTTGGAAATATCACTGCAGTCATTGGCACAGTGAGTCAGTTTGGGAAGTTTGCAAAGGCTGCCTTGCTTACAGTGAAGACCCAGAGAAGATTCCTCAGTACAAATAAGGTAGGAGCTAAAACTCAAAAATGTTCCCCTTATTTAGTTCCGTCCCTTCATTTTGTAACAATGGAAAATGTGTCTGAAAAAGTTTAAAGCTGCATGTCTGAGAACACACAGACAATACGAGCAGTTTTTATCAATTGGCAAACATGAGAATTCATACAAAACAAGAAGAAAATTAAAATGAGAAATAAATCTATAATTTTGAGAGAAAATTAAGAACCAAAATTATCCTAAGGAACTATAGGAATAATACTTATTATAACTAACATATATCACTTATTATGTATCAAGCACTTTCTAGTTGTTATCTCATCTGACCTTCAAAACAGCTGTGTGTAGTCGGTACTATTACAACTATCATTTTACAAATGAGGAAACTGAAGCAAATAGGTTAAATAACTTGCTCAGAGTCACAAAGTTAGGAAGCAATGTCATTCTGGATTTGAACTCAGTTCTTCCTGACTGTTGCATCAGTATTCTAACCCACCAAACCACCTGTCTAAAGTTACCTTAGTGGGGGGGCAGCTAGGTGGTGCAGTGGATAAAGCACTAACTCTGGATACAGGAGGATCTGAGTTCAAATGTGGTCTCAGACACTTGACACCAGCTGTGTGACCCTGGACAAGGCACTTAACCTTCATTCCCCCTCACAAAAAAAGATACCTTAATGATGAAAAAAATTGGAAATTAATACAATGAAAATTGACCCTAATTATAGAAATTATATTCCACAATTTTAAATTCTGATTAAATTGATGACAAAAAGGGTGAAATATAGTTTTAGTCAGTAAAGGATTCATCACATAACAATCAAGAGAAACAGCATTTTGTAATATCTACCTATTTGTTGGGAAGTATGCTGTAAAATTATAAGCAGTGTTATCTCAGAAAGTAAAAGAAAAATAATTTTTAAAAAGATATTTAATGTTGGTCTATTAAAAGACCCAATTGTCTTAAAATGACCAATTGTTAGACCAAGGGCATTTAAGGTTGAAATTGGAAAAAGAACAAAAATAGGCAAATGAGCACATATATATGATTATAAATAAATTATGAAATGAATATGTAAACATATATATATATACATCCATCTATATATGTACATATATAGATAGATATAGATATATCTGCATGTGTATCTGTGTACCTGTCTTTTATTACTTTCCCTCATCAAAATAGCATTTTGGATTAGGATTTTAACATATGCTTTTTTTTTTTTTGTAGGGCAATTTCAGTTAAGAGACTTGCCTAGGGTCACACAGATAAGTGTCAAGTGTCTAAGGTAGGATTTGAACTCATGTCCTCCTGAATCTAGGGCTGGTGCTTTATCTACTGTGCCACCTAGCTGCTCCAAAAGTATGCTTTTAGAAGAAATAAAAGTGACACAAAAGAAAAAAATGATGAAAAAAATGGATATAACCAGTTCTATGTAAACGAAGTCTGTCAGAGGCAAAAACATTTGTGAGGGTCTGGAGAGACTTGTAAAAATAGAAAAGTGAGGTGGGGAGATGGAAGATACTGTGAATGAATGCAAAAACCTCTTAGTTGCTTCTACTTCTAGATTCTGTGAAAGAAGTTTGAAAGAGAAGTCAGATCAAAGAGGGTTAGGGAGAGTATAAATGGATGAAAGAGGCAAGAGGAGTTAGGACTTGTTGAAGACTGAATAAGGAAAAGCAGACTAGCTGCTAAGAAAGAATGAGCTTAAAATAGGTAAGAGGAAAATGTGAAGATTAAATGATTAAAATTAAGTAAAAATGATAGATTAAATTAGTGGAGTAGATTAGAAAAAGAGAGAGCATGCTGGTGCCATCCTTAAGGGATGAAGAAAAATGGGGATAGAAATTCTTATGGAGACTAAGGAAAAGTGCCTCGAGTGAGGCTGGAAAAGGAGTTGAGACAATAATTCACTGCAAACGTTTTTAGGCAAGGATGTTGAAACATCATCCATGAGGGGAGATGAGGTCATAACATAGGAGAGGGAATGTCAATAAAGACAGGGATGCACTAAGATCCCAAGGAAAACTTCCCGGGAGGGTCCCCCAACATTTTCAAGATCTCTTTCCAATCCAATGAAATACAGAGCCTGAATAATTCTCTAGCACTTTAATTCGCTCCTGGAAGGATTTTGTGCTTTTAAGCTTCTAGATGTAAAACACATAAAAAAGATACTCACCTGTTTATTTTCTGCTTCTAAGATGGGGGAAAGGGCTACACAGAACAGAATATTTCCCTTTCTACTTTCATTCTCTCTCTCTCTCTCTGTCTCTCTGTCTCTCTCTCTGTCTCTCTCTCTGTCTCTCTCTCTGTCTCTCTCTGTTTTTCTGTCTCTCTCTGTGTCTCTCTGTCTCTCTCTCTCTCTCTGTCTCTCTCTCTGTCTCTGCAATTATGATGGAACAGGCAGGTTCTAGTAATAAGGCCTAGATTCTCTGATCTCATCTCTCTCCAGAGCTGCTATTATCATGTCATGGACAGGACCAGTGACATTAATTTGCCAAGGGAAAAAGGGATGTGTCTAAGAGTGAACTTTTGTCCCACATGGAAATGTCTACAAGGATTCCCACTGTTTGAGAATTCCCCATCTGCAATTACTAATTAATAATGACAATGGCCAAGTCATCAACTAAACATGAAGAGAAGAGAAACTTTCCTGACATCCAGAGACCAGAGGAGCAGCTGGTAAAGACACTGTCATAGGCAAAGGAAGGAGAACTAACACCTTGTTATGAGTACTTCCATTAGTAACCTCAGCCTGCCCTGGGCTTTGGGCCTTGTACTGAGGGATCCCAAGCCTGTACTTTTTTCATTTAAGTTTTCAGCCTCTCAATGCAATCTCTGAATATCATTTTCTGCATTCTCAGTTTCTAGAATCTGATCTCATTTCCTACACCTTACCATGATGACCATCAAAAAATTGACTTTTTTGACACCAGCTGTGTGACCCTGGGCAAGTCACTTAAACCCCCATTACCCTGCAAAAAACAAACAAAAAACCCCCCAAAGAAATTGACTTTTTTCTCAGTAGGAATAAGACCTCACCTCAACAATGGCCCAATTTTTTTCAATCTCTGACAAATTCTTGTCTGGAAGATATAATTAAGTCAAAAGAGTAATAAAATTGGAGACTCTTTGTTACAGTCTTCTGTAATGTGGTGTGTGTGTGTTTTTGTATATGAGTGTGTAACTTGTGTTGAGTTGCATTACCATGTGGGTTATCTAGTACTACATGAATATATATGTTGTTTTCAGAAAAGCAAGAATAGTTATTTCTAGAGTCACCTTCCTTCATCCTTCTCTAAGGAGACTTTGATCCCCTTGCTAAAGGAAAGCAGGAAGTTGATGCTAGAATTTGGCAACTCTGCTCTACCTCAGTGTGTGTGTGTGTGTGTGGGGGGGGGGTAGGGTAGAATTATAGCTATCTTATCCCTTAAAATTGTTACTGTAGGGGAAATACTTTTTAGGCTCATATTGTCCTTCTCCTTGTCATTCATTAATAAGAAAGAATTGTCCCAAATTATAGATCCAAGACTGGATTCCCTTCCCACCAGATGGCATTTCCACAATGCATATACATAATAAATAGCAAATAAGCCCATTTGGCCACACCAATAGTAAAAGAGAAATGAGGGAAATCCTATATAGCAAACTATCTGTCAAATGATAGAGAGTTAATAATCTGTTTTACTGAAATCAAGATAATTCAGCTTAACCTAGAGAGAGAGGGAGTCTTAGGTCTTTCCCAAAGGGAATGGAGGTATGATCAAGGTGTCAGGTTTTCTACATGTTGGATTCCTCCCAGTCACTTTTTCCCTTCCATTCACCAAAGAGATTATGAAACAACATGATTTTTTTCCTCCAAGGTAGAAGCCATAAAACCAGTATCTATCTTCCATCTAGTTCTCTTCAACTCCTCACTTCACCCAGGCAGATTCTTTGAACAAACCTATTTCACTTTTTCACCAGTCTGTTTCTTAGCCAGTCCCAGATTCCTTTGGTAATTACTATTTTATAATCCATTTTGAGATCTGATATGGCAATACCACTTTGCTCCACATTTTTTACATTGATTCCCTTATTATCCTTCACCTTTTGTTCTTCCAGATGCTGTTTCTGCCATACTGCTCTTCATTCCCCCTCCCCCATTTTTTTTGGTGGGTGAATGAGGGGTTAAGTGACTTGCCCAGGGTCACACAGCTAGTAAGTGTCAAGTGTCTGAGGCTGGATTTGAACTCAGGTCCTCCTGAATCCAGGGACCCCCCCCCAATTTTTACCAAATAATGAATTCTTATCCCCAAATCTTAAGACTTTGCACTTGTCAAATAAAAGTTTATTATGTTCATGTGCCACTGTAAATTGTATGTCTAGTTCATTCCATTGATCTACCTTTCTGTTTCTTAGCCAGCACCATATAGTACTGATAATTACCGCCTTATGATATAGATTAAAATTTGATATTCCTAATCCTCCTTCCTTTACATTTTTTTCATTATTTCCTTTGACATTATTGACTTTTTGCTTTTTCCAAATGAATTTTGTTATTATTTTTTCTAAAAGTAGAATATTTTTTTGAAATTTAATTGGGATGGTGTTGTATATATAAGTTAGCTTAGGTAAAATTGTCTTTTTTGTTGTATCAGCCCTCCCTACATATTGACAATTAATATCACTCCAGTTTTTTAAATATGATTTTATTTGTATAAAAATTGTTTTTTTTAATAATTCTGTTTGTATGGTTCCTAGGATTTTTTGGAAGGTGTACTCTCAAGTATTTTATGCTGCCTTGAGTTATTGAGTAAATGGGATTTTTTTTTTTACTGTCTCTTCTTTGTAGAAATTTGTTGTGAAATATAAGAATGATGATGATTTATGTAGATTTTCTTTATATTCTGCTTCTTTGCTAAAATTAATTGTTTCAACTCACTTTTTAGTTGACTCTTTGGGATTTTCCAAGAATATCATAATATCATGCACAAAACAGAACAACTCCTTCCCTATTCTGATTCCTTCAATTTGTTTTTCTTCTTTTGTAGGTATTACTAGGATTTCCAATATAATATTGAATAATATTAGGTATATTGGATTGTATAATGATGGGCATCCTTATTTCAAACTTGATCTTACTGGGAAGACATCTAGTCTTCATTACATTACAAATTATGCTTCTGATGGTTTTAGATAAAGTGCTTTTTATCAATTAAAGAATCCATTTATACCAGTACTCTCAATTTTTTTTAGAGAAGTGTTTTTTTGAACTTCATCAAAAGCTTTTTTCTTCATCAAATGATATAATCATATGATTTTAAAAACTTTTTATTATTGATGTATTCAATTATTTTAATACTTTTCCATATGTTAAACCATTCCCTGTATTCCATCCTGTCTGATCATGATATATCTTTGAAAGAAATTGTTGTAATCTTTTAGCAAATATTTTATTTCAGATTTTTGCATCCATAATTATTAATGAAATTGGCTATAATTTTCTTTTTCTGTTTTTACTCTTCCTGGTTTAGGTATCTGTATCATATTTGTTTCATTAAAGGAGTTTGGCAGAATTCCCTTTTTTAGTTATTATTCCAAATAATTGATTTACTATTGGAGTAAGTTAATCTTTAAATGTATTTTAGAATTCACTTGTAAATCCATTGGATCCTGGAGTTTTTCTCTTCAGGATCATTTATGGCCTGTTTGATTTTTTTCTAAAGTAGGTCTACTTAGATATTCTATTTCCTCTTCTATTAACCTAGGCAATTAATATACATTTTATTTTCAAGATAGAGCACAGAGAAATTACAAGGTGAAAAAAGGAAAATATATAAATATTTTATAGCTATATCACAATAATATAAATAGAAAAAAACCCCTAAATTTGGGTGCTTATTTCTTTAATAAGGGTGGGTTAAAAAATACTTGGAAAAATATTAGAAAAAGTGAATGATCATACAGATCAGAAAGAAAAACTGAAAAGTCATAAAGATAAGAAATGTTATTTTTGTTTGTCCTTCATTTTCAAAGTGGGCCATGACACGGGAGTGATGTCATGAATTCCATTGAAAGGATTTAAGTGAGGTAGGGATATGCAAGGTCACTAACCTCATTCTCTTCTCCAGAGCCATCTGGGTCTAGTGGTGAGATACATATCATATCAGGACCATTGGACATGGCCCCAGATGTTTTAAGGTAACTGGGGTTAAGTGACTTGCCCAGAGTCACATAGCTAGTAAAAGTCTGAGGTGAGATTTGATCTCAGGTCTTCTTGACCCAAGGGCCAGTGCTCTAACCACTGTGCAACCTAGCTACCCCATAAAGATAAAAAAGATAAAAATAACATTTTGGGGGATACTACATATTGTAAGGGTAGTAGAAAGACAGGAACAGTTATGCATTATTAGTGCAGCTTTGAATTAGTAATGATAAAGTTAGATATAATAATCCTAGCTTGCATATAGCAAATATTATGTTTTAGTGTGCTAAGCAATTTATAATATTATTTTCTTCAATTCTAAAGACAACACTGGAAGGTAGAAACTCTTATAATTCTCATTTTACAGTTGAAGAAATTGGGGCAAATTTAGGGTAAGAACTTTGTTCAAGGTCATAAAGTGGTTTTTTTTTTGAGCTAGCTACCAAACATTAAAATTTTACTGCAGAGAGGAAACTTTTATGGTCTGGCCACATTGTTCAAATGTCAAAAATACACTTTACTTAAAAACTATTTTACAGAGAATTCATTCAAGGAAAGCACCCACATAGAGGTCAGAAGATGTGATTCAAGGATACTTTCAAATTTTTTCTGAAGAACTTTGGAATCAATTGTGAAACACAGGAGACAGTAGAACAGTTCTATCTAACATATTGTTCCCTCTGCAAAGAAAGCACTGTGCTCAATGAACAAAACCTAATTGTATTGACTCAAAGAAACTTGACATGGACAAATTTAGAGACATCTCCACTCCAAATGTTCATATGAATTATTTGTGTCTTATAAGCCTTTCAAGGTTATATTCATCCTATTAGCCACATTTGGACACACTGTACATTACACTTGACATACTGATGTCATTTTTGTCTACTTCAAGTGCAAAGAACAGCAACCAAACAATGAAACAACCAACCAGCCAATTTCCAAACAAGTGAAATGAGAAAACTTTCCATCACCAACTATGCCTCCCCCCTGGAAAAAATCCAAACACCTAATGCACTTTTTAATCTCTATTTTGTTTTATTTCTCTTTTGGTTGGTTAGCTGCTTTATTTCATAGAATTAGTATCAATCCATTCCATTTGTCCTATTGATTGTATAGTAAAATGTAAAATATAAATTGTCCACCAAAACAAATGTCCACATTAGCAACTTCCAATATTGTCTTTTTCTGTATTTTAAGTCCATGATTACTTAGGAGGTGGGCATTGGGCTTCATCTTGAAACCTTGTGCTTTATGACTTTTCCTTGCATTGTTCTGAGGTCTAAAATCTTTCAAAGTTCTTGTTTTTCCTTGTTATTTTTCCATTATGCTATGCATTATCCTCCTTGCTCTGCTCAGTTGACACTGAAGCAACTTTTTAAGATCCTTCCAACTTCCTATGAATTTCTCCATTTCTTAATTTTTATGGTATAACAACATTCCATTCCATTCATATACTAAAATTTTAAAGCCATTCTCTTATAGGGAGGCAGCTCTAATTTTCTAGTTTTAGACTAATACAAAAAGTGCAAAAATGTTTTGGAAAATATGAGTCATATTCTTTCTTCGATATTTTTAGTGTTTAGACCTATTAGTGTCATTGCTGGGTCAAAGCATGTGAATGGTTTAGTCACTTCTGGAAAAGAATTCTAAATTACTTTCCTATATGGCAGGACAAAGTCATAGTGTGTCCTATCATGCGCTGAGGTCCAGGTTTTCCTGAATGCCCTCCAACATTTGTTATCTTAGGAAGTTAGGTGGTGCAGTACATAGAGAGTTGGACCTGTGGTCAGGCAATCCTGAGTTCAAGTCTCAGAATCTTAGTAGCAGGATGACTCCAATGATAGTCTCTTCACCTATCTTTGCCTCAGTTTCCTCCTCTGTAAAATTGAGATAACAATAGTATTTACCTCCAAGGATTGTTTTTTTTTTTTGGGGGGGGATGGCAGGAAGGGAAATGAATTTTTTTTCGGTAGTGTTTTGGAAACCTTAGAGGACTACATCAATATGAGCTTTTATTATGGTGATCTTTTATGATCTTAGCTTATTTATCAAGTGTGAGTTGTTACTTCTATTTACATTGGGAGTATTTTTTTTCAGATGGTTTTTGACAGCTTTGATTTCATTCTTTGAAAATTGTCTATATACATATACATATACATATACATATACATATACATATACATATACATACGTACATACACACACATGCATATATAGTTATCCACTTATTTGTTGGGAAATGTCTCCCAGTCTGAAAAATTTGAATAAGTTCCTTATGTATACTTTTATGAGAGAGTTTTATAAAAGAAAAACCAAACAAAAGAAAAACTTTCAGCAGAAACTTTTCCTCAAATTTCTGTTTTCTTCTGAATTCAATTTGCTAAAATCCTTTTTATCCATTGGTCATAAAATTAGGTCTTACCTATAGATTTAAAAAGTACTTTGTTCCTTGCTCCCCTAATTTGCTTATTTGTCCTTCTACATCTAAGTTATACATCTTTCTGCTGTTTATTTTATTATTTGATGTGAGATGGTATTTGCTACCTGATTTCTTCTGGACAGCTTTTCAGCTTTCAATATTTTTTTATACTTATGTCCCTAGTCACATATTGATCTTTTATTATGTCAAATATTTTATCATAATTTTTATTTGCTCCTGCATTTTGTGTATTTAATCAATTCAAATGGAAAAAAATCTCTATGTTTGTTCAGCTGTACCACTTTCTCTTAACGATTATTGCTTTCTAGTATTATTTGAAATATGGTAGTGTTGAGCCCTCTTCTTTGCCACTTTTATCATTAAAAAAATTAGATCCCTGTTCATCAAAAAAAAAAAGAAACTCTACAAGACATGAACTAAGCATCACAAACTTTTCAAGGCTCACATGGTCATTTTGAGGGGTGGGTGAAAGTGAGAGAAGCAGGATGACCATGTTGGTAAATTGTCCTTCAGTTATTTGTTCTCTAAAAGTTGCCTTGTGGAAAATTGTTTACATATTCCTCTTTCTAGTATCCCTTACTTTACAATTTTGGGAAGAAACATGCCTTTATCTTTTTCTATAGGTTTAAGGGAATAATTCTGTCCAGATTAAGTATCCTTTCCCTTTTTCACAGGATTATTCCTTCAATTTTTAAGTTAAAAACATAATTTGAAAAGAAAATACTATATTATAGTTTGCAACTACCTGAAAATTCTGTAGTATTTCATTCATTTATACTATTGGCCTGAGTAAAGTAGCAAATTAATAAGTATAACTACCTCCTCCAACCATTCATAATATTTACAATCCCAATAATCTGGCTCTGGCTGCCTTAATGAAACTTAAGTGTAAATGAAACAGGACCATTTCTTGAAGCTGTTTTTTACACTTGTATTCCTTATTATAGGATACTTATATGAATATTGTTATGTACTCTTTATATTAATATTTCTTTTTTCAATGAAAATGATTCTTTTCTTTCTCTACTGCATTAAAAAACCTAATAGAACTATCCAAGATAATGCAAAATTTTAAGTCTGGATTATATTTCAATTAAGTCTGGATTAAAATGTAATTTGTAAACAAATAACAAAATTAATACAATTCAATAAAACATCATTTTTTTCATTTATTTCATGGCAGTATCTGTACCATCATGAATGCATTTCTGATTTTCATGGCAAAGATACCAGAGTGGTTTGCATTTACTTCTCCAGTGGTTCCACTCTGTCAAGCCATCAGAAGTTAAATGGTTTTCCCAGAGTCACATAGCTAGGAAGTGTTTGAGGCTGGATTTGAACTCAGGTCTTCTGACTCCAGGCCATTGCTCTATCCACTGAACCATGAGTTGCCTCTAAAATACAGACAATATTATATTTTGATAACAAAGTTATGTAATTCACCATGTTCCTTATATTTTTCTCAGTTGCCTCTCTTTCTGTTTGAATTTTTACATCATTGTTATAATGGAAGGAAAAGTGTATTTGAAATCAGGAGACACATCTTTAAGTAATCACTATGTTACTTGTAATTGGTGTCACCAAAAGCAGGATGTGCAATGTGTGGATATGAATACTCTGTTCTAAAAGAAGAAAGAGTTAGAATACATGATAATAGATGTCCTAAAATCCTTAGATTCCAGTGTCCTTGCCTTCTCTTGCCAGCTTCTGAAAGATCCTTGTTTGTCATAGTGTGAGGTCAGGAGACTGGGGGGTGGTATGGTTGAGGACATTGTGGCATAGGAGACAAGAATATACCCTGTGCCATAGATCATACCAATATTTGAGGACTTGGGAGTCAGAGAAGATCAGCACAAAAGGGGTGATGGCTGGGAACCATGCTGCTAGGAGATCTAAGGTGGCCACAAACCAGGGCTGATGTTTGTCAACTTTAAAGTGGTATAATGCCAAGATAGAATTAATAGAATACAAGGAGACATATGTGCTCACCAGTAGGAGGACAGCATAAGTGGCTCTTTTCTCAGGGAACATCTTCGTAGAAAGTTGAGGATTGTGAATATGTTGGACTTGCTGCTGGTGTCTGTGAAGGAGAAGCACTAAGTAGGTACTGGCTGAGATCATGAATCCAATACATATAAAATCAGGAATTGAAAAGACAAGTGCAAAAAATGCAGCATTGAAAGAGGCAGGAGTTAAAATTGAACAATATCCTAGATTCCAGATCTTGGTATTATTAGTCAAATACCTTGAGTTATGCATAGTTCCAAGTAATATGAAATTTATCAGCAGGTAGAAACACCAGCAGAAGAAGCAGGTGGGGCCAATGCACTGTGGGGCTTCACTTTTGAGTTCTGCCCACCTGGAGTTCCTGGGACTGATGGTGATGACTTGAAAACCACTCAAGATGCAGGTGATGCTGAGGGAAACACTCCGGGCCACAGCATAAACATAAACAATCAATTTACACCCAAGAAGGTCCAAGAAATTTTGGAGGCCCAAACAGACAATCACCTGAGGGATTCCCTTGGAGAGAAGCACTTTGGAGTTGGCCAAGGCTAAGTGGACAAAAATGCACTCTTTTGGCCTCAGCCTATGGCGAATGAATAAAGTGAAGGTGTATAAGCCCAGGAGAAAGAAATTTCCAAGAATCCCAACTCCCACCTGAATAAGAAATAGAATGCCCAAGATGAGATAAATAAGCATGATTTTTTCCAAGTTTTGGGAAAAAAGAAATGTTGTCAATGCTGACAAATCCTAGGACAAAAGGAAATATTTGTTAAATTTCTAGAGGGTGTTATTGAAGAGTATAGGACTCCATTTGGGAAGCACTGGGATAATCTCTGTGTTGGGCTTGATTTTTGTTGTGTTGAATTTTGATATATTTCAGCTAGAGACCATCATCATGTTTGTATTTTTTGTGTTTTTCCTTGTTAGTCAAAATGTGAAAATTAGTATAATATTAATAAATAAGAGAGATATGATGCCAAATGTCCATTTTGTAATGCTATTTTTTTCTTTTGGGGCTTTCGAACCTGCTGGTGGAAGAATGAATTTATAATTTCAATTCCACATGGTTACATGTATAAGAATATTTTCAAAATGTATTATAAAATATTATAATAAAAATAACAGGTTAAATGGTAAATTACCACAAAATCATATTACTCTGGGCAATAGAATTTCTTTTCAGTTCTTCTTTAGCCTCTTTTAAAAAAAGTCTTTTATTATTTTCCAGTTACATAGAAGGATACTTTTTCATATTTGTTTTCACAGGATTTTTAGTTCCAATTTTTTTCTCCCTCCCTCCTCCCCAAGACAGAAAGCAGTCTGATATAGATTGTATATGTACATTGACATTAAGCATATTTCTACCTTAGTCATCTTGTGAAAGAAGAATCAGAGCACAAGGGAAGAACCTCAAGAATGAAGGAAAAATAAAACAGTCCAAAAGTAGAAACAGTATGATTCAATCTGCATTCATAATTCACAGTTCTTTTTTTCTGGATATTGAGAACATTTTCTATCATGAGTTCTTTGAAACTGTTTTGGATCATTACACTGCCGAGAAGAACCAAGTCTATCACCATTGTTCATCACACAATGTTGCTGTTACTGTGTATGATGTTCTCCTGGTTCTGTTCTTCTCAGTCAGCATTAGTTAATGTAAGTCCTTCCAGTTTTTGCTGAACTCTTCCCGCTCAGGACCAGAAAGAAAGTACATTCCCCTCATCGAGCATTTACTCTCCCTCCCCCAAGAGGGGAAGTCCTTCAAACTCCATCAGAGGGTGGTTTCTCCTGCTGACATCAGCACCATACATCACTTAGGACAGGCCAGGTGTGGCCCATTCCAATCAGTCTGCCAAATTCCATTATTTTACCACACAATCATGAAACTCATTTATCCATTTACCTAAAGAAAAATATATTTTAAAAATAGAAATTTTCCTGTCACCAAAATATTATCACTTGATTAATTTTAACTAAATCCCAAAGCAACCAATTAATCTATTAATTTTGTAATTGTGTTTAAAATTTTGGCATATTAATATAAAATAATATAAAGTCCCAAGTAGTTAATAAACCAGAACTTGTGAAATGTAAATTATATGCCAAATAATGTTTAAGTTGCTTTGGATGCAAATAAAAGATAATTTCTACTCTTAATTAGCTTAAGGTCCATTAATAATACAAGAACATATTAAAAGTGATGTAAATGAAGATTATAGCAGTATGCACACTGTCTTTGTCTTTTTAAAGACAGAAATAGAAAGTTAGAAGATGTGCACAAGTAATAATTAAAAAAAAACAACAACAATGCAACCCCAGTAACAGCAATAGCAACGAACAACAATAATATGAGCTAGTGTTTAAATAGTGCTCACCATTCACCAGACACTGTGCTAAGTGCCTCCCAAATATTATCTAAGAAAGCACTGAGCAAATGCATAATATATATATATATAATTCTATTATTTTTTGTAGATAATTACTTTAAAATTGCTTATTTTTATTCTCATTTAGAAATAATTCTGGGTTCTCCTTGTCTTTGTGAGTCAAATGCTTCTATTATATTTGACCACTTTGACAAATCTTCAAATAGGTTCCTAGAAATAAAATAAATCTTTTCTTTGGTAATGACAACCAATAAAATAAAGCAAATATACAATATCCCTCATCATTGTCTAATAAGTTCTGTTTCTATGGTGACAGCAAGATAGTGAGAGACAGTAGGGTTACATGTGTTAACAATTACAAAGATTTTAGACAACCTGCAATCATCAATTTACATCTTCTTACTTTAAATGTGAGATGCTTATGCAGTGACCAGAGAAGGGGTTCAGTAATGATGGAAATGGATTGTATCAATTTTGGCATCCTTGATATAAATGAAGCCCAAAGAATAAAGGAAATTGGATCTAAATGAAAGTCTGGGTCAATTATTTTCTATGAAGATATAAATGAAGTATGTGACAAAATGTATCCAGGAACAGGAAACATCACATCCTGGCATGTATTATCATCTTGCATTGTAGTTCTCATGATATGAATAGGCAATAAAATCAACATGAAAAAGAAATGGAACCTCTATAGCAGTTACTGAGGATAAATATATATTAAAGATTTAGGGGTGGAATGGATATTAGAAGCCATTTAGTTGGTCATTCATTCATTAAATATTTATTCACCACTGTGCTAATACCTGGGGGTACAAATAAAGGTAAAAGAGAATTATTGCACATGTGGATCTCACAGTGTGATATGGAGATGCCATGCAAACAACTATGTAAAAAAACCCAAATCCTATGTATCAGATAAGTCAAAGGTAACCA